>NC_083317.1:65651819-65968874 GCF_963455315.2 Globicephala melas
CTCATGACCTCGTTTCAACATTATATTGGTCAGAAACTCTATACATGTGATGAATACTTAGATTAGATTCAACCAAAAAGAATTTTACTTTTCTTTCTTCCTAAAAATAACATGCTTATTAAATAAAATATGGAAATATAGAAATGCAGAACAAAGAAAATAAAATCACCTACACTCTTCTTACCCTAACTACTAATTGCTTTTTGTTTCTCTTTAACATGGTTGAAATCACTTGTTACAAACAATTTAACTTGGAGTAACTTTGCTGGATTCAAACTGTAACTCAGCTTCTAAATCCAAACAGGCCACCTAGGATTCTCTGAGTTTAGAATAAGTGAGAGACACTAAATATCTTCTGAACCAGATTCAAAATAAACTTGAAGTACAAAGACCAAAGAATGATTTACCTCAGAATATTTAGTGTTTATTGTAAACTTAAAAAGAGGGTGGGGGAGAGGGCAACATCTTAGTCAGTGAAAGCTACAACCTATAGCTCTGGCACTAAAATATTACTGAGGTCTTTGATTCTAAATAATAAATAATTAGTAATAAGAGGATTTTCTGAAGTGAAGAGAGGTGAAGAGAAGTGAAGAGAAGTGAAGATAGTGATTAACTCGAAGGAAAGTAACTTGAATCATAATACAACTTATAGAAAGAGACCTACTTTTAATCTAAAATTGTAAATTATTTTACCTAGCCCTAAATTACTTCACCTCTTATTATAAAAGATCTACAACCAATTAAATGAACATGATCAAAACATGTTATATATATACATTTTTAAATATACAAAGTCTCTGCTTGAAATACATATTAAAAAGCTGAAAACTTCCAACCCACAAAATATATAATGAAATGTAAGTAAATTGGGAAGGGCGATGCATGCATAGCACGTAACTAGAAGTTTAAAAGACCAGGCATTAAACACACACACACACACACACACACACACACACACACACACACACGAGAAGAAGCTTAATCCTGGCTTTGTCACAGCCACCTATGGAATCTTTGATAAGTCATTTGACATGTTTAGCCAGAGTTTCAGAATCTATAAAATGAGAGATTCACTCTAGCTATAAACCCTGTTGAGATTTTTTTCTTTTCCCTCTGCATACAATCTCACAAATCAAACTGACATGAAAACAACTTCGTAATAAAATCTCTCTAGAATCATCTCAATTAAGTATCAAAGCAAAAAATAAAGTCTTCTCATAAATTAGTACTTATGGCTCTTAGAATTGGCTCCGTCTAATTGTTGCGGTTAGGCTTTTCCAATGGCTAGTGACACGCTGTTGACATATTAATTGCTTTCAATGTATACTACTAGTATGATCAAATCTTCATTTTATTCCTGCTCCCAAAACACCAATAGGAAAGTAAACAAAAGAACACAAAATATCATCTATAATATGGTCTATATATTAACAGTTAAAAAAATAAAAATATATAAAATGTATATTTTCATATGCTATATGATACTGAACTAATAATAAACACTTCTAACTATGTAAAGAAATTACTTCTGAATTTTAAGTAGTCAAAATTTATATATAAGATCCTGCTCCTAATGAAATTCTTTATTTGAATGCTATGTATATGTATTGTCCTGATCCTACAAATAAAAACCCAGGCTGAAAACTTTCTATAGGAAGTCAGTGGGGATGAAACTATATGGTCAATGAAACACTGAAGTACAGCTATCTAATTATCTTTACATGCAGAAGTGCTATTGTACTTTGTACTCTGGCAGCCATCTAGTCTCGAAATAGTTTACTTTAAGAACAAAGAGAAATCCAACTTCTAGTTAACTATTGGTTAATGTGCTTTTTAAAAAACTCTTTTGACTCACCTTAGTCCAAGGATGTGCCTTAATTTGAGGGAATTTGAATTCTGTGTAGTTTGGGTTCATTTCTCTAATTTGCTCCCTTGTTGGTGTCCCCAGGACCTAGATAAAGAAAGCAAGTTATTGCCGTATTTTTCTATGTACTTACAAATACAGTCTTTATGTCTTAATGTACTGGTTTTACTGGAAAAAGGAATCCCAAAGTTATAAAATACACAGCTCATTAAATAGAGCAGACTTTATAAAAAGACTTTAATTTCTAACTGACTACAGAACCCATGCTAGACTACCGTATACGGACATTTATGATAATAGTAATGTTAAATCAGGCTTGTAAAAGAAAGATCACTCAAAAATATTCAAGTAAAAATCCTTGTTCTGTCTAGAAAAACAATCTATTGCAATGATGGCATCTGAAATGAGAGTATCTTTTATTCATTTAGTAAAGTAAGCCAAAGGTTTTATTATTAATAAACTGTTGATATTTAGGAGGATCTTAGTCAAACATGGTCATCAATAATTCCATTCAATCACTGAATATTAAGTGAGTGTCTCTGTGTACTAGGAACTACACTATGGTATATGAAGGATACAAAGAACAAGAGATTTCCTGCTATGATAAACTTACTTATTTGTGTGTGGAAAAAAGTATAACTATAATACAAGATGAAAATATATCAAGTACTTCATTGCCTCCAGAGCTGTATTAGGCACCAGACAAAGGAAAGTATATGGACCTGAGTGCACAAAGTAGATGATGGGAAGAAACACTAAATACTAAAATGAGTACTTTGAAGAAAGATGACATTTATTGCCCATCTTTATAACTCTAGGGCCTGATATAAAACAAGTTTGTTAAAATAAAATGTTAAGCCATTTACAATTCAAGGATAGTTGTGCAGGAGGAGTAGAATGTAATGATAAGTACTTGATTTGTGGCGAATAATCACGGCAAAGTAAGAATTTCAGGTTTTTGTTGTTGTTTCTACTTCTGTAGACTTCATTAAAACTTGCAGAACTTAATCAAAATTTTAAAAGTTTTATTCTTCAAAAGACACTCTTAAGAAAACAAAAGGTAAGCTAGACTGAGAGAAAACATTTGCAAAACATATTTCAAAGGACTTGTATCTCGAATATACAAGGACTCTTATAATTCAAAAACAGAAAGACAACACAATAAAAATGGGCAAAAGATATGACCAGATACTTCACAGAAGACACAGAGATGGCAAATAAGCACATTAAACGACGCTCAATATCACTGATCATTAGGGAAATGCTAATTAAAACTACAAGATACTACCTACTAAGGCGGCTAAAATTAAAAGGACTACGTATACAAAGTCTTGTTGAGAATGTAGAGCAAGTGAAACTCTCATCCAGTGCTGGTGGAATTGTAAAAAAGTTATACTCATCATTCCCTCTCCTAGGTAGTTACCCAAGATAATTAAAAGCATATGTCCATACAAAGACTTGTACACTAATGTGCATAGCAGCTTTCTTGCCACTGCCAGAAAGTGGAAATAACTCAAATGTCCACAACATGGTGAATGAACAAATAGTGTTATATTAATACAATGCAATACTACTCAGTAATAATAATAAGAATAAAAACATGGATGAATAATTATACTGAGCAAAAGCAGATGAAAAAAGTACCTACTGTATAATTTAATTCATATGGAATTCTAGAACATTTTCTGCCTACAGTGACAGAAAGAAGATCCATGGTTATGAGGAGCTGGAGGCAAATATTACAAAGAGGTACTAGGACATTTTTAGAGGTGATAAATATTTATAAACTTCCTTTCCTTCTTGTAGTAGAATTCCAGCTTTACAGAGAGAAGCAAGGTGTATTGAGAAGGGAAATCTCTGATCTTTGTAGTTGTAACTATCAGATATTTAAAAGTCAGGAGCTATCCATACTTAAAATATGAAAAATAAAAGTTTTTATTTTTAAATAATAAAGCAAGCACTTATATTCTAAATTAGACCCTTGATGAAGGGTGTACATGTATAACATGTACTGGGAAAAAGGGAAAAGAGTGAAAAAGAAGGGAGAGTGAACTTATCGATAATTCTACTTCCTAAATGCAACTCCACTGGATTTTTTTAAGTTCTAAAGAAAAACAACAGCAATGACTTGAAAAAACATGAGTATTTAAAATGCATACCTTCAGGGACTCCCCTTGTGGTCCAGTGGTAAAGAATCCACCTCCCAATGGAGGGGATGCAGGTTCAATCCCTGGTCAGGGAACTAGGATCCCACATGCCACGGGGCAGCTAAGCCCACGTGCCACAAACTACTGCAGAGCTCATGCACTCCGGAGCCCAAGTGCCACAACTAGAGAGAAGCCCACGTGCCACAACAAAAGATCCCACATGCCACAACGAAGATCCCGTGTGCCACAACTAAGACCCAATGCAGTCAAATAAATAAATAATTTTAAAAAAATGAAATGCATACCTTTAATGATTTTACAACCCACTAATTCCACTTTAAGGCATATACTCTAACCTAGAGAATCTCTTTATATATATATATACACATATATATATAGTCTGTAATATATGTATATGTAGTCTGTAAGATATATATGTAATCTGTAATAATATAATATTGCAGGCAAAAACAAAAATCCAAAAGTAGAATAAATAAATTGTGGTATAGTCATACGATGATATACTAACTAGCAATGACAATAAATGAACTAGAGCTACACATACCTCATGGATGAATCTCATGCAGTGGTGAGTTTTCACTCAATAATGAATACATATAGTATAACTGCCTTATATAAAGTTTAAAAACAGGTAACACTAAACTATATTTTAGTTTACATAGTAAAACTAAATCAAAAGCATGGGAATATTCATTAGAAAAATCAAGTATAGATTATTTAGCTTACTAGAAAGGATGTAGGAGGAGGGACTGTGAGTGGGATGGGCATTAAGTAGTTCTTCTAATTCTAATTCTTAATATGAGTGGTACTTACATGGATATCCACTTTATTATTATGCTTTAAACTTAATATATTTTTGCATTATGATACATTTCACAATAAACAAAATGACACTTAAGAAATGCCCACTCTCAAATCAGTGAGTATTTTTTGCGCAGTCTCCCTGTATTTATTCAATACTTTGTTAACACAAGGCACGGTCCTAACTCCCTACAAGCTGGTAAGAATGCCAAAAGAAATGAGCGTTGTATGCTACCCACTAGTAAATACATTTTTTTACTGTATGAACACAGATCACATGAACTTATCAGCCATTTGGCTGACTGTCCCATATTTACACACTGTATAATTAAAAGGCAGGATGTTCCTTGAAGTTTCAATTCTTATGTTTTTTATTATAGCCTATGAATATTCCCAAGGGAAGAAAATCTGTGAAATATACACTGAAACAGCTGAGAAACTTATGACATGTACAAAAGGTCTGCTTAACATACAAATTTTAGTAATTTATTTTATGTGAAAGCAAGAAGATATACTATATGTGTGCATATGTATAGTCACTTTCATATTCTCCCTAAATCCACTAGTCCAGGGATTAGTGTCTCACAGCCACTTAGATCTAAACATTTATCCAAAATTTTATACATGAAAAATTCAAACATGAGAAAGTTGCACCTTTTCTTAAATAGTGAAAATGCCCTCGATTCTATGATTAATATTTTACTATATTTGTTTCATCACATTTCCACCCCTCAATCCATATATCGATCCACCTTATTTTTTGATACATTTGAAAGTCAGTTGCAGACACTAGTACATGTCAGCATACATATAATTAACTAAGGTTCAATATTTCTGGCATTTTCATCTAAGCATTTTTTACATACCTAGAATTCTCCTTCGATATACACCAGGTGCATGGATGTGGAAAAAAATCTTTTATCACAATGGGAAATAACCTGCTTTGATGAATAGTTATGATATAAAAAAGATTCTTAATTACACTTCTGATTAGTGGTCAGTTTAACTGTGTTCTTTACCTTCAAAATGTGGATATTTGTGACTTTTAAGAAACTTAATTACTAACTAGTAAATGCAATCATTGACATATTCACTATCAATTATTTAAAAGCAATTAAGCAAATGAACTAGCATGTTACCACAAAGTGGCAATAGAGCTCTCCTTACTCCTTTGTTACTGCCACATGACCTTGAATCACTAAGGCCATTAGATGGGGAAAGCGAAATTCCAATGTCACAGTCTGTTCTATGTTTAATTTCTCTTGCCAAATATTCAACTACTATAATAATTTTTCTATTCTTTTTCTTCTCACTTTTAAATCTTGAAAGCACATTCTCCCCAGGCTGGCTAACAGAGATGAAAAGTAGATGGGAGATCCACTAGTCCAGGGATTAGCAAACTTTTTTTAAAGGGCCAGAGAGTAAATACCTTGGCTTTGTGGGCCATACAGCCTCTGTCACTAGTCAGCTCTACTACTGTAGCACAAAGCAGCCATAAATAAATAGGCAGCAGACTTAATTTGGTCCCTGGGCCCTAGTTGCTGACCTCTAATCTAGTCTAAACATTTTTAGAGATGAGAAAAACTGAAGCCCAGAAAGAACAACTTTTCAGAGGTCAGAACTAATCAGAAGCAGAGCTAGAACATAATTTAAATCTTGGGACTTCCCTGGTGGTCCAGTGGTTAAGACTCCATATTCCCAATGCAGGGTTAAATCCCTGGTCAGGGAACTAGATCCCTCATGCCGCAACTAAAGATCCTGTGTGCTGCAAATAAGACCTGGCGCAGCCAAATAAATAAATAAATATTAAACAAACATAAGAAAGACAAATCTTAAAAAACATATTTAAATCTCATCAGTGGCAAACCAATTTTAGGAGATGGTATGAAAGAATCTGTTTATTGACTTGGTTGGAGGACAAACAATTTCAGCTTTTAATGTTGGTAGTTGTGAAAAATTTTGATGCTATTAAGCATGAAGGAATAGAGCTGGAGGAGAAAACAGTATTTAAGATATTCAAGAAGAACCTGGAGGAGTTCTCCACCAAGTGGTGGATATAAGTATATCATTTAGAAGTGAGCTTGAGGATGGAAAAACAGCTTTGGTAGTACCTGATGCACAGACGCTAGGTGGTTGTGAGAGTAAGAGGCAAAGCAGGTTGAAGAAGAAGAGTGCTAAAGATGGGGACTCAAAAGACACAAATATATGGAAAAAGGGAAATTTAAAAAGGTTGAGACAGAAGCCTAAGAGATTGGAACAGGTCCTACAGATGATGATACCATGGAGGACAAGGAAAGTGAACATTTATTTAAAGGACTGAGAGGTGGGTATCTGACACAACGAGCCCAGGTAAAACAAAGCCCAAAAGGTGTTCACTGATGCTGGCCATGAAGACTTCCTTTCTGACCTTGGTGAGGTTAGTCGTGAGAAGAGCAAGCAGACTATAATCTGAAATGAGCAAGTAAAGACAGCATACATAAGTTCTCCTTTTAAAAGGTACATCAGTGAGGGAAGTGGGAGAACAAAAAGAAGAAATGTTTACCGAGTAACCAGTATTAAGAGCTCTGTGCTAGGTATATTAATTTTCTTTTCTCGTTTAAACTTTACAGATACTCTATTACCCCATTTCACACTTAAGAGAAACCTAAGGTTCACTGAGGTAAACAGACTTCTCAGAGTTACAGTCTGCCAATAGTAAATATGGGATTCAATGCACGTGTAGTTGACTCCCTAAAATGGTCTACCTAATATTAAGAGCAGGAACAAGAAAAGGTTTCTAAAAAATAATTTAAAGGGACTTCCCTGTGGCACAGTGGTTAAGAATCCGCCTGCCAATGCAGGGGACATGGGTTGGATCCCTGGTCCGGGAAGACCCCACGTGCCGTGGAGCAACTAAGCCCAAGCGTCACAACTACTGAGCCTGTGCTCTAGAGCCCACAAGCCACAACTACTGAAGTCCGCGTGCCTAGAGCCTGTGCTCCACAACAAGAGAAGCCACCACGATGAAAAGCACTCCCATCGCAACAAAGAGTAGCCCCTGCTCGCCGCAACTAGAGAAAGCCACGTGCAGCAACAAAGACCCAACACAGCCAAAATTAAATAAATAAATTTATTTTAAAAGTAATAATAATTTTTAAAAATCACTTTCTTAAACTCCATTGGTTATACCATAATATAAAACCTGAATTCTTTGGAGTCATGTGGAATATATTTAGATTTTATAAGATCACAAGGCTATAGTTAAAAGTTAAACAAAAAAGTTGGACTTTTCTTGACAACTTAAAAAAAACATGATTTAAATAAAATCTACCTATATCATGGTAAAATCTAACTATATCAATTTAATAAAAGGAATATCTTGAACTGTTTATGGATTACAGATCTTAGGCAACAGAAGAATAATATGAATAAATACAGGCATCTATTTGGCTAAACAAGATCAAAAAGTGTAACAAATCTCAAACTTATTTTATAAAGTTTTGTAAAAATTCTTTTAATAATTGAGCAATCTTGATAAATCACTTTCAGGCTCCATTAGCTGTAGATTTTCACTGTAAATCCCATGCTTACTCATGCTTAAGCATATCTGCAATACCAAACATATAAGTTTAGTACCTTGTATGTAAGTGATTGTTTCACACATGTAGAATTTAGATTGGAATGTTAAATGATGGGCAAGTCCCATGGATGTGCACATTATAAGTAATTCTATTGCTCAGAATTTTTAATCTCAAGGCCTAAGTTACAGAAACCATTGTTATGGAATTGCTTTGGGTATAAATATTGTGCACACCTACCAGGGAGCCATAACTACTTTAAGGTGGTCTAATGTAAACTAAAAGCCTTATATAACATAGTACAATTCTGCATAACCTGGCATCAGTATAGTTCAATAAATTTGGAATGTCATGCAAAGGCTTGCATTATTTTAAAAAAAAATTATCATGGACTTCTCCTTCTAGTCATTATTAAGTAACTGATACTAGAATTGCTCTCTAGAGTAAATAACTAGAAAACTAACTCTAAAAAAGTTTAGTTTTCTAAAAAAAAACTTTTTTTTTTTTAAAAAGTTTTTTTTTTAAAAACTAAAAAGACAAAATACTCTTTAAAGAAAAAGGTAAATATGATCCAAAAAGAAGAGGGGGGAAAAAACTGGTCAACAGGTACAGATCCAAAAATGACAGAGATGACACAATTGACAAATAAGGACTATAAGACAGCTATTATAATGAGGAGACACATGGAGGATTAAAAAAAAAAAACAAACACACAGTAATTGTACAGTTGAAAAGTATGACACGTGAAATGAAAACCTCCCTGGAGGTCTAACACCACAGAAGACAATCAGTGAACTTTAAAAAACAAAAGAAAAACAAAAAATAGAAACTACCAAAGCTGAAGCATGGAGGTAAAATGGCTAGAAAAACATATGTACATGTGTTTGGAGTCTGAGTAGGGTAATGGGGGGAAAGATGTAGAAAAACTATTTGAAGAAATAGTGGCCAACATTTTTCCAAATTTGATGAAAATCTCAGTGAAACCTAGGCAGTTTAAATAAAGAAAATAACATAACAAGTCACAATCAACTAATAAAAGCCACTGATAAAGGGAAAATCTTTCCCGAAACAAAGGGACACATTTTATACAGCCAACAATAAGAATGACAGCTGACTTAGCAGAAACAATGCAAGCCAGAAGAAAATAGAGATCTTTCTAAAAAAAGAAAAAAGAAACTGGAAACCAAGAAATTTTATATCCAGTGAAAATATCCTTCAAAAGACATTATTAGGCAAACAAAAGCTAAGAGAGTTTGTCACCAGGAGATTTTCACTAAAAGAAAATACTTCAGGATGACAGAAAAGGATTCCAAATGGACATTCCTCTCTATACAAAGGAATAAAGACCACCAAAACTGGTAAATATGGGCTATATGTATGACATTTCCCCTTTGCTTTTAAATTGCTTTAGAAGAAAACTGTTTAAAGCAAAATAATAAAGTATTGTAGGAGTAAAAAATGTCTGACAACAAGAGCATGAAGGACAGGAAGGGAAAATGGAAATACTTTGTTGTAAGGTTCTTACTTTATATGCAAAGTGGTAAATTATTATTTGTAGTCTGTGACAGAGTAGGATGCCTATTTTCAATCTTAGAACAAACTCTAAAAAAATGCAACATGGTGATATAGCTTAAAAAGTCAATAGGGAAAATAAAAAACACTCATTATAAGCCACAAGGTAGCAGTAAAAGAGAAGGAGAGAGAGAAGGAACAATAAAAAGAAAACAAATATCAAGGTGGAATACTTAAACCCAAGCATATTAATAATTGCATTGAATGTAAATGGTCTAAACACTCCAATTAAAGGCAGAAATTACCAATTTAAAAAAGAAGACCTAAGTATATACTGTCTGTAAGAAATGAACTTTAAATATAAAGACACATATATTAAAAGTAAAAGGATGCAAAAAGATATACCATGCAAACACTAATCATAAGAAGGATGGAGTGCTTATTACATTAATATCAGAAAATTGTAGACTTCAGGACAAGGAAATGAAACAAAAACAAAGAGGGACATTTCCTAATGATAAAAGCAATTTTAAGACTAAACTTAAAATTATTATGAATACCATATGTTGGTAAGAATGTAAACCGCTGGAACTCTCATACACTGCTGGTGGGAGTGAAAAATAGTGAAACTGCTTTGGAAAACAGTTTGATGATTTCTTACAAAGTTTACATACACTTATCATATGACCAGCAATTTCAGTCCTAGCTCTTTATTGAAGAGAAATGTAAACACATGTCTGCAGAAATATTTATAAACAAACACAGAAACTTTATTCATAATAGCCAAAACAAAGAAACAAGTCAAATGCCCATCCACAAGTGAATGGATAAACAAATTGTGGTATATGCATAGAATACAACTAAGCATAAAACAGAATAAACAGGTAATACAAATAAAAAGATGGATGAGTCTCAAAAACATGATGTTGAGCTAAAGAAGCCAGATATAAAAATATACATATACTATATGATTCCATTCATATGAAATTCTGGAATAGGAAAAACTAATCATCAGTGACAGAAAGCAGACCTATGGTAACCTGAAATAGAAGATGGGAGACTGCAAAGGTATACAAACAGGGTGATCAACTGTCCCAGTTTACCTGGGACTACTATCTTGACAAATCCCTCAGTCCTGGGCAAATTGGGACATTTGGTCACCCCATTTTTTGGGGTGATGTAAATGTTCTAAACCTTGACCAGGATAGTGGTTATATGTTTGTCAAAACTCGTTAAACTGTACACTTAAAGTTGCTACGTTTTATTGTATGTAAATTAACATCTCTATGAAATTAATTTAAAAAGTAAAAAACAGACCATTATGTAATTTGTGATGATGTTACTACCCTAAATACAACCATGTTTATCCTTCTTCTGTTGCTATCTTAAGGCTAGCATTAAAAGTTATCAGAGTCTGTCAAACCCTAAAATCAGAATTATTTTATATACAGTATGTTTAGTCTTTAAGAAAGCAAAGGTATGAGTTAAGATGCAAAGGAATGTAAGAATGCAAAGGTTAGACATAATTGAGAGGCATTTAAAAAATTTTTTCAGCCTCCTTAAGTCACTCACTCAACAAAGTTCCTATGCTCAAGGAGCTCGAGGGCAGAGAGACTTGTACATTATAAATCAAGTTCAAATAGCCAAGATCAGTACAACAAAATAAGCATAGATAATGTGTAAGGTGAAAGTGTTAACAATGCACTGAAGTAAGGAAAAGATTCAGGAAAGGATCTTGAAAGGAGAGGCAAGAGCTAATTTTACTTAAGGAATCTAGGAAGCAAGCGAGTCAGATGCACACTCTATGCGCTCTAGGTACCAAGTGGAGAACAGCATGATCTGGATAACTGTTAACAGTTGAGTGCTAACAGAAAATAAGGATTAGAAAATGGATGGATGGCAACATTAAAGGCTAAAAGGTAAACAAGTGACAGATTATGAAGAGCAAGATTCTGAATGCATCACCATCTGTAATCAATACCACAAATATAAAACATTTAAATACATCAACTATCCCATTTCTACTTCTGAGTATATCTTTAAGTTTTATGTTGTTTCTATTAGGTTCAGAGTGTATTTCCGCCTGATTTATTTCAGCTGATTTATATTTGGAAACTCTGAAATCATATACTTAAACTTTTTCATTTTATAGATTAAGAAAAAGCATGTTTGATGTGGACTTCATCACTTCAGACACAAAACAAGTCTTAGGATTCCACCAAATATTAAGAGGTGGAAAAGTAATTTTTTTCCAAAACTTTTAGACTAAGGGTACACTTAAAAAATAATTATTATTCCTGGATTTCCTAAAAACTGAGTCCCCCACAACTTAAAGGAAACGAAACTACATGTAATGTTTTATGCACTTTTCTGTAAGTATCTCCCTCACACAATATAAGGGGCGGACGTTCAAAATTATCACACCATTGGAAAGTGTGTACTCTGAGTTATCTGTTATTAGAATAAGATCTTTCCATTTATTGCAAAAGAGCATTTTTTAAGTCCATTGTCCTAGAACATCATGTGGAGTAGGTGGTGGAAAGACTCAAAGTACCAGAGATTAGCCTGTCACAACCCTTTGGGGATGCTGTTCATCCCTTATGATTAAATCAATCATTTCATTTGTACCCAGTCCCATCATGCTTGTTTTAACATTTTTTTCATATATTTAGTTGCAAATTTAGCTAACACCAATAAATATCAAGTCAGGAATTACGATTTATGTCTTCAAAGAAATAAAACACAGCCAAGAATCATCTGACAAGAGCTCTGAAATACATTTCTTTCACAGCTTTGCGTTTTAATGGCTCAACACCAGAGGTCGCCAAACTTTAGCAATAGAGCTGTATGTGCAGCCTTTAAAGCAAACGTGAAATAAAAGAAATTCTATTAGAAATCTGTTACTCCTCTGCTTAAAATCCTACAGTGGCTTCCAGCTGCTTACATACTAATGTGTTCTGGCCACTGCCCACAGCTCCAGCCTTCTCTCTCCTGGTAAACTCATATTCTATCCCCACCATTCAGAACCTTAAGCTCAAACCATAAAGCAACACACAATAGACCTGACTTCACTAAGCATCCTTGTCCAAATTGGCACGTATGTCCTCCATTCTCGTCCTTTCACTAAATGGTGAATATCTTTCCACGTTTCAAGAGTCAGCTCAAGAGTTACCTCTTATATGAAGTCTTTCCAGATAGGATTTACCTCCAAATAGAATGCTCCTGCCTTTGTACTCTGCTCAGACTTCTGGGATCATACCTGCCTTACTTTATTGCCCTCATTTGTTCCCTTCCTCCCCTCAATGAGTCTCTGAACTCCTTGAGGGCAAAGACCCTCGATGTTCTAGCCCAGATAGTTCACTAAATCAACATGTTGTTGATTTAGTGGTATGTACCCTGAAAGACTAAAAGGATACATGACCCAGGCTATACATAATGAATTCAATCAAAGCTTTTTAAATAAGCAGATAAAAACTGTGTAACACAGAAGGAAAAGAGATTATGTGTGACATGGCTGAATAATTAAACATCTTTATTTCCTTTCTGCATAAAAGAAATGTTTATTCAAATTGCATAACTGTCAAGTTGGCTGCCTATATCATAAATGTAACAAATTTCTCTAATTAGAAAACTAGAAAAGATGTCACTGAGCTATTCTATTTCAAAATATTAGTACTCTATTGACACTGGAATCATTTCTACACATTTTCACTTCCACAGGATTGATATAAAATGCTATGTCCTCTGTAGGTAGCCAAAATACTTAACTCTCAACACACACAGATTTTTATCCAGTTTCTATCTACCTCTTTCTTACAATATATGAGTGAAATTTTGGTATAAGAATTTTTTTTTTGGGTGGTGTATGCAATGTTTCCTTCTCAGGGTTCTCCACTGATTTCCAAAAGGCAAGGAACCACCACCCACCCCTTCCCCGGCAAAAAAGTGCAGCAATACAAATCTTAAAATCCCATTAGGAACATCTGTGAAGAAAAGAGCATCAAGTTGTCATGTTATTTGAACACAACTAAACAATTTGGCTGAAGTATTTTCTCAGCCTAGAGGGGATAAACTAGTACAGGAGGGTCCCTTTATGTGTCCATGCTGTACTCCATTTAATCCTGTGCCATCTGTCACTTAACTTGATCTGAGTCCTTTGCAAAACTATGGTCAGAGTTTATTGCCTTTCTTAAAATATGGTGGAAACAGCAACACGACCTGATCAAAAGTTCTGTAGGCAGATGCCATCACTCTTGTCTTCAGAACAAAAATCTTTCAGATATACCATATATTATGAAATTCACCCCTTTAACAACTGCTATCTAATTTTAGAACATGTTCATCACCCCAAAATGAAACCCTGCACCCATGAGCAGTCACTCCCATTTCCACTCTCCCCAATTCCTGGCAACCACTAATCTACTTTCTGTCTCTACAGATCTGCTTATTCTGGACATTTCACATAAATGGAATCACATTAACATGTGGTCTTTTGTGTCTGACATTTTCTTTATCCATTCATCAACTGATGGATGTTTGAAACATTTCTACTTTTTGGCTATAAATAATGTTGCTATGAACATTTATGTGCAAGTTTTTATGTGGATAAATATTTTCAATTCATTCCTATGAATGGAATTGCCGGGTCATATGGTAACTCTATGTTTAGTATTTTGAGGAAGTGCCAAACCATTTTTTGTTCACACCATTTTACAATCCCTCCAGCAATGTATGAAGATTTCAATTTCTCCACATCCTTACCAATACTAGTTATTGTCTGTCTTTATTTTAGCCATCCTGATGAATGTGATGTAGTATTCATTATGGTATTGATTTGCATTTCTCTAATGACTAACAATGTTGAGCATCTTTTTTGTGTATGTGTGCCTACTACTCATTTGTACGTCTTCTTTCGAGAAATGTTATTTGGATCCTTTGCCCATTTTTCTATTGGGCTGTCTTTTTATCATTGAGCTGTAAGAGTTCCTTATTCTGGATACAAGTCCTTTATCATATATATGATTTGCAAAAATTTTCTCCCATTCTGTGTGCTGTCTTTTAATTTTCTGGATGGTGTCCTTTGAAACACAATTTTTAAAATTTTGATGAAGTTCAATGTATCTGTTTTTTCTACTGTCACTTGTGCTTTTTGTGCCATATCTAAAAAGTCACTGCCTAATTGAAAGTCACAAAGATTTACACCCATGTTTCTTTCTAAGAGTTTTATAGTCTTGGCTCTTATGTTTAGGTCTATCCATTTTGAGTTAATTTTTGTATACGGTGTAAGAGGTAGGTGTCCAACTTCATTCTTTTGCATATGGATAGCCAGTTGCCCAAATATCATTTGTTAAAAAGACTATTGTTTCCCTGTTGAACTGCCCTTGTCAAAGGTCAACAGACCATAAATGTAAAGGTTTATTTCTAGACTCTCAATTCTACTCCATTGATCTACATGCCTACACTCATGTCAGTACTATACTTCCCCCAACCCTTTCTTGAGGTTTAACTGACAAAATTGTAAGACATACAAAATGTACACAGTTGTGATTTTATATACATATAAAGGATTTCCACCATCTAGTTCATTAACATATTCATCACCTCACACTTTCTTCCCTTCCTTCCCTCCTTCCTTCTTTTGGTGAGAACATTTAATAGTGTTATCAACTATAGCCACCATGTTTTACATCAGATCCTCAGACCTTATTCATCTTATAAAGTCTGTCCTCTTTTACCAACCTCTCCTCATTTCCTCCACCTCCCTAAGTCCCTGGTGACCACTTTTCTACTCTGTTTCTATGACTTGACTCTTTTCTTTTCTTTTTAGATTCTACATACATGGAATACCATGCAGTAGCTGTCTTTCTCTCTCTGGCTTATTTCATTTAGCACAATGCCCTAAGGTCCATCCATGTTGTCACATATGGCAGAATTTCCTTCTTTCTTCTGGCTGAATAATATTCCATTGTATATGCACTGTCTTGATTGCTGCAGCTGTATAGTAAGTTTCAAAAATGGGAAGTATGACTTTACTCTTTTTTTTAAAGATTGTTTTGACTCTCATTTTTTCTTCCTGAATAAAATTTTATATTTGGCAACAAGTACCCTCATTCCCCCCGAAAAAGGTGATTACTGTTTTGATTATTGAAATTATTCAACATAAAGTAAAAAAGTCATTCTTGGTTAATACATATTCACAGGAGTCAAAGGCCTTTTTTTTCCTAGGTGAATCTCAGCCATAGTGGTATGCTCAAGGTAGGAGTACAAAAGAGAAAAGGGGCTAGGGGTGGGATTAGAATCTCTTTGGTTAAAAAAAAACCAAAAAAACCTCACTGTATTTCCCAAACTTTTAAAAATCACACTCCGCTTTGAGACACGTAAACATTTTATACACACATCACCCAGCTCTTGCTTCTTTTGAGAATCATTAACACTATAGCTCTTCATAGCACCACATGCCAAGATTTTCTTCATGTTTTCCTTCTATTATATATGTATCAATAATATAAAAATTATGTTTTATAAATATGAAATATCAATCAGTATGCTTTTAACAAAATAAATGCCCCTCTACAAGATTCCATTGTTTCTTTATATTGGACCCTGAAATTAAGCAAACACACCAAAGAACTCAAAATGCAACCATGCGGAAGAATCTGCAGTTGACACATGAAGTGTATTATATCCCACAAAGAGTAATTCGGGTTGTAAAATGTAATTATCAGTACAACAGTTTTGAGGTCACAATGTCATGAAACTTAGGTCTGTGTGAAAAAAGTTTCTTTGCATAAATAAAACATATCCTGGCAACTTAGTAAATCATTTTATACTGCTTGTTTTGGGGAAATTAAAGATTTCAAATGGATGTCATTATTCTCAAGTCAAAAGCTAAACTATACCACATTGCCAGAAAACGACTTCTCTGTGCCTGGGCACACTTACATATAAGCGCACAGAGATTTAACCAAGTATTAGTATTACTGTAGAGTCAGTAAAATTTCATAGTAGTTACTTACAACTTGATGTTTCTTCTGGTCTATGTACAACATATTAATGTAAAGATGTAGCTGAAGAGTTTTACATTAAAATGATTGTTCTAATACTCATTTACTCATTCACTTATTTTTACTTTTATTTTATTTTATTTTTTATTTATTTATTTTTTTTGCGGTACATGGGCCCCTCACTGTTGTGGCCTCTCCCGTTGCAGAGCACAGGCTCCGGACACGCAGGCTCAGCGGCCATGGCTCACAGGCCCAGCCGCTCCGCGGCATGTGGGATCTTCCTGGATCGGGGCACGAACCCGTGTCCCCTGCATCGGCAGGTGGACTCTCAACCACTGTGCCACCAGGGAAGCCCTCATTCACTTATTTTTAAAACGTTGACATTATGTACATAATATTTATACTGCAGGTGGTTACTATAAATTGTAACCATAGTTCCTTGTACTAGTATAGGCATATTTAAGCTAGGGATTCTGGATGAGCTTCAGAAAGTCCAAAGTTCACCTGATATCATATGCAAAACTCTGGCATGACTGCATTTTTCTGGGGGAGAGTCCATTGCTATGAACAGATTTTCAAAGAGGTCCATGATCCAAAAGCTACTAAAAGTTGCTGCTCTAGTCAGTAATAAACATAGAAACATTTAAACAAATAATACAAGAATGAAAAAAGCAATAAAATTTTTTTAATATATTGCATATTATAATGATACATTACAAGTAAAAATGTGTACCACAATGTGTAATGGGGTGTGCTTACTTGTTACGGAGAGTGGAAAAAGGAGAGAGAACTAAGTTTAATATGCTGTCCCTGCAGTCTGTTAACAACGCAAGAGCTCTATGATATGACAGCACAAGAAATATCACCAGGTAACATATGATTAAGCTCCAAATGCATGTTAGCAAAGATACGTCAGGGATCCGTCAAAAAACTTAGGAAAAAAAGTATTTTATACTTATTAAATTCTGATTTAGTTAATATCTGAGACCTCTGTCTGAAAGACTGTTTAATGGTGAAAATTTTAAGCCAGGAGAGAGTGCACACACAGGTGCTAAACAACTCATAACACGGAGATAACTGAAAGCTAAACTATTTGCTAAACAAAGATGATGAAAATGACACTGAGCTGTACTTGAAAGCAAGGAATCCACTATTACAACCTTGATTGCTTTAGATGAAGCACAACTAAATCTAGTCCAAAGACATCACAAATTGATTTCGTATATTCATTACAATAAGATTTAGGGGCTGTTTCCTTTATTTTGTGGTCATACTTTAAAAACACTAAATTCAGGGACTTCCCTGGTGGCGCAGTGGTTAAGAATCCGCCTGCCAATGCAAGGGACACAGGTTCGAGCCCTGGTCCTGGAAGACCCCACATGCCGCGGGGCAACTAAACCCGTGTGCCACAACTACTGAGCCTGCGCTCTAGAGCCCGTGAGCCACAACTACTGAGCCCGCGTACCACAACTACTGAAGCCCGCACGCCTAGAGCCCATGCTCCGCAGCAAGAGAAGCGACCTCAATAAGAAGCCTGCACACCTCAACGAAGAGTAGCCCCCGCTCGCCGCAACTAGAGAAAGCCCGTGTGCAGCAACGAAGACTCAGTGCAGCCAAAAATAAATAAATATATTTAAAAATATACTAAATTAATGGGTTCTAGACAACAAGTTGACATTAAGTATCATATTGTTTTCCCCAGAGCTACAAAATACCATGAATAGAGGACACCAATTTAGCTAAAGATGAATCAGACAGGATTTTCCTACCACCCAACCCCTCCCAGATAACAGTAGTGGTACTCATCTTTGTCATTATCATCCTTCTAGGATTAAGGTAAGGATTAAATGTGGTAATATATGTAAAGTGCTTAGCCCAGTGCCTGGTTCAGAGGAAGTTCTCACTGAGTGGTAGCTTTTATAATTAGCAGTATTTTACCAATATTCGAAAATGTAGACTTCTGAGGGGCCAGATAATCACTGATCTATTTGTCTATAAATTATACTGCAAAGAGCCATCAGTCAAACTGGAAGACCAGGAAAACAATGATTTAGACAGACATTTGTAATAAAATGCAGCTCTCTTAACTCTATGTAACTATTTTTATTTGTTTCCTAACAAAAGATTCTGGCACAAAACAACTGAAAACATCTATTTTTTTCATAGTTTCTGGGATTTCAAAAAGCTGATTGTTTAAAAAAAAAATCAACATCACAGACAGTAAAAAGTGAAAATCCTCCTTTTCCCCTCTCTCTCCTTAATCCCACTCTCCACTGCTAAATCTTTTTCTACTGATAGGCGTCACAAGAAATGAAGTCCACTTAACTTAGCTATAATAACATAATCAAAAGATTATTTGGATCTGTTTTTTACTTTCAAATTTCTGAAGTTTCTGCTAAAGATTTTACTAGCTCTTACCTGTGTAAGAGCCATCTACACAAATATCTAAATTGAATTATTGCTAAGAGAAAATTAAACAATAGCTTAGTAAAGTTGTTTTAAAAGGGAAATTATGTAATTTTAATTGCCTTATAACAAATTATTTAAGTATGTTTTGCACCCCAATGTTCATATCAGGACTATTTACAACAGCCAAGACATGGAAGCAACCTTGGCTATTTACAACAGCCAAGACATGGAATCAACAGATAAATTGATAAAAAAGATGTGGAAGATATGGTGTACGTATATACACACGCAAAAAACAATACTACTCAGCCATAAAAGGAATGAAGTAGTGCCATTTGCAGCAACATGGATGGACCTAGAGATCATCATACTAAGTGAAGTAAGTCAAAAAGAGAAAGACAAATATCATATGATATCACTTATATGTGAAATCTAAAATATGACAGAAATGAACTTATTTACGAACAGAAACAGACTCACAGACACAGAAAACAAACTTATGGTTACCAAAGAGGTAAGGTTACCAATGGGGGAGAGAGAAATGAGGAGTCTGGGATTAGCAGATACGAACTACTATATATAAAATAGATAAATAAGGTCCTACTGTATAGCACAGGGAACTATATTCAATATCCTGTAATAAACTATAATGGAAAAGAACATGAAAGGATATGCATATATATGTATACCTGAATCACTCTGCCGTACACCAGAAACTAACACAATGTTGTAAATCAACTATAAAAATAAAAAATTAAAGAAAAAACGATCTACATGTTTAATGTCATGTTTTTCTAAAAGAGATATATCCAAATTTAAAAGGCTAGTTACTACAGTTATGAAAGCTATAGAGAAATTCTATCATCTAGAGGTGGACTCTACTTCTGCCTTTAAAACTCTTCCATTAGAAAGAAAGGGTCATATTATTACAAAGCACAAGTAAATGTTTACGGAATAAATCAAAGTATATCTCTAGGAACATTATTACATTTAAAACTTGAAATCCTACAAAATGGTTGGTTTCTTTCAAATATTAAGTTTTGTGATATTTTAATCCAAAAATTCAACTCTGGACTGAAGCTCCTCTTTCCTTACTTGAAATTTACATTTTAAAATTTGGAGGGGGAAAAGAAACTATTAGTAAAACCTACAGCATTCCCAGGTCCAGAATTTCCTAGACTGCTTCAACTTCAATCCATCTGGGGAATTTTGGGGACATCTGTCATTTATATAAGGAAGTTAATGATCAAATCTTTGAGAAGCTAAATATGGAATTTCTCTTCAAAAGCAATAGTTTACCACTTTATATTATTCTTTTCAGAATCAATTATGTAATTCAGAATAGAGCCTACAATAGAATCTATGCAGTCATTAAAAAAATCACTTAGTCAACATACACTTCTTCACATGAGAAATACGTTTAATTATTTAGTAAAAAAAAGTCTACAAAACAGATGGCACTTTTGTTTTAACATACATATGCATAGAAAAGTGTATAAAAATATTCACAGAAGTTATTTTTCATGATGTACCAGAACAGAAAGTGATTACTTTTGTTCTTTTCTTTGCATTTGTGTCTGGGTATATTTTCTGCATTAAGCATATAAAATTATAGCATATATAATTATAAAAAAGTAATCATATTAAAAACTACTACCTTTTCCAAGTCTTCAAAAGATTCTTTAACCCCACTGCTATGACTTATGGCAGAGGTGTCAAAGGACAATGCTATATCACTGAACCTATGGTTTGTGAAATTCCTGACTGATGTTATCCCAAAATGTTTTATCTTTATCCAGGTATCTGAAACCACATCAAATATTCCTTAAGGGTATTTTAACTAGTACTGTTAAGGAAGAATTTAAGAAAAAAAATCTTATTATCTGAGAAGCCCCAAACAGAATCTCTCTGTTTACAAATGCTTTGAAAATCCAAGCACTTTTTAATACTCAGAGATTAACCGGCATAATGAGATTCTGATCTGATAATCCTATGTATGAAATCAACTTCAGAAAGCTAAGTGTTTTTCATGCTTAAAAATGATTTCTCATGACTTTCTATTCCATTCTGCCTTACACTTTTAACTTACTCTGAAGATGTATTTTAATTTTATTCTAAATATTTTTCAAAAGCCTTATTTGAGGGTAAGTAGGGAGGTTAAGGTTAAGCTAAGTTAGCTCAGCTTAAATAATACTCTGTGTTACTCATTCTGTAAATTATTGGCATGGACGTCCAAGCCAATAAAATTTAGTAAACAACATATACAACAACAATCACACTAACTTTTCTTATTAATTCCCAGGTAATTCCAAATTCATGAATGAACAATGATCTAGTAGATTAATTCAATTTAAACACTTACTGAAAACTATTTTGGTGTCCTTGGATATTAAAACACAACAATAAAAGAAAGTCCCTGCTCAGAAAGTTTATAAAATAATTAGGTAATTCTACCATTTATAATTTATGAAGTTTGCTGTACGATTGTTCACTTTTTGCATAAACTCAAAATCAGAGAGAAGAGTACCTATCGTACCGGGGGCAGGGGTGTGGGGGGGCTGCGTCAGCTACCTCCAGTTACTCCAGAGGAATACCCATGAGGCTTTCAAGAGAGAAAATGGAAAGAGCAGAAAGGAACAGTAACAGATTCCCTAGTTACCAAAAGGACTAAGGGTGCATGCCTAACATCTCAAAAAAACTGAGACTTGAGTTGGGCAACTGTGAGACCACTTTTCACGGAAAACTCAAATCTATTCTTGAAGTCCTGATTAGCAGAAATGACAATATTTGCTTAAAATATAAAATGTCTTAATACATTTAACTTTGAAAGCTAACCTATATAACTCTTTTCTGACATACAACTTAGATCAGGAAAACTGGAACAGTTATATCAGAATTAGTTAAGAGTTCTTATTTCAATGAAACATCACAGATATTCAACATGTAAAGTACACAGACAGGATCAACAAGACTTAGAGCTAACTTAAACACACAAAATCTCTACAAAGTTTATTAACCTCCATGCAATAAGATTTAGAGCTATACTATACACACATACACACACACTCCAACACAATGTCTATTAATTAACCTTAGTATAATGTATAACTTTAGGTCACCAAATGGGTGGTAAACTAATACTGATGTATCATTTATCCTGGGTAGTATTGCTTAAAACTGTAAAAGGGACTGAGAAGCTTGATATCTCAAACTGTCCTGGGATGTTAACTCCATTATATCATCTTCAAAACATCTATAGAAAGTGATCTTGGAACTTCAGTAGGTGATGACTACGTATAAATGCAAGATGACAAGATAACATAAAAATGAAAAGAGTGTTTTGTTTTAGAGATGGCCTACTACAACAAATTAATCATGGACAAACTTGCAACAAATAAGCCCTATATAAAAATGAAGTCTTAAACCATCAATAACAAATTGACAGTTTCTACTAAAATTAAATAAGCACAGACCAATATTAGTAGAAAACTGAATTACAAGGACTGACAAGAAGTGGTGAAATAAGTTCTGGACTTAAAGGTGTATAAGATATGAGATATAGGATTTATCACAGATATTCAGTTTAGCTTCCTAAGCAATTTCGTTTGTGTCCTGTATGAATTCATTAAAATTAATGACAAAGAATAAACCATCACACAGTTCTAAACTATAATCAGTAGAGAAATGATGCAGTTCTAATAAGCTAAACATATATGACAAATAGGATATCAATACGCCAGGAGAATTGTAGTATGGTAAACTCAAGTACAACTGAAAGCCTGGGGATAGAAGAAATGCTGAATGGTTGTACTGACTAAGGGTCAGCAAACTATGGCCCAATCTCTGTTTATGTAGGAAGGGCCCAGGAACTAAGAATTGATTTTACAGATAAACATTTGCAATCAATTTGATGATACGAAACACTGACTTTGAACCCCAATTAAGAGAAATGTTATAGCCCCCTCAAAAGAAATCCATTCCTCTAATTAGTAGACTTGAATTTCATCAATGAAAAATATGTGGAAATTTTGTTATATTGAGTTGGCCAAAAAGTTCGTTCGGTTTTAAGTACTAATAAAAGACACATTTTTCATTTTCATGAAGAACTTTACTGAACAATGTGTTCAGTAACTGAACAAACTTTTTGCCCAATCCAATATATCTCAGACATCCCTAACTTTCATTTTAGCCCACGAAGCCTAAAATATTTTATCTAGCCCTTTATAGAAAGTTTGCCAACTCCTGTATTAGAATACTAATTTGAATAATAATGAAGAATACATAGGCGTTTAGGAAACAAGGAAATCAAACTATCTGAACTTAGATCTGAGTGTAGTATGGGAATCAGGAAGGAAGGAGATCTGTTGAACTAAGTTTAAAGCTTCAATTTGAAACTAAAAGATGGTTACTACAAAAAGACAGCAAAATACCAGTGATCTCAAGTGCAAATCATAAGAAATTATATAGATAGTAAGGAAGATTCTTGATTACACATGGGTGTTTTCAACCACACTTGTATACACTGATACCTAGCAAAATCATTTTATCAAAAGTAATATATTCTGGGCCTCCCTGGTGGCGCAGTAGTTGAAAGTCCGCCTGCCGATGCAGGGGACACGGGTTCGTGCCCTGGTCCGGGAAGATCCCACATGCCGCGGAGCGGCTGGACCCATGAGCCATGGCCACTGAGCCTGCGCGTCTGGAGCCTGTGCTCCACAACGGGAGAGGCCACAACAGTGAGAGGCCCGCATACCGCAAAAAAAAAAGTAACATATTCTTATAAATTAAGTACAAGGATTTTAAAATAACTTAATCACCATCCTGTGTATAACTACAAAAAGCTACTGAGAACCAATAAGGACGTACTGAATAGCATAGGGAACCCTGCTCAATACTCTGTAATAACCTAAATGGGAAAAGATTTAGAAAAATAGATAATGTATATGTATAACTGAATCACGTTGCTGTACACTTGAAACTAACACAACATTGTTAATCAACTATACTCCAATATAAAATACAAAATTTTTTAAAATAAATAAATAAATAAATAAATAAGCTGCTGAGGTTCAGCACAATAAAAACTAAATTCAAGCTGTCCAGATACAAAACAGGCTGCATTCCAAAGTAGCAACCCGATGCTGGAAGTATTCAAGAAAACACTGAAAAATCATCTGTCAGGAATGTAACTAAGAAGGTTCTTTCATTGGATGGAGAATTGGACTACATAACCTCTAAGGAGATTTTCAATTTTCCACTTCTGTGAAACATTTGGAAAATCAAGAATAAAGCCTAATAGACAGTAGGTGTTGTTGCTTTGGACAAACTATAACCTTAGAATCAACCAATCTAGTGGTCTAAATACAGAGACACTAGATATTACTAAAGGGGGGGGAGGTGAGAACTTATTTAAAATCTCAAGTATTAAAAACTTTAAAATGTCAGTGCTGCTGTTCTTAAGAGACAGTATGAATTCCAAAATAATAATACTTTGGATCTGATGTTGTTAATAAAGGTGTTGACCTACCTACTAAATAAAATTATAAGTAAATTTATAAGTAAAAACTTACTTAAATTATAAGTAAAAATTCTGCTTCTATCAAGTGATCTAGTCATATATACTCACTTTTTCATTTTATAAATATTTAAATATTGACTAAATACAAGCATCTCCTATGTGCTCAGCAGAGTATTATGAGCAGAGAGCACATGGTGAGCAAAAACAGACATAGCTTGGGTTTTTATTCAGTTTATATACATTTTAGTGATCTATTGCTTTTAAGTACTTTAAATAACAGATATATCCCTTTCTTGCATCAGATAGCCAAAATAGCTTTTCTAGTATCACATAACAAAAGAATAACTCAATTAGAAAGCAAAAGCTGGGTTCTTATACTTCTTCCACAGCTGAACTTGCTATGTGATCTTAGATCACGTTCTCCATTTCCTCAGTTTTTCATGAGTGTGTGAGAGATATGGATTCTTAGAAAACAGCAATAAGATTCCTTCCAGTTCAAAAATTCTGATTCAATCTTCTCACCTTGATTATTTCTACCAATTGATCCACACCACTGTCCCCTGGAAATATTGGTTGTCCTAACAACAGCTCAGCCAACACACAGCCTGCAGACCATACATCTGAAGAAAAAAAAAAAAAAAAAAGCTTGTTAATACTCTGTAGTTTAAGTTGCATTAAACTGTATACATTTTCTAATTTTACTTTGGTCAGAGAAATATCACAAGGAAAAGACTGTATAATCTAAAACAGAGGGAAAAAAAGTCATCAAACTATCCTTAATGCATTTAAAAATTGTGTTAAACTTACTAAACAGGAAACAGGACAATAAGAATATTCTAATAAAGGGTAATATCTATTTAATTATCAAATAGCAGATGTTCAAGTCTTCAAGAACCAAGACAGGGATGATAGAATGAAAACATAGCACATGATTATTTACTTATTATACTTAAAAATAAGTCAAAGTGATACAATCTCTTCACATTGGCAGGTACTTATACAGAGTAGCAGAAAGCAAGGGTTTAATCTCCTATATACAGGGTTGTAGGCCAATGAAAATTTCTGAGAAAAAAATTTTAATACTTTAAATGGTTAAACTTTTGTCTTGTAATATGACTGACAGAAAAATGTGCTTAAATATATGAATATTTTAAAATGCAAAGAGAGAAGAATACATTTTATTTTACAAATTATAAAATATAATTCACTTTTAAGTCAAAACCGAAACCTCAATCTTGAGAGAAAACTTTAAAAAATAATTTAATTAATAAATTTTAATAATTTATAAATAAATTTACTAAATAAAAAAATAAAGCGTACATCCTGGCTTACCCACGATAGTCCTGGTCTAGATGACCGTCCTGGGATAATTATGAAGAGCATCCCCTTTCTCTCTTAAAAGTATTACCAAATGAGAAGATAAATTATATGGGCAGTCTATTTAGAGCCCACTACCTAAGACTTCCTGCAAGAAAAAGCTAATTTTCAGTTTCTGGATTCCTGGGTTTTGTATGAATCACCAAACAAGTGTTTTAGGGAGATGAACATAAATCATTGCTGGGTTTTCTATCTACCAGTAGGGAAGGAGAAGAATGGTGAATGGCATGGGGACAACAAATAATTTAATCAGTCTGATGTGGTAAGATGCACTAACAAGAGGAACTGGAAACTAACACAACATTGTAAGTCAACTATATTCCAATATAAAATAAAAATTAAATTAAAAAAAAAAAGAGGAATTGGAAATCCCTGCTCCAATGACTACATTTTACTGGCTTGGAAAAATAATGACAGAAAATTCATTTAAGAAATTCAAGTTGATTTTGTCCAGCTACTCTTTCACTTTTAATACCATTGTTAAAAATATTTCCAAAATATATTTGTATTAGAACACTTTTAAATATATTTATTTTTGTTTATTTATAAATCTTCCAGAGTCTTAAGAAGCAAGTATCCTAAATCTAAAAGGGAAAGCCAAATCTAGGCTTGTTAGGTTTCAAAAGGTCCCAGCTGAATCAGTGGCCGATGGTGAGTCCTACGCCTAGGACATCAGAATCTGGTTTTAGTCAAGCAAAGGAGGCTACTGGAAAGCAGGTACTCATAATATCCAGAAAATTGATTCCTAGTAGAGGAAACAGATTACACTGGCCTTTTTTGTGAGAAGTATTCCCAAAGAACTGCTAGGCACATGGACATTTACAGAAGTAATATACTCTTAAGAGGGTTAAAGGTTTATGTTAAACATGCCTTAATATGTCACGTAATACGATCATGACTTTTTTAAAAGAAGCAAACCAGGACTTCCCTGGAGGTGCAGTGGTTAAGAAACTGCCTGTCAATGCAGGGGACATAGGTTCGAACCCTGGGCCAGGAAGATCCCACATGCCACGGAGCAACAAAGCCCGTGTGCCACAACTACTGAGACTGTGCTCTAGAGCCCGCGAGCCACAACTACTGAGCCCATGTGCCACAACTGCTGAAGCCCGCACACCAAGTCCATGTTCCACAACAAGAGAAGCCACCGCAATGAGAAGCACACGCACTGCAACGAAGAGTAGCCCCTACTCGCTCCAACTAAAGAAAGCCCGCATGCAGCAATGAAGACCCAATGCAGCCAAAAATAAAATAAATTAATAAAAAATAAATAAATAAAAGAGGCAAACCGCATTTATTTTTTTGTTTGTTTGTTTTGTATTTGTATGCTTTTGGACCAAGGAATTCTCTTCAGAAGCAATATATAACAATAAAATAAAGTTGACCTCCACCTGCATGCCACCCTAAGGTTGCTCCTTTCTTAGCTTCCTATTCATGTCCAACTGATCATACTCTGTATGTGCACTACTACTAGTGGGCTAAAATGAGGTAGAAGAGGAGGTCAATAAAGAATGAAGCAAACTGTCTCTATTCAATTCCTTCTATCATTAAAGATCTTTGGTGACAAATTCTACAGAATTGGTGGGTTTGTCCAAACTACTAATGAAAAAATCAGATTGTTCCTTTTGAGCAGACTTAAATAACCAACTGAGACAGCACAGCAGGAGTATCAGTAATATGGTCATCCTACCACTTTAATCATAAACTTAATTGATGCAAATTCTCCAACTGGTGATCAAGCTCAGAAGGGAATATTGCAGGGGAATTTTTTTTTTTAAGTTAGAAAAGGTATACTTAGAATTTATTTACAATTTTAAGTTAAAAATAACTGTACTCCTAAAGAAATCACAAAGGAGTAGCTTATAATACAAGAAACGTAAAAGTAGAATAATAAATATATCTTAAATTCTATACATTTTTGCATATCAATCTTTAAGAAGAAATATATTTCAAGGCATATTTATATTTAAGAACAGATTAGTAATACTAAATTACTAAAAACAAGATGCAATAAATAATTACAAGCCATTATATTTGGGTCCATTACTTACCTATACTAGAGGTATAATCAGTGGCTCCAAAGATCAACTCTGGTGCCCTATAGTACCGAGAACAGATATACGAAACATTGGGTTCTCCTCGGACCAGCTGCTTTGCACTAATAAAAAAATCAAAAGCAGAAATTCTTTAAATGAAAATCTAAACTGTATCATTGCTATCGTAAACTGCTATCATTCGCATTCGCAACACAATGTTTATCTAAGATTCCCATAATTCCAATCATGCAATATATAAGAAAAAGAAAATATGGACCATAACTATGTCTGACAAAACAAACTTATAATTTTAACATATCACTCTGAAAAAAGAACAGTAACTTTTAAAGAATGCATTTGTTAACTGTCACCTGAGGAAAAAGATTTTTAAAAAAATCACAAAATGATAAATGTTAAATTTCTTCTGCTCTTGTTCCCTGAATTCCACCTTTAAAATACAAAGAAGAAAGGGCAGAAAAATGAGCGGTACTTCCCCTCACCAAAAAGCACAGTAATAGATTATAATATAAGAATGAATACCGCTTACCCAATATGTTTTTTAAAAAGGTAAGAAATTGGCCACTCTCTTAAAATTTGACTTCTGACTCAGAGTAAGTATCCCAAAGCTTGCAGATCCAATCTACTTTATGTTTTTCCACCATTTGGTCAATTTATTAACTGCCTAAGCATTCGTTACCCAATAAAAAAAGATAGGCCCTTTCCTGTAGGGCAGAGATAATTCACAGTCCATGAATTCTAATTCCACTGTCGTAAGTTAAATCACACATTCTCTTAATCCAACTTTCCTTCCCAAATACTTTGTGGCATGTATTTTAAATACTAAAATTAGTTTCTTTTGAAGTACCTCTCAAGATAACTTGAAGACACCCTAAAATAAATAAACTGCTACAGAAGCTAACCATTTTGACATACAATAATAGGAAAGATAAATACAGGAAATAAATACAAACAACAAAATAAAACAGTAAAAAAGTAAGTCACAGAAAAGGTAAAAAAAAAATTTTTAGGTAAAGGTACAGGAAAATCAGAGTAGAGATAGATGAAAGTAGTCACAAAGGTTTCAGTTTGGGCTTTCTTTTCTTCCATTTATTTCTGGTCAATGATAAGTCTGACCATAACCTGGTCTTCCTTCATCACAAGTTTTGAAGGTGGGAGGCAGTTTATTTTTTAACATTCTCACCAAGGTTTGACATACAGCAGCCACTTCATAAATTAATAAACACTAATCCCTGTTTTTAGGCTGCATGAAAATTAAGACACTTTTTCAGCAAAACTGATAAAACCTTTCTACCTTATAAAGAATTTTCTAAATTAACAAGACGATTCCAATTATTTAGTCAGAAAATTCAGTGATAAAGAAGGTAATATTAGAAATGCCACTTGATAGAGCTACCTTCAAAGTGTATCCCAAACTCTACTTGCTCAAACTAGCCGTCAAAAACATAAAAGGCAGCTTTGTTATCAGAGCTATTAAAAGTGAACTAGGCAGAGTCAAGATGGTGGTGTGGGAAGACACAGTTAGCTTCTCCCCACAACTAGTGTGCCTGCCGGCCGCTGGTGGGGGACACTAACGCCCAAGGAGATAGTAGGAACCCCAAAGTAAACCGGTAGGAAGTAGGGGGACTGAGGGGGGAGAAGTGGAGGTCAGACAGGATCTGTGCCCCTGAGGTCAGGGAGATCAGGAGAGGCACGAGGGAGGGACTCTCTGGGAAGAGAAGGAGAGGAGCAGAGGGTGATCGCCTGGCTCACTTGGGCTGGGGAGCCTGCTGAGCTCTCAAGCCAGTACCCCACCTCCACAGCCCCATCCAGGTCTCGTGGGTCCTTGGGGGCATAGGAAGGAGGCCTAGGGGAGAACAGGAGAGGCAGGCGGGAGGAGCAGAGGGCAACTGCCCCACCCACTAGAGCCCAGGAAGATTGCTGGGCTCCCCTGTGAGGTCTCCCACCCTCTGAGACCAGGGCTGGGGGGCAAACCTGGGTCCCTTCTGTTCCTTGAACCTAAGCCCCACCCCCAACAGCCCCCAGCGCCTTTTCCAGTCCTGTCAGTCCTGAGCATTAGCCCTGCCCACCGCCCAAACCTCACCCTTGCTTAGGCCCCGCCCTCCACAGCCAAGGCCCCCCCCCCCCCCGCCCACCCCTTTTCTCTTCTTTTTTCTTTTCCCTCCTCCTCTTTTTTACTATTATGGTACTGATGTGCCTTGTGGCTGTTGATTCATCTATACTTTTATTTTTATATTCTTCCTAACATATCTGTTTATTTTTTACTTTGTTATTGTTTTTTTTTTGCTGCCCCAGGCAACTTGCCGGACCTTGGTTCACAAACCCAGGGTTGGGCCAAAATTCCTTCGGTGGGAGCTCCGAGTCTGAACCACTGGACTAACAGAGAACCTCAGACCTCAGGGGATGTTCACTGGAGTGAGACCTCACAGAGCTCCTCATCTCAGCACCAAGACCCAGCTCTACCCAATAGCCTACAAACTCCAGTGTTGGAAGTCTCAGGTCAAACAACCAGTAAGTCAGAAACACAATCCCACTCATTAGGGGAAAAAAAAAAAAAAAGACACGGCAAAAAAATATGTCACAAATGAAGGAGCAAGGTAAAAACCTACAAGACCAAATAAATGAAGAGGAAATAGGCAATCTACCTGAAAAAGAATTCAGAGTAATGATAGTAAAGATGATCCAGAATCTCAGAAATAGAATGGAGGCATGGACTGAGAAAATACAAGAAATGGTTAACAAAGATCTAGAAGAACTAAAGAACAAACAAACAGAGATGAACAACACAATACTGAAATGAAAAAGACACTAGAGGAATCGATAACAGAATAACTAAGGCAGAAAAACGAATAAGTGAGCTGGAAGACAAAATGGTGGAAATAATTGCTGAGGAGCAGAAAAAAGAATGAAAAGATTGAAGACAATCTCAAGACCTCTGGGACAACACGAAATGCACCAACATTCGAATTATGGGGGTCCCAGAAGAAGAGGAGAAAAAGAAAGGGTCTGAGAAAATATTTGAAGAGATTATAGTTGAAAACTTCCCTAACAAGGGAAAGTAAACAGTCATCCAAGTCCAGGAAGTACAGAGAGTCCCATACAGGATAAACCCTAGGAAAAACACACCAAGACACATATTAATCAAACTAACAAAAATTAAATTCAAAGAAAAAAATATTAAAAGCAGCAAGGGAAAAACAAAAAACATACAAAGGAATCCCCATAACGTTATCAGCTGATTTTTCAGAGGAAACTCTGCAGGCCAGAAGGGAGTGGCAGGATTCAATGGAAAAGTCAAAAGCTTTTCAGACAAGCAAAAGCTAAGAGAATTCAGCACCACCAAACCAGCTTTACAACAAATGCTAAAGAAACTTCTCTAAGTGGAGACACAAGAGAAGAAAAAGACCCACAAAAACAAACCCAAGGGCTTCCCTGGTGGTGCAGTGGTTGAAAGTCCGCCTGCCGATGCAGGGGACACGGGTTCGTGCCCCGGTCTGGGAAGATCCCACATGCCGCGGAGCGGCTGGGCCCGTGAACCATGGCCGCTGAGCCTGCGTGTCCGGAGCCTGTGCTCCACAACTGGAGAGGCCACAACAGTGAGAGGCCCGCGTACCGCAAAAAAAAAAAATAATAAAATAAGAAAATGGTAATAGGAACATACATATCGATAATAACTTTGACTATAAATGGATTAAATGCCCCAACCAAAAGACACAGACTGGCTGAATGGATACAAAAACAAGACCCATATATATGCTGTCTACAAGAGACCCACTTCAGACCTAGGGACACATACAGACTGAAAGTGAGGGGATGGAAAAAGATATTCCATGCAAATGGAAATCAAAAGAAAGCTGGAGTAACAATACTCGTATCAGATTAAATAGATTTTAAAATAAAGACTGTTACAAGAGATAAGGAGGGACACTACGTAATGATCAAAGGATCAATCCAAGAAGAAGATATAACAATTATAAATGTTTATGCACCCAACATAGGAGCACCTCAATACATAAGGCAAATGCTAACAACCATGAAAGGAGAAATCGACAGTAACACAATAATAGTAGGGGACTTTAACACCCCACTTACACCCATGGACAGATCATCCAAACAGAAAATAAATAAGGAAACACAAGCTTTAAATGACACAATAAACCAGATAGCTCTAACTGATATTTATAGAACATTCCTCCCAGAAGTGGCAGAATACACTTTCTTCTCAACTGCACCTGGAACATTCTCCAGGACAGATCAAATCTTGGGTCACAAATCAAGCCTCGGAAGATTTAAGAAAATTGAAATAGTATCAAGCATCTTTTCTGACCACAACACTATGAGACTGGAAATCAATTACAGGAAAAAGAACTGTAAAAAACACAAATACATGGAGGCTAAACAGTGTGCTACTAAATAACCAAGAGATCACTGAAGAAATCAAAGAAGAAATTAAAAAATACATAGAAACAAATGACAATGAAAACATGATGACCCAAAACCTATGGGACATAGCAAAAGCAGTTCTAAGAGGGAAGTTTACAGCAATTCAACGTCACCTCAAGAAACAAGAATAATCTCAAATAAACAATCTAACCCTACACTTAAAACAACTAGAGAAAGAAGACCAAAGAAAACCCAAAGTCAGTAGAAGGAAAGAAATCATAAAGATCAGAGCAGAAATAAATGAAATAGAAATGAAGAAATCTATAGTAAAGATCAATAAAACTAAAAGCTGGTTCTTTGAGAAGATAAACAAAATTGATAAACCCTTAACCAGACTCATCAAGAAAAAATGGGAGAGGATGCAAATAAATAAAATTAGAAATGAAAAAGGAGAAATCACAACTGACACTATAGAAATACAAAGGATTGTAAGAGACTACTACAAACAACTATATGCCAATAAAATGGACAACCTGGAAGAAACTGACAAGTTCTTGGAAAGGTACAATTTTCCAAGACTGAACCACGAAGAAGTAGAAAATATAAACAGACCTATCACAAATAATGAAATTGAAACCGTTATTAAAAATCTTCCAACAAACAAAAGTTCAGGACCAGATGGCTTCACAGGCGAATTCTATCAAACGTTTACAGAAGAACTAACACCTATCCTTGTCAAACTCTTTCAAAAAATTGCAGAGGGAGAAACACTCCCAAAGTCATTCTATGAAGCCACCATCACACTGTCACCACAACCAGAAAAAGATATCACAAAAAAAGAAAATTATAGACCAATATCACTGATGAACACAGATGCAAAAATCCTGAACAAAATATTAGCATACAGAATCCAACAGCACATTAAAAGGATCATACACCATGATCAAGTGGGATTTATCCCAGGGATGCAATGATTCTTCAATATACACAAATCAATCAATGTGACGCACCACATTAACAAATTAAGGAATAAAAACCATATGATCATCTCAATAGATGCAGAAAAAGCTTCTGACAAAATTCAACACACATTTATGATAAAAGCTCTCCAGAAAATGGGTAGAGAGGGAAACTTCCTCAACATAATAAAGGCTATATATGACAAATCCACAGCAAGCATCATACTCAATGGTGAAAAACTGAAAGCATTTTCACTAAGATCAGGAACAAAACAAGGATGCCCACTCTCACCACTCTTATTCAACATAGTTTTGCAAGTCCTAGCCACAGCAATCAGAGAAGAAAAAGAAATAAAAGCAATACAAATTGGAAAAGAAGAAGTAAAACTGTCACTGTTTGCAGATGACATACACTATACATAGAAAATCCTAAAGATGCCACCAGAAAACCAGTAGAACTAACCAGTGAATTTAGTAAAGTAGCAGGATAAAAAATTAATGCACAGAAATCTCTGGCATTCCTATACACTAACAACGAAAAATCAGAAAGAGAAATTAAGGAAACACTCCCATTTACCACTGCAATGGAAAGAATAAAATACCTAGGAATAAACCTGCTTAAGGAGGCGGAAGACTTGTACTCAGAAAACTATAAAACACTGATGAAAGAAATCAAAGATGACATAAACAGATGGAGAAATATACCATGCTCTTGGATTGGAAGAATCAATATTGTGAAAATGACTATACTACCCAAAGCAATCTATAGATTCAATGCAATCCCTATCAAACTACCAATGGCATTCTTCACAGAATTAGAAGAAAAAATTTTACAATTCATATGGAAACTCAAAAGATCCCGTACAGCCAAGGCAATCTTGACAAAGAGAAATGGAGTTGAAGGAATCAGATTCCCCGACTTCAAACTACACCACAAAGCTACAGTAATCAAGACAGTATAGTACTGGCACAAAAACAGAAATATAGATCAATGGTACAGGACAGAATGCCCAGAGATAAACCCATGCACATATGGGCACCTAATTTATGACAAAGAAGGCAAGAACATACAATGGAGAAAAGACAGCCTCTTCAATAAGTGGTGCTGGGAAAACTGGACAGCTATGTGTAAAAGAATGAAATTAGAACACTCCCTAACACCATAACAAAAATAAACTCAAAATGGATTAAAGACCTAAAGGTAAGACCAGATACTATACAAGTCTTAGAGGAAAACGTAGGAAAAACTTTCACATAAACCACAGCAAGATCTTTTTTGACCCACCTCCTAGAGTAACGGAAATAAAACCATAAATAAACAAATGGGACTTGCTCCTAGGAGCAATCGATATTATGAATTTATATCATTCCAAAAATAAGCTATGTATCTGTGTACATATGGCTATACGCTCTGTGTTTTTAGAATACAAAAGGGAACATACTATGTAGATTCTTGACCTTCTTTTTTTGAATTTAATACTTCTTAGAAATCATTCATTTTCCATTCATAGAGAGCCTCCCCTTTCTTTTTTTAACAGCTGCATGTATTACATTATATGTATGATGTACCATAATTTATCTGGTAATCTTCCTACTGCCAGACATTTATATACAATTCTATGATAAAAATCCTGGTATATACAATATTTTGTAAATGTGTGAGTATTTGTAAGGGAACAGTTCCTAGGAGTTAAATTGCTCGATGAAAGACTAAAATTCTGAGTATACAGGGTGGGAGGGTGGGGTTGGAGAGGAGGGAAGGGAGGGAGAAGAAAAGAGAACTAGCTTACCTTCCAAAGTCACAGAGTTTTAAGACAGCTGTATCAGGATCCAACAAGAGGTTCTGTGGTTTAATATCCCGATGGCAGATTCCAAAGGAATGGATATAGGCTAAACTTCGGAACAGCTGATACATATACAACTGGAATAAAGAGTAAAAATTCATTGAATACTTACTTTCTATCCCAAACAATTCAGAGTCCTTACACAGGAAACAAAGTAACAGATTTCCAGAAAAGAATAGTGAAAAGCTGGGGATTGTTTGCACTCAGTCTTTCTTAAACAAGTTTTATGTCATTTCTCTATCCATTAGCTAATTATAGTTTAGTTAACCAATGTTATATTTGTACCATCTTTTAATAACTTAAAAAAGGAAAATTTATAATGTGCTTTTATAATTTTTATTTTACTAACATCTCACCACAAACCTGTTTTTTTCCCCTAAACACAGATTTAAAAACTCAGAGGGGTATTCCAAACCATGTGTAACAAGTAACAATGTTTAGACCAGAAGCCAAGTCTTCTTGGCTTCATCATCCTTTGTCAGGGCCAGAGGTTACTGATACAGAGGTCTGGGAAAACTCACACGTGAACTGAGAAAATCTGTTATCAACGATCTATCAAGACATCAGTAAATCTATTAATAGCAACACCACTCTTCCTGTTAATATCCTTCAGAATTAAGTAGACTTCAAAATGCCATTTAAAAACAGATCCTAGATGACTACTGACATCAATTTAAAAGAATATTTATTTCAATTTTATTACAAAACAACATACAGTGAGAAACTGGGTCTGTGTGGAAGAAAGAATTAGACTCTTGACTGGTGAAGAGACAGTCTTTGTGAAGAAAGTGAGTATATCTTTTTCTTTCTTTCTTTCTTTTTTTTTTTTTGTAGTACGCGGGCCTCTCACTGTTGTGGCCTCTCCCGTTGCGGAGCACAGGCTCCGGACGCGCAGGCTCAGCAGCCATGGCTCACAGGCCCAGCTGCTCCGCGGCATGTGGGATCTTCCTGGACCGGGGCACGAACCCGTGTCCCCTGCATCGGCAGGCGGACTCTCAACCACTGCGCCACCAGGGAAGCCCGAAAGTGAGTATATCTTAAACCTTCTATTTGTTCCAAGGTCAGTGTTCTGGTTCACTTATAAATTTTTCTGACTCCTCACCTTCTGACCTCTACCCCAAAGTTATATACCATGAAAAGAACTTCTGAAATGATTCAAATCAAAGATACCAGTATCTTGGTGAAAAACAACAAAAAGAGAGTTAAAAGTCAGATAAAGCACTGACATAAGGTATCATCTACATATGAAGTGGTCTTGACTCCTACAAAAATATACTGAATCACCAATTTACAGGAAATACTGAGGACAGAGGAACATATTAACACCACTACAGTAATCCCATCAGCAAAATCCATTTTATTACTTTAAAGCTTAAAACTATAACTATTAAGTAAAAACTTCGATACTCAAAACATTCAGAATCAATGCCATTTTATTTTCTAGAGTATTTGTATAAAAGGTAAAATGCAAAAAATTATACTTAGAAAGCTGAACTTTTAAACTTAACTCCTAGTTAATTTTCACAATGTCATAGTTAAACAAATAATAATCTGTTTCTAATAATCCACCACAACTTCAGTTATAATTATGTTGGATAAATTGCAAGCCACTCTAACATGAGTTGTATCAAATAAAAAAGATGACATTGACATCAGGTACCAAAAATTAAATAACACCTTAATAGAGTCTGTGCATATTTAAAATTACGAAAAGTTTAAACTTCAGCTACGGACACATTGTATCTATAAATGGCAATGAAACATTGCATTCAGTAATATTTATAACCATATTTTTATAATTTTATAGGATACGCTTGTTCCTATTTCAGCCTGTGGCACAATAAGGGTTATAAGAAATTAAATTAAAAGGTGCTATAGGTAGCAAAATTAAAACCCATAATTGTCTGTGAAAAAGTTCATTTGTCAGAAAGATGACAAGTATCTTTAACACCTGCGTCATGAAAGCTTAAAAAGGGAAGACTTCACGCTTTAAAACTGTACAAAAATTTAATGAAACTCTAGCAATACCTACTTTGCAGCTTTCCCCCCTCAGAATGAGATGTAATAATATAGTTAAAATACACCCAGCACTCTCCCTTGTTCATAATAACTAAAATGGTAAATTGCTCCATTTTTACATACCTTAACATAGATCACAGGGAGCGTCTGTTTGGCTCGACTATAGTGTCTGGCAACTCTGTATACTGTTTCCGGAACATAGTCCAGCACCAGATTAAGATAGACCTCATCTTTCTGAAAGAGTTTATTAAAAACAAACCAAAAAAACAAGATTAGGAACTAGTCTTTAAATATTCAAATTAGAGTAAATTCTCTATACATTCACTTATTCAGATTTTTAAAGAAAAGATTCATGTGTTCAATTTTAATTATACAAAATTAATTCAGAATATAACCATAATAGTAAAAACAAGTCTACCACATTTTTTTTACTAACAATTTCATGGCAAAACCACAGCTATTTCAAGACTGTTAAGATTCCTAGTCATATTTAAACTGTTATTTTGGTTATATGATTTTAGAGGATATTACCTGTCACAAAATTTCATATTTTCTAGTTTGAGAGTCATTGCCCTTATATCCTATCAGGAAAGGTGTCATGGTAGTAAAATAAGTATTGAACTGGGAGCTAAGAAATGTGCATTTCTAGCCCTAGCTCTGCTAACTGTTGTATGCAAGCCATTTAATCTCTCTAGGCTTCCATTTCTTCAACTATAGCATGAAAAGTTGGACTTCAAAATGTCTCCTTAAAAAAGATTCTATGGTTATTTGATTAGTTATATTAGTTAATTAGTCTATAATTAGTAAAATAACCACTTGTCTTCTACAATTAACTGAAAAAAAAAAAGAATAACTTATAAGGCAGCGAGTTAACCATACTCACAAGTTCACTGCAGGTCATATGTTTAAACATCCATTCACAGCAGCATAAAGACACCAATCCAAGATCAGTGGAAAGAAAGAAGGGAATTCCAACTAAGTACCAAGTAGGAAAGAAGAAGAGAGTGCTACCCTCACCCTGTTCATGTGAATAATATCAGATAAGCAAACTGAAGCAGAACACAAAGTTGAGAATCACTGTGTTCAAGTCTAGAACTGGCTACTGAGTAGGAAAATCTTCAGGTAAAACTTCACAATCTTCCCAGTTTGAAATCATCTTACCTGCCAAACTAAAGTGAAGAATTTCAATTTTCAGCATTTATTGAGCATTTTCTAGGTCAGTAGTCATTGCAGAGGAAGTAAGGATGCAGGTAAAAGACATGTCATCTAAATTGAGTATGAAAGGGGCATTTCAGGCAGAGAGAAAACTGTATTCAAGATGTGAAGTCAGGCTTTCCTGATGGCGCAGTGGTTAAGAATCCGCCTGCTGATGCAGGGGACATGGGTTCGAGCCCTGGTCCAGGAAGATCCCACATGCTGCAGAGCAACTAAGCCCATGCACCACAACTACTGAGGCTGCGCTCTAGAGCCCGCGAACCCCAACTACTGAGCCCAGGTGCCACAACTACTGAAGCCCGCGTGCCTAGAGCCCATGCTCCACAACAAGGGAAGCCATGACAATGAGAAGCCCGCGCACCGCAACGAAGAGTAGCCCCCACTCACCGCAACTAGAGAAAGCCTGCGCGCAGCAATGAAGACACAACACAGCCAAAAATAAATTAAAAAAAAAAAAAAAAGATGTGAGGTCAAAGAACAGAGCAGATCTCAGGAAACAGTTTAGTGAGGCAGCATGCCATTGACACTACTACCTTTTCACTTTCCCTCAGTCTTTCATGTTCTCCTCTCTTCCCTCCATATCCAGCTTAAATTCCATGGTCTAACATTACCCTCACTCTCTAACAAGGGAGTTAGTAAACAATAGCAAAGGCCTGTTTTTAAACTCTTCTCCCATCCTCACCCTCAGCTGATACCTTGCTTGTACCACTACATGTATCCATTTACCAGCATCTTCCCCCAGATGCTTTTCCTTCACTACTCTAACTAGAGATAAGCTGACCAAGCTCCTTTCTAAGGCAAACTCTGCTGCATGTAAACAAACTACTCTGCTTTTCCTATTCACACTCATTGCTTCAGTAATTTTTCTTTCTCTGTCGATTATTCTCTCTCTGTGAGAGCATTACAATCAGCACATAAACTTGTTATTTCTTCCATCGTTAAAAAAAATCTCTAATCGCACTAATCACCACCATCCTATTTTCTGGCCCCTTTAACAGCAAAATTCTTCAAGAGATTTTTGTCTGAACTGACTTTCTCCACTACCTGGCTCTTCTCATTCTCTCTAAAACTTACTCCAATAGAATTTCACCACCACTATTCCACAAGAATTATTCATCAAAATCAATAATCTCCTTGTTGCTGTATTCAGTGCTAATTTTCAGGCATCATCTTTCCCTCTCTTTTACTTGACTTAGCACTACCATCTGACATAGTCGATCACGTTCCCTTCTTTGAAACACTTGCTTCACTTGGGTTTTAGAACACTATACTCTTCTGGTTTTCATCCTACCTTAAAGACAGCTCTTCTGGCTCTCTACTTCTGGTTCCTTCTATTCTCCTTTATCTCTTAAGGAATAGAGGATCCTAAGGCTCAGTCCTCAGACCTCTGTTCTTTGTGTAAGCCCACTCATCCAGTCTAATGGCTCAGTACTACTATACACTGATGACTCCCAAATTCATATATATCCTGGGACCTCTGCCTTTAAGTCCAGGCTAGTATCCACTAGCCTGGACTTAAAGGCAGAGGGGGAAGTTGGGAAGATGATAATGAAAGCAGTGTGAGCAGCTGGAAACCTTCTACAAGGATCCAAGGCCTAGACTAGGGCATAGGTAATAAGGATTTTTAAAAAAGGAGGTGGGAGACAGGTATATTGGCTAGCTAAACAAGAGAGTAATAGAGAACCTGAGAAACAAAGAAGTTTGGATTAATTTAACAGTCTCTAAACCTGGGCAACTAGGCAGGTAATGAGACAAGGAATGTGAAAAGAGCAAAAAGGTGTGAGGGAAAAAGTTGAACTTTTATTTAATTAATATCAGAACATTTTAGGTAGCTTTGTTCCATAGGTGGTTGGAAATACATAGGTGGTTGGTCAAGTCAAACTCAGAAAACAAGAGTAGAGCATAGCTAGAGATTTAGGCAATAGCTGAAACTGTAAGAACAAGAATCACTCACCTAAGAAGAGTGTATACAGCAAGAAAGTGAGGAAAGGACTGAGTATAAGATCCTTGAAAATTAAGAATGAAATTTCCCTTAAGACATTAGGGGACAACTTAGCAATGAGAACTAAGAGGCATAAAAGAGCAAGGAAAGACTAGCATCGAAAGATCCAAAGTTGAGTTTCAATAATGACAAGATGTGGAACAGCAAAGTGTTTCAATGGCAGGAAGGATGGGATTGAAAAGGCTGTTGGATCTGGTATGCCATGGTTCCGTGATGCTGTTGGAAAGAGCAGTTTCAGACCATGGTGCCAATAGCAACCAACCTGTACTGAGTTCATGAGTGAGCAGATGGCAGGTAAGAAATAGGAGGCAGTTAATTTAGTTTGTTCTTACAAAATCTCTAGTGGTGAAAGTAAGGAGAGAGCTGGGAGCTGGTAACTTGAGGGGAAACAAAAGTCAAAGAAAAATTTTCAATGTGCTTTTTGTTTGTAGTTTTTAGTGGCTAAGAGACCCAAATTTATTTGTATGCTGACTGGATAAAGACAGAAAAGTTTTAAGAAACAAAAGAAAAGGGACAAGTGATGAAACAAGGTTCTTGAACATCACAAGAACAGGAAAACAAGAACACAGAGAAGTTATACCATGTAGTAATTAAGAGGCAAGGTTAGCATGAGTCACACAAACTACATGGAGGTCCCAACACTGCTACTACAAGTTATGTGACCACAGCAAGTTACTTAACCTCTTGAAGCCACAGTTTCCTGTAAAATAGTGCTAATGATGATACCTACTTTAAAAGATTGTCATGAGATTATTAGAAATAATCATATACAGCTCTTGAAGCATATTACCTGGCACATAATACTTAATTTTAACATCTTTAAAAAGGAACGATACCACATTTTCCCCCCCGTACATCTAAAATAAGTGATTAGGTGTTAGAAAGAATAAATAAAATGAATGTATGTCTGATGACCCTATTTCTTGTAAAATAAGAGATAGGTTATATGTAAAACTGAGGGTAGCAAAAGCAATGCTCAGGGCTAAGGGAAGAAAATTTCAAAGATCAAGATTTAGGTAAGAATTAGTTCCAAGTGAAGGTGAGGTCTGATAAAGAGAATAAACAAATAGAAAATGCTGAACTGGTGTTGAAGGGGTTGCTGTGTAAGTAGAACCCAAGGAATGGTAAGTCTTGGGTTTTGGAAGGGTCATTAATACGGATGCCAAAATTATTCTTTTTTAACTATTATTTGATTACAAGGTTTCTTGATTTTAATAAATCACTTGACAAAGTTAATCACAATATATTTATAAATGACCTGGAGATGTGTATGGTAATTTAATTCATTTGCTAAATAATCATACCAAAAGTGAAGAATAAAAAGACTAAAAAATGAATACTAAGTTCAAGGAAGATTTCTAGTTGTAGGGCTACAAACTCTGTTCTTCCCTTGTCCTAATCAAATTATTGTAAATGATTTCCTTCATTAGGGGATGCAAGAGCAAATGGCTAAACAACAAATGTAAATGTGTGAAGCCAAAATGTATAATGCAGTAAGAGGCAGTGGTTGGTAAATCAGATAGTACAAGACTTAACTAAAAGCATTCTAATTAAAAAAAAAAATTAACAATGTGCTTGCAAAATAAAACACATCAGAGGATGAATCTGGCAGTCAATTTACAATTTTCTGACTTTAACACAACCACCTAATATTGCCACAAACCTAGGAAGAATGGCTTAAAATGGAAGACTAAATATATCTAGTAGTCTAGAATGCTAAGCCAAACCCACAAAATAAAACTTAACAAAGATAAATATAAAACCCTATGATTAAAATCAAAGTATCAATTTATTATGTAGAATGACAGATTAAGACTTAGTAATTCATCTGGAAAATAAATGATAGGTGTAACTGAACTGAGCTCAAAAGTTACCAACATTGAGATACAGCTAATGAAAAAATTTGATTCAGTATTAGTTTACAGTAGAAGTATTGTGTTCAGATCAACAAAGATAATTCCACTCTACTTTGTACAGTTCAGGCTTCATTTGATGTACTGATGATATCCATTTTTAGGCAGTATACTTTATTCATAATATTAACAAAACAAAACACATCAAAGGAAGGTTATCGAAACCATGTCTGCGATAGGTCAAAAGTTCTCATTTATTATACTATGAGAAATATGGAGGCTCAAATTATATTTGGAGCAGTACTTTGCAGATTAATATAAGCTTATCTTTTTGCTCAAATAAATTTTATTTATTCACTCCATTAACTAATCAACAACTTGTCAATTTTCTTTAGCACCATAGAGGAGGTCTGTCCATTTTGTAAGTATAACTGTCTCTCTGACATTTAAAAGTTGTCATTTTGACTATCGTCATTTTCTGAGACACTGGAGGTGTCTATACTCAAAGGCACTTTGAACAACCCTTCACTTCATGGCTTGTATTCAAATCAAATCCACTTAGAAATATATATATATACAATTGGTCCTAAGACTGAAAACCAAAACTAACAACAAGTAATACTACCACCAATGCCAATTTGAAATAAATGGGCTCAACATCATATTCTTTAAATGCTCTTGTTAAACCTACAGATGTTCTGCTGTAAATTTAACAGCCTCAGGAGTAATCCCTGTGGGGGAAGTGTCCATTCCTAGGAAATGTCATCACAGCAGAGAAACTACTATTTTCACGTTTCCAAAGTAGCTTTGTCTGGAGGTTTACGTAAAAGATAATTCATGAGACTGAGGACACTAATATTTCAAGAAGAAAGAAGGATCAGGATTCTGCATTTCTATCACTTGTAATTTTTTGGAAAATCTCAGGCCTGCTGTTTTCTTAATGTAATCTCTCTCTTTTGAGTTATCAACAGAATGCCTGAATATTCACAGATTAGCAGTGAACTGTAAAAGCTAAGTATAAAAATACAACATAAAGAGTATCATTTAGCTGGAGATACTGAAAACAGTCTACTAACATAATGAGAAAGTACTATTTCAGAGAACAGTTACTAGGCTTCCAAATTACATGATGTACAACTTCGGGAATATTTCTCTCAATGGTTCAGTTATCATTTTTATTAATAAACTATTCTCTAACTGCTGATAATCCCTCCTCTATGAACTCCACTCTAAAACTGTTCACTGAGTTAAGAAATTTAAATGACAAAATTTTGATCACACCTAACAAAAACTCAGCAAAAGCTGTGATAACTTCATCCATTGGAAGACAGACACTACTTACTATCATGCTCTTACCCCCAAATAATTTTTCAAGTCAGGGAAACAAAATTGCTTGAAGCTGCAGTTTTAAGTAGAACCATGCTAGCATTCTAAAAATTTGATGGGATGCAAAGCAGCATATAAGAGAACCCAGTAAAAAGACATCCAACAGGGCTTCCCTGGTGGCGCAGTGGTTGAGAGTCCACCTGCCGATGCAGGGGACATGGGTTTGTGCCCCGGTCTGGGCCACGGAGCGGCTGGGCCTGTGAGCCATGGCCGCTGAGCCTGAGCGTCTGGAGCCTGTGCTCCGCAACGGGAGAGGCCACAACAGTGAGAGGCCCGCGTACCGCAAAAAAAAAAAAAAAAAAAAAAAAAAAAGACATCCAACAAAGTATCATGATAGACCTGGATTCTCCTCAGAATTGGGTTTAGGGAACTTGCACTAGCAGAAAAACCTTCAAAGCAGATGCCTTTTCTCTGATGAATGTGCCAGGCTGGCTAAAGATGGAAATAATACTAACAGTAAAGTGGGTGTGGGTTAGAAAAAAGAGAAACATTCTTTTGCTTGGGAGACTGAGGGAGAGAATGGGGAAAGAGATGAGAACCTAGCATACAACAATGATTATGGCAAGCTTCATCCTTATCTCACACCTTCAAAGAAAATAAATGCCAAATTTACATAAAAATGTACCAGAACAAAAGATGTTTGCAAATACTGTAGGGCAAAATATTTATAAGCTATTAAGGAAAATAATGCCAATCTGATTACATAAAAATGTAAAACATTTATACTACTTTAAAAAAAAACAGAACAAACCAAATAAAAATATGACAATTTGGAAAAAAATTTTGCTTACACACGACAAAGAACTAACTTGTTTTTGTTTAAAATGCAAATGGGACTTCGCTGGTGGCGCAGTGGTTAATAATCCACCTGCTAATGCAGGGGACATGGGTTTGAGCCCTGGACCGGGAAGATCCCACATGCTGCAGAGCAGCTAAGCCCATGAGCCGCAACTAGTGAGCCTGCGCTCTAGAGCCCGTGAGCCACAACTACTGAAGCCCACACGCCTAGAGCCCGTGCTCCGCAACAAGAGAAGCCACCGCAATGAGAAGCCTGCGCACCACAATGAAGAGTAGCACCCGCTCAATGCAACTAGAGAAAGCCCGCGTGTGGCGATGAAGACCCAACACAGCCAAAATAAATAAATAAATAAATAAATAAAATAAATTTACAAAATGCAAATGGCTCTTATAAGTCAATAACAAAAGACTAACATTCTAATAGAAAAAAATGGAAAGAGGCACGAATACATAGCTATACAAATGGCAAACAAAAATGCAGAAAGATGCTCAACCTCATTCATAATTAAAGAAATGCAATAAAAATAACAATCAGCTACCATTTCTTATATATCAAATTGGAAAAGAAAATTCAATCTGAGAAAACTAAGAATTGGAACAGTGTCACTGTCCAAAATGCACCATTATACACTTCTGGTGAATGTCCCAACTCTTGCAATCTTTTGGGAAGTCAATGGGCTAACATATTCATCCCAAAGTGAAGATGAACAGACACCCATTTCAACTCAGCAATGCCATTCCTACGAACTAAGTCTATAAAAACAATTCCGTATGTGTATGCTTATGTATATGTGCATGCACACAAAGATGATTGAAGATTTGTGAAAAGAAATTTAAAATAATCTATATGCCAGAAAGTAGACATGCTCAAAAACGCAAACCAAAACAAAACTGAGACCCACATTAATAGGGGTATGTCAAAGGAGAAGAGATGCTAACTGCAAAGAGCTCCCAATAACCAAAGCAGGAACAAGTTGATTAATAAAATAAAGTAGTATTAGATTATAACCCAAAGTATAAAATAAATATGCATGAGTCCACACTGATATAAGTAAATAATAGATTAATAAATGGGGGAGAAGAGACAATCTTTCACTCAAAAGAAATCCAAATAGTTTATGTAGCAACTTTGCCCTTAAGGAAAATAACTCCCCTCTTCTTAGGTGTGGGCTATGGATAGTGACTTCCTTCCAAAGGATACAGCATGGAAATGGGGGAAAAAGAGCAACTTTACAGTGGAGAAAACTGAAAAATACAAGGTCAGCCAGGTAATCAAGATTAATAGCAATTCTTATTGATAGCACATACCCTTGATATGATGTGATGAAAATAGCACTCTGTGGTCTTTTCCCAAATAACTTATAGCCCTAGTTTGTTATGAGATAAACATCAGATGAATTCCAATAGTGAGGCAGTCCACAAAATCTCTACCTAGTATTCCTCAAAACTGTCAAGGTCATCAAAAACAAGGAAAGTCTGAGAAATTGCCAGGGCCAAAAGGAGCCTAAGAGACATAATAACTAAATGCACTATGGTAGCTTAAACAGGATCATGGAAGAGAAAAAAGACATTATGTAAAAACTAAGGAAATCTGGGACTTCTATGGTGGTCCAGTGGTTAACACTCCATGCTCCCAATGCAGGGCACTGGGTTTGATCCCTGGTCAGGGAACTAGATCTCGCATGCCTCAACTAAGAGCCAGTGTAGCCAAATAAGTAAATAAATATTAAAAAACAAACAAACAAAAACTATGGAAATCTGAATAAACTATGGATACATAATAATGTTATCAATACTGGTTCATTAATTATAATAAATGTACCATACTAACATTAGATGTTAACAACAGAGGAAACTGGGTGCAGTGTCTATGCACACAGACATAAAGGCCACATTATTATGCTGTTATATTAACCTATGATATATGTGCTCATATATGCACATAGGAAATTTACCTCTGTGGAAAGGGATTTGGGGAGTTAGGGATTAGGGTAAAGAAGATTTTACTGTTGTCTACTGCCCTTCTGTGTTACCTCAATTTTTTTATAATATGAATGTAATAATATTTTAGTTTTAGTAAAATATTAAAATAACATTAAAACAAGGTAATAATTGACATTAACAAGAAACTCCTAGATTAACATTTTCAAGCAGATGATAGTTAGCATCTTATTGCTGTTAGTAACATTTATAATTTATGAGGAGATCTTGACAATTCATCCACTGCAGGAGTTTTACGTTACCTATATATTTATTCTCTAGGTCACACTCCCAATAAGAATGTCAGCATTTCATCAGTAAAAGTTTCATCCAGATTATCAATGTACCACTTTAGCAGAAATCACCATAAAATTTTAAGGAAGATACAAAACTGGCCTTATTTAGGCAACCTCTTTATTTAATAAAATTCCTTGCTATCAATAATTTTCACACAGTAAGAAAGGTGAGAGAAAAAAAAGTGACGGGGGTTTATTTTGTAAACTCGGCCATGTATATACACTTAGCTATAACTTTGTATACCATTTCTATATGTATGTCATTTCTATAACAGGGTTTCATTTAATTTAAAACAAAAACATAACAAAATATCCTTTTCATATAGGGAGGCTGACCTTGACCCAAACAATTATGAACCCACTTTTACTTCCTCAGCTTCACCTCCCACTACTGTCCCCACACTCCCCTAACTTTATATACCTGAAATTTCGAAATACCTGTATCTCCTTACACAGACTATGCTCTTTAACTCCAATAAACTTTTCAAACATCCTGGACTTCTAAATTGACACATACTTATTCTGCACTAGTTATCAAAATAGCTCCTATTTGGCCTTCAAAACCCTGAATAAGCATCACCTCTCCTATGTAATTCCTTTGCTGACTCCTCTGGATAATTTATTACTTTCCTCCATCCTATTTCTGTTCACAGTACAAATAACTGTCTTTCCATGTATCATTTTGCAGTATTATTTCTCTTCTTGTCCTTCTTCAAACTCATTTAGACAGATCTTATACTTTGTCTTTGTACCTAAAACACTACACAGTGCCAGTAAATTGAAATAAAGTAAACTTTACAATGTGAAGAGAATAGGAGGTAGGAAAGAACACAGACTTTATAGTTGAAGAATCTATGTTTGAAAATGGTTCCCATGGTTACTAATTAACTATACAACATTGGACAAATTCTTTAGTCACACAAGACTCCAATATTCCCAATGATAAAACTAACGAAATAGTACTATTATCAATCTAGAGTACTGTTATGATGCTTAAATGACAAAAATGCATTAAAAAAAGCACTTTATAAATAATAAAATTTTAAAAGAAAAATTTGTATTTTTATTCACGATTTAAGACATTATGTAATTCTACAGTTAACCAAAAGAATATCTCTAAGAATTTGAATGTGATGAAAATTATATATAGGATATATTTATTTAATGTTTTAAAATATTTATTTTGGTATATGTTTTATAAAGTATTAGTAAAAGGTACTAATTTTTTGTGTTTACGTAAAATTTTTTTAGCTAATGAGGTAAACAGACATAGACGATTAGCATATGCTCAGTCATTACTTTTTAGTCTATCCCTCTACACTACAGTATGCACCCACTATAGTTGGAGGCCTCTTTTTATTCATCTTTTCTATCTAGAATAACAATTTCACTAAGCAGTCCACAAAGTGTAGAAAATAGTAAGAGGGAGAGCAGGACTTCTGAAATAGCAGCACAAGGAGTTCAAATTTTCTCCTCAGCAAAGCAAAATGATAAAATGATTAGCAAACAGTTGTGTAAAGTATCTGGAAATTGTTCTAAGGGCGCACAGCAAGTGAAGAAACAAATCTTGGCAAGAACTGCAAGAGTCTATGGCATTTTAGTACAGACCTGCTCCTTTACCCTGCCATCCTACCTCCATGTTTGGAAAGGTCTACCCAGCACTCTTAATCCAGACAGCACCCTCTCTGCTCAGCAACCAATCAGGAACTATGGTTTCACCCCAGGAGGGAAAAGCTGCATCCCAAGTTGCAAAAGACTTATCCCAGCCAAGAGAACTGTGTCTCCCTTCCCCCATTCAGTCCCCACTAGTAAGCCAGAGAAGGCCTACTCCAGGCAGAGTAGGCTAGGGTCCCGAGAGCCTCATCCTCAATCTGCTCACAGGGAGGATCTCCCACTTGGAGAGGGCCAACTTGTGAAGACCAGGGGCTGCCATTGCACTGCACCTCCTCCAGTGCCCTACATAAAGTGGGGATGTTACTCTGGGAAAAGTGAGTTCTCACCTCAGTTCTAGGGCAGTAGAAAAGGGGCTCTGTCCAGAGGGAAAGGCAGGCTAAGTGCTCTGCTGAAAGAGACTATTTGCAATATAGTAGGAAGAGCTCTAGCCTATAGGCGTTGCCTAAAAACAGTGGAGATCTTTGTGGAGAGCAATTAAGAGGTGGCTGGTAGGTTCATGACACAAACAAGGCAAGGCACCAGAAATTTAATAGAAAGAACCAAGGACAGAGATAGCCAAGAAGAGCCTACTTGGGATTACAGTCATCTCTGGAGGTCGATAAGAATGTGTACAGGGCTTCCCTGGTGGCGCAGTGGTTGAGAGTCCACCTGCCGATGCAGGGGACACGGGTTCGTGCTCTGGTCCGGGAAGATACCACATGCCGCAGAGCGGCTGGGCCCGTGAGCCATAGCCGCTGAGCCTGTGCGTCCGGAGCCTGTGCTCCGCAACGGGAGAGGCCACGGCAGTGAGAGGCCCGCGTACCGCAAAAACAAAACAAAACAAAAAAAAAAACAAAAAAAACCCCAATGTGTACAAGTGCTAGCTGAGCAGCATGCAGGACAAACTTGAAGCATTCCCCAAGTTGCACACAGATACATCAACGTACAGCAGAAGCATCACTGGCACAAGGGGCTTACAAGCAACCTCTGACCAAACATTTGATTAAACAATAAACTGACTCAAGAGCAACTCTCAGGAAGTAAAATCACATTCATCCTGGCAGTCAAAAAGACTGAATGCCCAAGGCTGTACCCTCTCAGGAGCAATCAGAGAGGAAAGTCCAAGCTACTAGTCCCTGGTTCAACATGTGGCAAATAAATATGAACTCCCTGAACTATGATAGCAGCACCCAAGCCACTCAAACATCCAATGGTAAAGGATAAAAATATAACTGGCTAATGGGACTTTAAGCATAGCCTCTGACCAATAAGTGACATTTAAAAGAGGAAAGATCTCTAATCAATAAGCTTAACTTCTAGCTTAAAAAACTAGGGGAAAAAAAAGGCAAAATAAACCCCCAAGAAGAAAATAACGAAGACTAGAACATAAATAAATAAACTGGAGAATACAAAAGCAATTTTAAAAGCTTAATGAAATCAAAAGTTGGTTCACTGAAAAAAAAAAATCAACAAAATTGACAGGCCTTGAGCTAGACTGACCAAGAAACATAAGACTCAAATTATTGAAACCAGGAATGAAAGACGAGACATCACAACTGACTTTAAAGAAACAAAAAGAATTTTAAGACAAAAGTATAAACTTTATACCAATAAATAAGATAATTTAGATGAAATGAACAAATCACCAAAATGGACAAAAGAAGAAATAAAAAAATCTAAGTACACCTATTACAAGTAAAGTAACTGAATTAGTAATTTAAAATTTACCACAAAAAGTGACCTGTTGTAAATGACTTCACTGGAGAAAACTACCAAACCTTCAAAGAAGAATCAATACCAATTCTTCACAAAAATTTTCAAAAAAATAGAAGACAAAAACACTTCCTAACTCATTCTATGAGACCAGTATTACCCTGATACCAAACCAAACAAAGCCATCACAAGAAGGGGAAAGAAAGAAAGAAGACTAATTTATATTCCTTATGAATACAGATGCAAAAATCCTCTAAAAAATACTATCCAGCAACATATAAAAATTATACACCATGACCAAATGTTATTAATTCCAGAAATGCAAGGTAGGTTTAGCATTCAAAAAATTAATGTAAAATATTAATAGAATAAAGGACAAAAACTCCAACAGATGGGGGAAAACCATTTGAAGAAAGACAACATTTCATGATAAAAATGCTCAACAAACTAGCAATGGCAAGGAACCTCCTCAACCTGATAAATGACATCTACAAAAAACACAGCTAAAAATAACACTTAAAAATGAAGGACTAAATACTTTTTCTCTCTAAAATTTGAAACAAGGATGTCTGCCTTCATCTCTTCTCAACATCATGCTGGAGGTTCTAGCCAGGGCAGTTGCAAGAAAAAGAAATAAAAGGCATTCAAGACATTATATTTTAATAAGGGTCAATTCATCAAGAAGATATAACTATTATATAATATATTCACTAAACAACAGAGTTCCAAATACATGATACAAATATTGATAGAAGTGAAGGAAGAAATAAACAATTCTACAACAATAGCTGGGAGACTTTAATACACCACTTCCAATAATGGACATCTAGACAGAAGAGCAATAAAAAAACCAGAGGACTTCAACAGCACTGTAAACCAACTGGACCTAACAGATATACATAGAATACTCTACCCCAAAAGAGAAGAATACAAATTCTTCTCAAGCGTACATGGGATGTTATCCAGAATATGTCATATGTTAGGTCACAAGACAAATCTCAATAAGTTTAAAAAGACTGAAAGCATACAAAGTTATCTTCTCCAACCACAATGAAATAAAACTAGAAATCAATAACAGAGGAAACCAAAAGATTCACAAATGTGTGGAAATTAAACGACACATTGTTAACAACCAACAGGTCAAAGGAAATTAAACACACTCTAAAACAAGAAAAATTAGAAAATACTTGAGATAAATGAAAACAAAAACACAATATACCAAAACTTATGGGAGGCAGTGAAGGCAGTACTCAGGAAAATCTACAGCTGTAAATGCCTACATTAAGAAGAAGATCTTAAGTCAATAACCTAACTTTACATCCTGAAGAACTAGAAAAAGAAGAGGAAACTAAACCTAAACTACTAGAAGAAAGAAAATAATAAAGATTAGACCAGAAATAAAATAAGAGACCAGAAAAAAAAAATAGATTCAAGAAAACCAAAAGTTGGTTCTTTGAAAAGATCAACAAAGTTGAAACCTTTAGCTAGACTGACAGAGAGAAGACACAAATAACTAAATCAGAAATGAAAGTGAGGACATTACTACTGACCTTATAGAAATAAGGACTAAACAGAATATGATAAACTGTGTGCCAACGAATTAGATAATGCAGATGAAACTGATAAATTCCTAGAAACACACCAATCACTAAAATGACTCAAGATGAAATACAAAATCTCAACAAACCTGTATGACAAATAGAGATTGAATCAGTAAGCAAAAACTTCCCCACAAGTCCAAAGCCAACTGGTTTCAATGGCAAATTCTAACAAACATTTAAAGAAGAATTAACAACAATCCTCTCAAAAGCTCTTCCAAAAAAATAGAAAACAAAAAACAAAAGAGTAAGTAAAATGTTTAGGTTATAGCCATATAGTAAGCACCATATAAGTTTGGGCTATTATTACTATTTACTATTAGTATTACTATTTACTATTACTACTATTACTATCATACAGCAAAAGGCTATTTATTCTCTTCTAAAAAAGTTCTACAAAGTAGACACTGTACAATCTCCCCTTGTTAATCATTACTAAGACATTTTTTTTCTTTTAAAGAGACAGCCTTTATTTTAAGGATTTTTACATTGAAGACTTCAAAAAGTGGTAGGTTTTTAGAACTTATTGACCTGTATTTAGAACGAACTGTTGACAGAGATTCACCAGAAATAATCTGAACAAGTGGGAAAATACAGTTAATACTACTGAAACCTACTAAAATAACTCTAGGACATACGGTTTGTCTGACATAACGATACCTCTAAATGCTGTCACGGATATGAAACTGACTGCTTCTTTTCTAAACACACAGTGGTATAATTAACAATATTCAATCACTTCTGTTCTTTCCTGAATATATAAAAATTAAAATACCAATTAAAAAACGAATATATTTTTCTCTTTCAATGTTTCTTACAGATACAATTTCAATATTTTCATTCAATAGTGGTGTGGTTTAAGAGACTTATCATTCACAAGTCAAACAACAATCCACCCAAAGGGAACTGATAGTCTATAGGCTCACAGTGCAAATAAAGAGTTCAGGAATGCAGCAACTGACCTTTCTAAAGTACAAAACGGATAAAATTCTTAGAGGATACATGCAATAAGATCTACTAAGCACATGGCCATAGAACTAGAACATTTGATAATTTTCCTGGTGATTTCAATGGGACTCCAGCTGTTTCCAAACTCAACTTGAACTCTCACCTTAGGCTTTGTATTTTGCTTTTCCCGTTTCGCTAATGACACAAACATGATTCAAATCCCTGAAGTATTCATTATAGTCAAGGGCATATCCTACAACAAACTTGTCTGGAATTTCAAATCCAACAAAGTCTGGTCTATATCCAACAAAGTCTGGTCTATATCCAACACACTGAGAGTCCTTTTCACCAGCAAGCTTGTAACCTTGACCATCTTCGGATTATGCTGCTTGACCAAGGAAAGCAAGGTTTGCATTGTTTTGCCAGTGTCAATTATATCTTCAACAATCAAGACATTCTTTCCAGTTAAAGTTGAGAGATATCTCCACCAATTACTTTTATGTCACCTGTTGACTGGTCATTACGGTAGCTCTTCAGTCTGATAAAATCTACAGTCACAGGTATAGATCTATCACTACTTCTGTTCAGTGCTTTGATGTAATCCAGCAGGTCAGCAAAGAACTTATAGCCCCCACTGAGCACACAGAGGGCCACGATGTGATGGCCTCCCATCTCCTTCAACACATCTCGAGCCAGTCATTCGGTCCTGTCCATAATTAGTCCATGAGGAATAAACACCTTTTCCAAATCCTCAGCATAATGATTAGGTATACAGAATAAATCTAGGTCATAACCTGGTGCATCATCACTAATCACGACGCTGGGGCTCCGGGTAGCCATAACGGAGCCGGCCGGCGCGCGGGCTGAGGGCAGTCTGGGGAGGAGGAAGCCGATGGCCGGGCCCAGCAGGAGGCAGAGGCGCGGCGGGAAGCGGCGCCGCGCGGGAAGCAGAGTGGTCCGCGGGAGCACTCTTACCCGCCGCAGCGCTCTTCCCCACCGCCAACGCTGGAGCTCTACTAAGACATTTTTAAGTGTTACATTTCTAACATACTGCTTCTAGAGAAATCTACATTCTATGCTAAATGGTATAGCAATATTACACAGACTCTGGAGACACAGACTCTGGAGTTGACTCCTAACTTTGACACTCTGTAGTTGTAGAACTCTTAGGTAACTTAACTGTGACTGCCTCCGTTTCTTCTTCTATAAAATGGGGATAATAACAGTATACCCTTTCTTCACTGGGTTGCAGTGAGGTTTAAGTGTCTGGATGCATAGCAAGTGCAACATATATTTGCTATTATTAAACAATAATCTGTAAAATAGTAAGTTAATGTGTTAATTATATGCCACGTGCTATGATAAGCACTTAGTAAACATTATTACATTTTTTCCTTACAAAATCCCTACTGTACAGATGACAAGGGTTGAAAAGGGTTTACAAAGGTAAATATCTTGCCCTGTCATACTGCTATCAAGTGGCACAAATAGGATGCAAACCCAAATATTTCTGGACACAAAGCCAGAGCTCTTTACTTTTCAGAATGGATTCACCCCAACCTTTCCTCTCCAGGGCTAGTGACAAACAGGCATAATCAAGCACAGCATTCTTCTCCCTGATCCCAGAAGCACTGGTACAGTCTTCACTTTCTGAACACAGCCCTCCACACAGTTACTCTCAATAGAAAAGTTGGTATGAGGAATAAGATCAATTTGCAAACCTTGCTATTTAAACTGTCTCTCATACAAATAGAGGGAGAGTTTTATTTAAGGAAGATAGCCTTTATCACTCAAGTAATCAATCTATGATGAACCACAGGTAAAACATTTTTATATGTAAGGCTACTTAGAGAAATATTTCTTACAGAAAACTTAATTGATTTAAATAAAATTGAAGGCTCCTGTAAAAACAAAATATGATTTCCATACTCCTACAGAGACCCAAGGTTCTACAAAGGTGAGCCGCAACTCAAGGGAAGGTAAAGTCAGCTGGTCCCATATCCCAGTTTCAACCAGAACAACTTTGCTTTTTATCTATTCTACCTGTAGAACAGGGATTCTTCATAAATTTCATTTAGGGGGAGAAAGGTTCCTATTGCTAAATATTAATACTAAAAAACACTATTCTCTAAGATACTTGGAATTCACAAAACTATTATAAGCCCAGACTGTTCAAAACCTTTAAAAAATTCCATTTCTCTCTGATCAAGGAGAAAGAGTACTAATTACTCTGAACTAAATCAGAGTTAATAAAATCTATTGGTTAACCTGGAGTATACTAATTGACTACATGATGCTCCAGTTATTACAGCAAATACTAATAATTCCAACCAGAAGACTAATGACTAGGACTAATTTGGTCACATTTCTAGTCCCTGTCCTGACTAATTCCTCCTTCTTCTAGCTACATTGGCTACTCTCTTCCACAATTATAGGCTGAAAGCTGATTATGTATAATTCCTAAAGAAAAAACAGTCTAAAATGGTAGGGTGGAGCACAATAAAGAGAAGGTCACCAAAATAGGTATAACCGTTCAGTCAAACTGTGGCCAGTGGACATATTTGTCAAATATTAACAGCCATCCTACTTGAACCCAGAGCTGGAAAATGCTCATGGACAAAAATTATGATGAGACTTTTGGATAGCTTAGCTACAATTCTAAAATTAAAAATAATAATAGGGGAACAGTTAAGAGTATTATGTAGTACAAAAACCCAGAGGAATATTACATAACCAATAACTAAAAATATTATAAGGCAAAAAGGGAAAGCTTTTATGAGATTTTGAATACTTAACAAGGTTAAAAATAGTTATTCATACAACTATGTATAACATGAACATACAGAATAAGATATGTAGTACTGAAGTCAAAAGCCAGGATAGTGAGTGAAAATTTTTCCTTTTTTAAAAAATTCCCAAAAAGGAGTAGTAGAGGCTCAGAGAGAAGACATACCAAGAGAGTGAATGAGGAAGGCTCAGGACAGATGGAAATCCACACAAAAATGTAGAAAGGATCAAATATTCAAAGAGAATAGGATGGGTAGAAACCCAATGAATGAGGGGTACAGAAACCCAGAGAAAGAGGTTGAAAAGAAGTAGCCCACAGAGAGAGAAACAGATAGACAGACACCAGAGTTAAAGAGGAAAGAAATATGAGGGGGTGCCACAGACCAAGAGAATGGGATAGAAACCCAGAGACAGAAAGAGACAAAGAGCCCAGAGTGAAAGGGCCAGAAACCCAGAATGTGGACAGAGACTGAAGGAAAAGGAGATAAAAAGCTTAGAAGAACAGAGTGATTGAAAATCATAGAGAAGAAAGAGAATCAGAGATGATGAAGATGATGAGAGGATTAAAAAATATTCCCATTTATATTTAAACATATCCACAGAACCTTACAAGAATTTCATGCCTATAATGATGAAACACTGAAATCTTCTCTTTCTCATCCTCACAATGCCGTCAACTCATTCTAATGGCCTCCTCACACCTCCTTTAGGCTCATGTTCTTACCAGAGATCTCCTGCTCAGAGCTTCCCCTAAGCAATCTGAAACCCCAAAAGAAACTCTTCACAGAGCTTCAAACCCCAGTCTCTTCAAAGAGGGTTCTTTTCACGACCTTGCCCTAGACAAAACCTGGATCCAACTCAAAGGCACTGGTTTCCTTGCACCTCTCTCAAATGAAGCCTGCTCTCAACCTTCAACATATTCTAGGACAAGAGAGCAATACTGATAAACTGCTAGCTCTTTGCTCAAACAACATCACCTCTCCCTCCTTCCTGACTCCTAAGAGCTCTACAACATGACTACACACCCTATCTACCCAACCTTGTCAATGTCATCTCTCCACTTAAGAGTCCCACCACCACCACCTAGAAGTCTTACATGTATATGTCTACTGGGCATCTCTCTATTTGCATATCCCAGAGGCATTTCAAACTACTAGTTTAATTATTTCCTCCCCCAAACTCTTCTAATATATATACATAGGCAATATATAATGCTCTTCACAAGACATTTAGATCCCTTTCTAAACAGCAGCTCTGAGTTCACTCTCAGTAACCCACTCTTGGACAGTTAGAACTAACAAACCTGAGCTCTCAAACCTAGAGCAGAATCCATTTTCTCATATGAGAAATATTAGTTTACTACCTGGTCTCTTGAGTGATGTTAGTCCTGCCAGAACAATTCAGAAGCAAGGAAGTGAAGATCATGAGTAGGGGAAGAAGAAATTATCATTTTGGTGGCTGGAAGATTATGGAAGTTCCTTAACCTATATACTTCTGCATATCTTTAGAAAGCCTTCCCTTTTTTGACAACGGAGGATCATTATTTTCAGCAACACATCACAACTTTTCTTTCTTTCTTTCTGTTCTCTTAATGGAGCTAGGCAAAATTAAAAGGGGTCTTTTTTTCACTTTGGAAAACTTATAACACTCAAGAGAAAGTTCTGAGATAAATGAAATACTAGAAAGTATATGTATTTCTTTTTTATAATAGAGAGAAGTGCATTGTCCTTCCGGTTATCTTCCCTTAATGACTTCTCAATTGCTCTTTATCTGTAAGACCATTTAAGATAAATAAGCAGCTCTGAAGAGCAGCAGGGAGGAAATCATCCTCTGCAGTACACAGATAACAGTCAGTCCATTGTCACTTCTTCTGCAGGATTAAGTAAGGGTAAGGGCAGATTGTGATGGGGGCTTCCACCAAACCAAAACCAGACAGGTAAGCCTTTAGGTGCTACCACAAAAGGTAGTCCTGAAAAGGTTTGTTCAAAAGGTTTGTGCTTCCCTTTCTGCTCTTTATCTTCGTAAGAATTAAATGAGTTAGTATTTGTAAAGCACTAAAACAGTGCCTGGCATACAGGAAAAGCTATATACATATACACACACACACATATATCTATATCTATATATTTTTTTCTTTTCCACTATGGTTTATTACAGGATATTGGATATAGTTCCCTGAGCTATACAATATGACCTTGTTGTTTATCCAGGGAAAGCTATATAAATTAAGTAATCAAGAGAAGATGTTTAAGGGGCTTTGTAGGGAGGCCTTTGCAAATGAATCCACATGCAATTCAGTGGTTCATGGAACAAATAGTTCTGACCTTTACGTTCCTCCCTGGGGTATTATAATGTCTAGCATTTAATAACAAAACCCATAGGGATGCGAAATTCCATTATAAGAGTGCTGTGCACACAACAGATGCTCCATAATTTTATTTGGGAAGGGACAGGAAAAAGTAAAAACATGTCAAAACAGGTAAGATCAAAGACATAACAGGCAGTTTGCTACGTTAATAAAAAAAAAAAAAAAGGAGCATGAACCAAATAATGGGCTTTAGGAACAAAAGAGCTCAAATATTTGAGGGTTTATGGTCCTTAATACAAGCAGAGGCCATCATTTAAACTTAAAAAAAAAAAATTAAAAAAAAAAACACTTAAGAAATGAGAGTCACTAAAGGGCCAATCTGCTAATTATGGTTGTTAGAACATTAGCTATCATATACACACATGCGCGTGCACGCGCGCAACATATCTGTAGGCATGTATATCATAATTCTGGCTTAATACATAGGTATTTTCCCATATTACAGGCTCTGTCATGAAAAAAGAATTTCTAAGGAAATAATCTCAATAAAAGTTAATGGAAAATGATTAAATGGTACACTGGGAAATATGTGAGTAAAAAGAACTGGGCTAGAAATCAAGAGGTATTATGGATCTAAGGGCTTTGGGACAGTATAAGCATGGTATGTGAGGTCCAAAAATATCAAATGAATTTATCCAAAGTAATGTTTATTTAGCCAAAAAGATGAAGTGCTTATTACTTGCCCTCCCCCTTACCCCAAACCAGTGAAGGAAGACTGAATCTGGGAAGAAGGAACAGTGAACAGACAGAAAGAAGACCATGGTAAAACAGAAGAAACTGGTTTTCTATGCTTCCAACTCCAGTGAGTACAGTGACATTAGCCATTGCGTCTTCTAAAGAGAAAGACCAAGGGGGTCGGGGTAGGGGGCAAGGGGGATCCAAAGCATGAAATCTTCTTTAATTATCCTTTGCTTTCACAGAATTAAATGTGATCATAAATAGTGATCACTTATTAAGAAGTTCTGTAATATTATATCTTTTCCAAATTTTTCCCTAGCCAAGGATAGGTTAAACATGCTTCCCAATGTTTAAGTCTCATTCTGGTCCTACCAAAGTCCTCCTGCTTCCCTTTCCCCTCCAACACTTCCACTTAACAATATGACATCATTTTCCTCCCTCCAATAAACAGGTGAACTATCATGGGGCTCCAGAAGCACATAAGGAACACAAAAGGTTTTAAATATATATACATATTTGCTTTAGAACCGAAGACAAGTGTTTTAAAAAGAAGAAAATTCTTAAAAATTAATCCCCTCTATCATTTCATTAACATTTTCCTGATATAACTAATGATATTCAATAATCATATCTTGAGGTCAGAATCACTAGGGCCTGTGTTTTGGAATACTTCCATTCAATGAGCAAAGCTGTTTCAAGGGGAAGGGGGGATATGGACTATTTCTAGAAGAATAACAAGTCTATCACAATATTCAGTATCAACGTTCTACAAGACTTACCTTTTCACCACTTGAGTAGAAGAAATAACGCAATCGGACTATGTTACAGTGATCTAGCTTTCTCATGATTTGGAGCTCTCGGTTCTGAAAAGGAAACACATGAAAATATTTTTTAAAGGATAACTGCTATTCATATTGACTAAGATGCTTCTGAAATAACATTAAGCACTACAAAGAGCAGGCTATAGATATGTTACTAAAAAGTATCATCTATAGACCAGTCTGTGAACTATTTATTACTGTTCTGCAATAAGATAAATATAGAAATTGAGAATAAGTGTTCAGACTCTTTTATTGCAATGTGAAAGAATAATTTGATATCTATGAATCTTATAATTAAAAGTGGGGCCTATAGTTTGTATTTTCTTAAAATTCACTTTTCTCATAATTCATTTTTATTGTAGTTTATAAAAAATATCAGTCTTCAATGAATTGGAAATTTTTAAAACCAGTAAGTACCTCACTACAAATAGCTTGAGAAGCACTGGTCTACAGTATGTAAGAGTTATCTGAAAGAAGCTATTATTACTATAATTTTTGCAACTATAATAAAAATCAAACTTCTCACCAAACAAATAAATTTGGGTGCCAAGAAAACTCTCACAAGCCCTATTATTTTCCAAGATACAGTGAAAAATCTGAGAGTTAGCCCCACTAGAAGGGCTCAGTTGCCAGAGTTAAAATATGACATGCTGGAAATTGTACAGTCCTGGTAAATTTATAGATTCCACAAATAATATTCCCTTTGGGGAGTTTCAAAATTATGCTTCAAGAAAATAAAACATTAAATAATATGACAACTTCCTAACACCATGAATTTTGCAGTAATAAATTTGAAGAGTACATGTATATTAACAACAATTCCAACCATTATACTTAGCTGTCAGAAATCCAGTTAATAAAATCCAAATTATATAACACAGAGAAAGAATACCAAAATGTCTGTTAAGCGGACAGAAAACATACAATTTCAATTAAAATGGTGATTTAGAAGAGCTAGAAACATAAAGTACATACCTGGGAATTTGGAAGGTAAATGATGTTATGGTTAGAAAACAAGGCCAAAATATAGAGGGGTGGGGGGTGTACTGCGGACAAAGAGCCTAATAAGCAGAACCGTCCTAGAGCAGAGTGGGCTCCAGTTCTTGGAAGATGGTAGCAGAAATAAGCAAATGGTCCTCCTCCTCTAGAAACTTCCAATAGACTCTATGATGGTTCTAGCATGTCCTCTAAAAGGAAATAGGAAACTCAAGATGACTCTCCTTCTGTCCCTTTAAACTGACTATGAGAGCTGGGCTTATGTACACAGTGATATTTAAAATCTTTTTATAAAATATCCATCTTTCACTCCATTACTTGTTTTAAAATGTTTATAGCTGAAGCAATAAACAGAAACTTAAGAGAGTACAGTATACTTGCTTTAACAAAAATAATAACTTGTATCAGACTCTGAGTTTTGACTGTTACAGAGAAGGACACAGAAAATTTTACAAATTTCAAAACTTTCCATTTCTTCCAAATTGAAGCTATTTCTGAAGTATGGCTATACTTTGCCAATTCACATCTAGGTAGCTAGTTTTGTGGGAGAACTGCTAGTAAGCTAAGACTCACTCTTCTCAGGTATTAAGATTGTTTTTAACATAGACACCCATGTTAAAATAAGCTATCTATTTTTCCGGACTCATTAACTAAGGTAACAGAGAACTATTAAATTCCCAGATGACAGAAGTTGTGTTAAGGTTATGCATATGATCTTTTATCAAAAAGAATGCATAAGTGAAGCAAGTACAAGGACCAAATATTCATCTAGGGACTTCCCTGGTGGCACAGTGATTAAGAATTCGCCTGCCAATGCAGGGGACACGGGTTTGAGCCCTGGTCCAGGAAGATCCCACATGCTGCAGAGCAACTAAGCCCGTCCACCACAACTACTGAGCCTGCGCTCTGGAGCCCGTGAGCCACAACTACTAACCCTACGTGCCGCAACTACTGAAGCCCACACGCCTAGAGCCCGTGCCCCACAACAAGAGAAGCCACTGCAATGAGAAGCCCACCCAACACAATGAAGAGTAGCTCCCACTCACCACAACTAGCGAAAGCCAGTGCACAGCAATGAAACACAAAACACAGCCAAAAAAAAAATTTCCCTAAAAGATCCAAAATATAAATTTCATAGAGCAATATTTTAAATTATTAATCAAGCCAATATTAGACAAAGTTCATGTCTGAGATGAATTTAATACACAACTATCCCAAGCCTAACCATTTTTACTGAGTCATTCTTTATTAGTACACTAATGACATACTAATTCTACAGAAAAAAATTGTTATTCTACAAATACAGTGCGCCTATTCCGTGACAGGCATCATTTACAGTATTAAGGATATGGCAGTGAACAAGACTAACAAAGTTCTTATCCTCATGAAACTTTCAGTCTATGGAGGACAGGGAGGAATAAACAATATATTTTCATGTAAAGTAAGAGAATAGATCATGATAGAGAGAAAGGGTTATTATTTTAGATACGGAAGTCGGAGTAGACCTCACAAAGAAGGTAAGATCTGAACACAAATCTGAATGATATAAAAATGAGAACCATGTGAGGATATGGGGGAAGAGCACTACAGTTACAGGGAACTCCAAATATAAATGCCTAGAGGTGGGCTTGGTATATTCAAAAATAGCTAGAAGAATAATGTGATTGCAACATGTTGAGTAAAGGAAGAGGCGGGAGACAAGTACAGAGAGAGGCAGGTGGTATGTCATATAAACTCTCATTAATAATGGTGAGAAACTGAATTTCACACTAAATGTAAAGGAAAGCCAATGAGGCCAAGAAAATGACATAATCAGACTTACATTTTTAAATGATCATTCCAAAAACTAAAAATAAATTTGGGGGAGAAAGTGGATCAAGAGTTCTGTTTGAAATCCTTATTAGACATCCAAGTGAAAACACTGAGGCTCAAGGTAGAAGGTGGGGCTGGAAATATATGTCTGGAAGTCATCGCATAAAGGGGACTCAAAGCAAGGGGACCTAATAATATCACCTAGGGAAGAAGTTTAGAAAAATACATATATATATTCATATATCTATATATCTATATCTATTTATCTATCTACCTACCTACCTACCTATCCATCCATCCGTTCATCTGTCTGTCCGTCCACAGGTATAAAAAGGAGTAAATCAAGTGAAGTAATCAGTGAAGCAGGATGAAAAGCAAGAGAGAAGATTACCTTAGAAGCCAAGTAAAATAAGTTTTCAGAAAAAGGCCCTGACCATTTATATCAAAAGCTGCTGAAAGGCTGATTAAGATGAAAATAGAAGACAACTGGATATGGCAAATGCAGGATGTTAGTGACTCTTACAAGAGTGATTTCAGTGGTGACAAAAGTCTGACTACAGTGAATTAAATTGGGGTTGGGAGACAAGGGAAAGAACTAAGAAGTCAGAAAGTTCAAAGAGAAATGAGATTTTCAGCTCTAGCGGAATGAAGAAATCAGCAAATTCACTCCCCCAAAACACCTGTAAAAAGAACTGCATTGTAGAAAACAATCATTTCAGGGCTCAGGAAATCAACCAAAAGCAACAACAAATCAAAAAGCATTTATTCAAGAAACACTGCTAGATACTGGAGTTATGACAGTGGGGGCTGGTTACCTTCTTGCTAGGGAATACTACCTTCCCCCACAATCACCTCCCAGCTCAGCCCACAGCTCTGCTACCCTGAGGATTCAACACCAGGTGGGGAAAATGACAGACTGGCAGAACACTAAGAAATATAACAGGGAGATCCTGAAAATGGAGAGGCTAAATAAGCTCTGCACATACCCTTGGGCTGATTTAGAGGCTGTGCACATATGCATGGGAGATCCAAGAAGGCCTTTGGAGAAAGTAAAAGCTGAGGCTGACTTAAAAACTGCCTGAATTTTTAATGTACAGAACCCGTGTACAGAAGCATCCAAAAAATGATGGAAGCTTTATAAACTCAAAATGTTTGAACATAATCTCTAACCAATAACTGGCTGACCACTAAGCCATGCAAAGAGTAATTCCTAAGAAATGAGGAGAAAAAATTAAAATTAGAATAAAAATTTAACACAGAATTCAGGGGCTTCAAACTGGGGAGGAGAAAGATTCTATAGATTAGCTGCAGGTAAGTTACAAAAAAAAGAAAAAGAAAGAAAACCCCCAAAACAAGTTTCAGGGCGAATAAAAAAAAAATTAACAGAATCCAGAGTTGCTACAATATATTATCCAACATTTCCAACTGTCCAAGAAAATTGTGAGACCTGCAAACAACAGGAAAAGTTGACCTACACTCAGGTAAAAAAGAAAAGGAGCCAACAGAAACTGACTCTGGGTAGACACAGCTGTTGGATTTAGCAGACAAGAATACAAAGCAGGTATTATGTTCAAAGAATGTTAAGCTTCTTGACACTGGCCTTGGCAATGATTTTTTAGATTTGACACCAAAAGCAAAGGCAACAAAAACAAAAATAAACAAGTGGGACTACCTCAAATTAAAAACCTCTGCACGGCAAACTACCAACAAAATGAAAAGACAACCTATGGAATGGGATAAAATATTTGCAAATCATATATTAGATAAGGGGTTAATATCCAAAATATATAAAACTCATACAACTCAACAGCAAAATAAAGAACAAAACAAAACAAACCTCAAATAATCTGATTTAAAAATCGGCAAAGGACCTGAATAGGCATTTTTCCAAAGAAGACATACAGATGGCCAACAAGTACATGAAAAGATGCTCAACATCACTAATCATCAGGCCATGCAAATCAAAACCACACCTGTTAGAATGGATATTATCAAAAAGGCAAGAAATAACCAGTGTTTGTGAGGATGCAGAGAAAGGGAACCTTGGAAATGTACCTTGGAAATGTACACTGGTGCAGCCACTATGGAAAATAATAGTACACTGGTGGATGTACTACTGGTGGAAATGTACACTGATGCAGCCACTATGGAAAATAGTATGGAGGTTCCTCAAAATATTAAAAATAGAACTATTTGAGGAGCTTTTTATGGAAATGTTACCATTTTGACCTCTATTATTTCAGTATATCATTGTAATGAATAAAGAGTTAAAAGCAGAAAAAAAAAAAAAAAGAACTATCAAAGGATCCAGCAATTCCACTTCTGGGTATATATCCAAAGAAAATGAAATGACTATCTCAAAGAGATACCTGTACTGCCATGTTCACTGCAGTATTATTTACAACAGCCCAAGACATAGAAGCAATCTAAGTGTCCATCAACAGCTGAATGGATAAAGAAAATGTGTGTGTGTGTGTGTGTGTGTGTGTGAGAGAGAGAGAGAGAGAGAGAGAGAGAGAGAGAGAGAGAGAGAGAGAGAGCGAGCATTATGCTAAGTGAAATAAGTCAGACAGAGAAAGACAAACACTGTACGATAACACATGTGGAATCTAAAAAAGCCCAACTCATACAAACAGACTAGAAAGGTGGCTGCCAGAGGCTGGAGGTTGGGGGAAAGGAGGAGCTGGTCAAAGAATATAAACTTCAAATTATAACATAAACAAGTTTTGAGAATTTCATATACAGTATGACTATAATTAATAATACTTATTGTATATCTGAAAGTTGCTGAGAGAATAGACCTTAAATGTTCTCACTACAAAAAAGAAATAGTAATTACAAGCCGTGACATGTTAGCAGATGCTATGATGGTAATCATTTTGCTATATATAACTGCATGAAATCAAAATGTTGTACCTTAAACTTATACAATATTATACATCAATTGTATCTCAATAAAGCTGAAAAAATTTTAATATATACTAAATAAATTAATATGTTCAAAGAATTAAGGGAAATTATATTTTAAAAATTAAAGAAAAATATTATGACAACTATACAAGTAGAAAACTTCAATAAAGAAATATGAACATTTAAAACCTGGAAATACTAGAGATGAAAAGTGTAACAAAAGAAGTAAAAGATTCACTATGGGCTCAAGATAAGATTTGAGGTGACATTACAAAAAAAATCTGTGAACTTGAAAACAGAGAATTAGAAATTATTCAACTGAAAAACCAAAGAGAAAAATAAGACAGCAGAAAAATGAACAGGGCCTCAGAGACCTGCTGTAGGATAATGTCACACCTACCAAACAACTAGAAATATGTATAAAGGCAATCAGAAAAAAGACCTACCAAAATATGGATAAAGGCAACATCAGAAAAGAGGAAAAAGAAAAAGGAGAAAAAATATATTTGAAGAAGTAATTGCTGAAAACTTCCCAAATTTGATGAAAAACACTAATCTACTGAACCATAAAGCTTAATGAACCCCCAACAGAATAAACACAAAAAGATTCACACGGAGGCACAGCACTTTTGAACTGAAGCCACAAAAGAAGAATAATGAAAGCAGTAACAGAAAAATGATTCATCATATACACGGGGAAAACAATATAATTAACAGCTGACTAATCATCGAACTAATGGAGGCTAGAAAGCAATTTAAAAAAAAATCAAAATGCTGAAAGAAAAAAACCAAATAAACCCTGTCAACCAAGAATGCTATATACAAAAAAAATTATTCTTCAAACAGGAAAGGAAAAATAAAAACATCCTCAGATTTTTTTTTTAAATGGTGAATATTCTATGGCAGAAGGCCTGTCTTTAAAAAATACTAAAGCAAGTCTCTCAGGCTGAAAGGAAACGACACCAGAAGGTAATTCAAATACACAAGGAGAAATAAGACCACTACAAATGGTAAATATAAATGGGAAAATAGAAAAAACTACACATTTTTTCTTTTCTTAATTTCATCAGACATAAACTCTATAAAGCAATTATGATAACAGTGTGTTAGTAGGCTTATAACAGAAATAGATATAATACATACGACAATAATAGCAGGAAGGAGAGGGGAGAAAAGGTATTTTGGAAAAAAGGTGCTATATTTTACTGGAATTAAGTCAGTAACTAAACTGAAGCAGACTGTGATAAACTGAAATGCACACTGTAATTCCTAAAGCAGCCACTAAGAACATAATTTTTTTAATATTGAAAATCAACACCGGGGGCTTCCCTGGTGGCGCAGTGGTTGAGAGTCTGCCTGCCGATGCAGGGGACACGGGTTCGTGCCCCGGTCCGGGAAGATCCCACATGCCGCGGAGCGGCTGGGCCCGTGAGCCATGGCCGCTGAGCCTGCGCGTCCGGAGCCTGTGCTCCACAACCGGAGAGGCCACAACAGTGAGAGGCCTGCGTACCGCAAAAAAAAAAAAAAATCAACACTGGACCTAAAATGGTACACTAAAAAAGTTGTTCAACACAAAGGGAGGCAATAAATGAGAACGGAGGAACAAAAACAACACGAGAGATATAGAAAACAAAGAGCAACATGCAGGGGTAAAACTAGTCATGTGAAAAACTATGTAAAATGTGATTGAGTATACAGTCAAAGGCAAAGATTGTCAGACTGGAGAAGAAAGCAAGCTCCAACTATATTCTTTCTACAATAGGCACGCTTTAGATTCAGATTCAAAGACATAATAACTTGAGCATAAAATGATGGAAAAACATATGCCATGAAAACAGCAACAAAAGAGATCTGGAGTGGAAATGTTATTAGCAAAGTAAATTTTAAGAGAGATAAGAAATATTCCCATTTCCTACCAGATAAAGTCTAAATCACTTCATAATCTCGTCCCTCTTTATCAACTCAATCTTACCCTCCGCTCAAGGCCAATGAGATCATAACTAGATCCCACTTCTCACTCTTCTTGAGTATATTACTTCACTCCCAGTTCTAAGCCACTGATCACACTTAGCATCACTGGAATGTCTCTATCCTCCCTCCCTCCTACATATATTCTACCCATCCTTTAAGTTCCTATTTAACTCCCACCTCTTCAAGGCCATCTCCAGCTGCCCCCACTCACACTAATCTTTTCCAATATCTAAATTCCTGTAGCACCTAAGAATTATTTTGGAATTTATTATATACTCTATTAGCTTTGTTTTATTTTACAACTATAGTTCAGTGCTGTTATATAAAACACTGCTTTTCAAAAAGCAGCTTATAAAAATCATATATATCACTGGAGATACACATACACACACACACACCCCTTGCCCAACTAGCTTACTATAAGTGCCTTTAGAGCAAAATATGAATTTTGTGTCTTTCTATATCACCCACAGGGTTCTCAAAGCCTAGCCAAATTAATAGTTTCACTTGCTAGTTCATCTAATCTCCTTATTTTCTAGACAACGAAGTAGCCAGGGCTTGGTCTCTCACCTCTTTTTAGCTATCTCAATTATCTCTTCCAGTCTCAGGGCTTTAAAGGCTGATGACTCCCAATTTTATATTGCCAGACCAGATCTTTCCTACGTAATACCCCAGAATCTTCTAGCCAACTGCCTACTTGACAATTCTTCTAATATACATCTCAACTTGACATATCATGAGTAAAATTCCTGATCTTCCTTAAACCTGTTCAACTCATAGCCTCCCTATCTCAATTATCGACAATTCCACTATTCCAGCCGTGCAGGCCAAAAATTTGAAATCTTGATTCCTCCTTCTCTCTGACCTCACCTTCAATCTGTCAAGAAATACTGTTGGCTCCACCTTCAAAATATTTCCAAGATCCCAGCAACTGCACTGTGAAGCAATTTAATAGAAATGGATATTTATGTTTATACAAAAAACCTACAGTTGAATGTTCATAGCTGAATTCAGAATAGCTACCAGATGTCTTTCAATGCGCGAATGGATAAACAAATTGTGGTATATACATACTATGGAATGCTAGTTAGTAATAAGAAAAGAGAACCAATTATTGATACATGCCACAACTTTGATGAATCTCCAGAGAATTATGCTGAGCAAATAAAGCCAATCTCAAAAGGTAACACACTGTATATGACTTCATTTATATAGCATTCTTCAAATAACGATATTACAGAAATGGGGAACAGATTACTGATTGTTGCAAGGGGTTAAATTGGAGGTTAGGAGTGGAAAGATGGTGGGGAGACAAATGAGTATGGTTATAAAAGGGCAGTAAGAGGGTCCTTGTGATGGTGGAACTGTTCCATATCTTGACTGTAGTAGTAAATACACAAACCTACACATATAATAAAATTGGGGAGAATTAAAAAATACACACAAACGTACAAAGTAGTACAAGAAGATATGGAGATGTCATACAGAGTGAAGTAAGTCAGAAAGAGAAAGACAAATACCGTATGCTAACACATATATATGGAACTTAAGAAAAAAAATGTCATGAAGAACCTAGGGGTAAGACAAGAATAAAGCCACAGACATACTAGAGAACGGACTTGAGGATATGGGGAGGGGGAAGGGTGAGCTGTGACAAAGCGAGAGAGAGGCATGGACATATATACACTACCAAATGTAAGGTAGATAGCTAGTGGGAAGCAGCCGCATAGCACAGGGAGATCAGCTCGGTGCTTTGTGACCACCTGGAGGGGTGGGATAGGGAGGGAGAGAGGGAGGGAGACGCAAGAGGGAAGAGATATGGGAACATATGTATATGTATAACTGATTCACTTTGTTATAAAGCAGAAACTAACACACCATTGTAAAGCAATTATACTCCAATAAAGATGTTAAAAAAAAGAGCATTAAAAAATGAATAATAAAAGTAAAATATATTTTATTTTTCTTATTCTTAATTGATCTAACATATAACCATTTGTTCAAAATAATAACAGCAACAATGCATTCAGTGATGATATCTTACAGATTAGTGATATTAATGACAGCAACGTCATATGGAATGGAAAGGAGGAACTGGGAATACTCTGCCCTGAGGTACTTTCACTATCAGTGAAGTATTATAGTGTTAATTGAAAATGGACTTCAAAAAGTAGTAAAATGGGGCTTCCCTGGTGGCGCAGTGGTTGAGAGTCCGCCTGCCGATGCAGGGGACACGGGTTCGTGTCCCGGTCCGGGAAGATCCCACATGCCGCAGAGCAGCTGGGCCCGTGAGCCATGACCGCTGAGCCTGCATGTCCGGAGCCTGTGCTCCGCAACGGGAGAGGCCGCAACAGTGAGAGGCCCGCGTACCACAAAAAAAAAAAAAAAAAAGTAGTAAAATGTACATTGTAGACTCAAGTACAACTACTAAATAAAGTTAAAAAGAAAAGTGTAATAGATATGCTAAGAGAGGAGAAAAACCAGAATCCTATAAAATGCTCAGTCAAAAACAGAGGAAGCAAAAAAACAGCAAGACAAAATAAACAAAGAACAAGTTCAATGAATAGAAACAGTAACAAATATGGTAAAAATATGATTCAACTATATCAATAATCTCTTTAAACATCAAAGGCCTAAATATACCACACGAAAGACAGAGACTATCAGTGGATTAAAAAAAAAAAAAACGAAAAAACATTAAAGTTGCACAATGTTATAAATCAATTACATCACAATTTAAAAACATAAAAATAATTTTAAAAATAAGTTTTAAAAAGACCCAACTCTATATAATCTAAAAGAAATCCATTTAAAATTCAAAGACACAGATACATTAAAAGTAGGGATGGAAACATCAGGAAAACTACAGACCAATATCCCTGATAGATACTGATGCAAAAACCCTCAACAAAATACTAGCAAACCAAACTCAAAACCTCATTGAAAGGATTATATACCTTATAAACATTACCAAGTTTTTTTTAAAACTTGTATGCAGCAAAGTGATTCAATTATACATATACACGTATCCATTCTTTTTCAAATTCTTTTCCCATTTAGGTTGTTACATAATATTGAGCAGAGTTCCCTGTGCTATACACTGGGTCCTTGTTGGTTAACCATTTTATTTATTTATTTTTAAATTGGAGTATAATTGCTTTACAATGTTGTGTTAGTTTCTGCTGTACAATGAAGTGAATCAGCTATATGTATACATATATCCCCTCCCTCCCAGCACCCCCCATCTCACCCATCTGAGTCATCAAAGAGCAACAGGCTGAGCTCCCTGTGCTATACCACAGCTTCCCACTAGCTATTTTACACATGGTAGTGTATTTATGTCAAACCCAATCTCCCAATTCATCCCACCCTCCCCTTCTCCTGCTGTGTCCACACGTCCATTCTCTATGTCTGTGTCTCTATTCCTGCCCTGCAAATAGGTTCATCTGTACAATTTTTCTAGATTCTACATATATGCGTTAATATACTGTATTTGTTTTTCTCATTCTGACTTACTTCACTCTGTATGACAGACTCTAAGTCCATCTGCATCTCTACAAATGACCCAATTTCGTTCTTTTTTATGGCTGAGTAACATTCCATTGTATATATGTACCACATCTTCTTTATCCATTCATCTGTCGATGGAAATTTAGGTTGCTTCCATGTCCTGGCTATTGTAAATGGTGCTGCAATGAACACTGGGGTACATGTGTCTTTCTGAATTATGTTTTTCTCAGGTTACATGCCCAGTAGTGGGATTACTGGGTCATGTGGTAGTTCTATTTTTAGTTTTTTAAGGAACCTCCATACTGTTCTCCATAGTGGCTCTATCAATTTACATTCCCACCAACAGTGCAAGAGGGTTCTCCTTTCTCCACACCCTCTCCATTTTAAATACAGCAGTGTGTACATGTCAATCCCAAACTCCTTAACTATCCCTACCCCTCACCCTTTCCCCTGGTAACCGTAAATTCGCTCTAAGTCTGTTTCTGTTTTGCAGATAAGTTCATTTGTATCATCAGACAAGTTCATTTGTATCATTTCTTTTTAGATTCCACATATAAGCGATATCATGCAATGTATCTCTTTCTCTGTCTGACTTAACTTCACTCAGTATGATAATCTCTAGGTCCACCATGTTGCTACAAATGGCATTATTTCATTCTTTTTAATGGCTTAGTAATATTCTGCTGTATATATGCACCACATCTTCTTTAGCCACTCCTCTGTTGATGGACATTTAGGTTGCTTCCATGTCTTGGCTATTGTAAACAGTGCTGCAATGAACACTGGGGTGCATGTAACCTTTTGGACCATGTTTTTCTGCAGATATATGCCCAGAAGTGTAATGTAAATTGGTACAGCCACTATGGAGAACAGTATGGAGGTTCCTTAAAAAACTAAAAATAGAGCTACCATATGATCCTGTAATCCTACTCCTGGGTATATCTCTGGAGAAATACCAAGTTTTATACCTGGAATGCAAGGTTCTACATATGGAAATCAATCAATGTAATACATCACATTAGCAACATGAAGGACAAAAATCAAATGACCATCTCAACTGATACAGAAAAAGCATTTAACAAAATTCAACATTCTTTCATGGTAAGAATGCTCAACAAACTAGAAATAGAAGAAAACTGCCTCAACATAATAAGTTGTATGTGAAAAGCCCACAGTTAACATCATACTCAATGTCAAAAAACTTAAAGCTTCCCCTCTAAAATCAGGAACAAGGCAAGGATGCCCTCTCTTGCCACTACTATTAAAACAGTGTTTGAAACCCTAGCCAGAACATTTACAAAAGAAAAATAATAAAAGACATTCAAATTGGAAAAATAAGTAAAATTATTTCTGTTTACAGATGAGATGATCTTACATGTAGAAAAACCTGAAGAATTAAAAACAAAAAAACCCCACAAAGCCCTGTTAGAAATAATAAACGATTTCAGCAAAGTTTTAGAATACTAAAACAAAATGAATACAAAAATTGATTGTATTTCTATAAACTAACAATGACCAATCAAAAAAGAAAGCAATCAGGCTTCCCTGGTGGTGCAGTGGTTGAGAATATGCCTGCTGATGCAGGGGACAGGGGTTTGTGCCCCGGTCCAGGAAGATCCCACATACTGCGGAGCGGCTGGGCCTGTAAGCCATGGCCGCTGAGCCTGCGCGTCCGGAGCCTGTGCTCCGCAACAGGAGAGGCCACAACAGCGAGAGGCCCGCGTACCACAAAAAAAAAAAAAAAAAAAAGCAATTTCATTTACTATATATAGCGCCAAAAAGGACAAAATACTTAGGAAAAAACCTAACCAAGGAGGTAAAAAACTTGTACACTGAGAACTATGAAACACTGCCAAAAGAAATCAAAGATAGAAATAAGTGGAAAGACCTCACGCTAATGGACTGGAAGACTTAATAACATTAAAATGTCTGTACCACCCAAAAGTCATCTATAGATTCAATCCAATTCCTATCAAAATCCCAATGGCATCTTTTGCAGTAATAGAAAAACAAAATCCTAAAATTCTATACAGAATCTCAAATACCCCAAAGAGCCAAAACAATCTTGAAAACAGAAGGACAAAGTTGGAGGTTTCACACTTCCTGATTTGAAAACAAGCTACAAAGCAACAGGAATCAAGACAGTATGGAACTAGCATAAACACAGATATATAGACTAATGGAACAGAATAGAGAAACTAGAAATAAACCCTTATGTGTATTTTCAACAAGGGTGCCAAGACTACACAATCGGGAAAGGATAATCTCTTAAGCAAATGGTGCTGGGAAAACAGGATATTCACAGGCAAAAAAAAAAAGAAGAGGGACCCTTACCTTACACCATACACAAAAATTAACTCAAAATGGATCAAAGTCCTAAACAGAAGACCACAAAAATCCTGGAAGAAAATATAGGGGAAACACTTCAGGACACGAGCATTGGCAACATATTTGACCTTTGGTGACTAGCTTACTTCACTTAGCATAATGTTTTTGAGGTTCATCCATGTTCTGATAAGTGACAGAATTTCTTTCTTTTGATGACATCAAAAAGCTCAAGTGACTACAGCAAAAAGAGACAAATGGGACTACATCAAACTTTTAAACTTCTGAGTGTTAAAGGAAATTAAAGCATAAGCTAACTTGTACGTGAAATCCTTTTTTTAATTAAAAAAAAGGTCAAACTCACAGAAAAATAGAGTAGAATTATGGTTACAATGGGTTGGGGTGTGGGTGAAACAGAAAGATGCTGGTTAAAGGGTACATGCCTTCAGTCATGAGATGACATAGTTCTGGGGATCTAATGTACAGCATGGTACCTATAGTTAATAGTACTGTATTGTATTCTTGAAATTTGCTAAGAGAGTAGATCTCAAGTGTTCTCACCATGCACATACAAAAAAGGTAATTATGTGAGGTGATGAATATGTTAATTACTTCTTAGGGCAATCATTTCACAATTTATACATATAACAGATTATTACATTGAATACTTTAAATATATGCAGTTTTGTAAATTATACTTAATAAAACTGGGGGGAAAACGTTCAACAAAAAAAAACCCCAAAACAGAAAAAATAGCTACGTAAATCAGTTTAATGTTACATTTTTTTTTATAAAATAAAGGAATGGAGAACAATATACCATACAAAGACTGAGCTAAAGAAAACTGAAGTAGTTACATTAATTTCAGACAAAGAGGACTACACAGCAAGAATAATTATCAGGGATAAAAAGGGACATTACAGACATTACATAATGAAAAAGGGATCAATTCTCCAAAGAGACATAATAATTCTTAAGGTGTATGCACCTAACAACAGAGTCAAAATATTTGAGGCAGAAACTAATGGAATCGGGCTTCCCTGGCGGTGCAGTGGTTGAGAGTCCGCCTGCTGATGCATGGGACACGGATTCGTGCCCCGGTCCGGGAGGATCCCGCATGCCGCGGAGCGGCTGGGCCCGTGAGACATGGCTGCTGGGTCTGTGCGTCCAGAGCCTGTGCTCCGCAAAGGGAGAGGCCACAACAGTGAGAGGCCCGCATACCTCAAAAAAACAAAACAAAACAAAACTAATGGAATCACAAGGAGGAACAGACAAATCCACTATTATATTTAGAGATTTCAACAACTTTTCATCAGTTATCAGTTACTGATAGATCCAGCAAGCAGAAAATCAACGAAGGACATAGTTAAACTGAACGACACTATTAATCAACTGGATCTAATTAACATATTTACAGAAAATTTTATCCAACAGTTGAATATGTATTTTTCTCAAGCTCATATAGAACATTAGTCAAGACAGACCTAATTCTGGGCCATAAAACATACCCTAGCAAATTAAAAAGAAGAGACATCATACAAGGTATGCTCTCAGACCACAATGGAATTAAACTAGAAATCAGTAACCGAAAAAGAGTCAGAAAAAAAAAACAAAAAAACTTGGAGCATAAACAACATACTTCTAAGTACCAACTGGGCCAAAGAAGTCTCAAGAGAAAATAGAAAATATTTTGAGCTAAATCAATATTTGTGGATGCAATGAAGGCAGTGCTTACAGGGAAATTTATAGCAATGATTGCATATATTAAATAAGAAGAAAATCCAAAAGCAATATCTAAGTTTGCAACTTATAAAAGTAGAAAAAGAACAAATTAAATCCAAAGTAAGCAGAAGAAAAGAAATATAAATTAGAGATGAAACTGAAAACAGGAAATCAACAGAGAAAAATTAGCAAAATCAAAAGATAGTTCTTTGAAAAGATCAATAAAACTGATAAAAATCTAGCCAGGTTAGCTAAGAAGAGAGAAGACATAAATTACTAATATCAAAAGCAAAAAGATGTCATCATCACAGATCTCATGGACATTAACAGATTAAAGGAATATCACGACAAACTGTACTCACAAATTTGATAACATAGATAAAATGGGCCAATTTCTTGAAAAACACAATCTACTAGAACACACACAAGGAGAACTAGATACTCTGAAAAGGTCTGTATCTATTAAACAATCTGACATACAATTAATCACCTTCCAAAATAGAAAGCACCACACCCAGATGAGTTCACTGGTGAATTCCACCAATCACTTAAGGAAGAAATTATATCAATTCTCTACAGTCCCTTCCAGAAGACAAAAACAAAGGGAATATATCCCAACTCATTCTTTGAGACCAGTATTACCCTAATACCAAAAACAGAAGACATTACAAGAAACAAAAGCTAAAGACCAATATCTCACATGAACATAAATGCAAAAATCATCAACAAAATATTAGCAAACTGATTCCAACAATGTATAAAAAGAAGTATACACCAAGACCAAGTGGGATTTAGTCCAGGTATGATAAGCTGGTTCAACATTTAAAATTAATTAATATAATCCAGTTCATCAACTGGCTAAAGAAGAATTATCTGATCATATGTATAGATGTAGAAAACGTATTTGACAAAATCCAACATCCGTCCACGATGAAAAAAAGAAAAAACAACTCTTAGCAAACTAGGAATAGAGGGGAACATCTTCAACCTGATGAAGAACATCTACAGGGACTTCCCTGGTAGTGCAGTGGTTAAGACTCTGTACTCCCAATGCAGGGGGCCTGGGTTCAATCCCTGGTCAGGGAACTAGATCCCACATGCATGCCGCAACTAAGAGATCGCATGCCACAACTAAGGAGCCTGCCTGCCACAACTAAGACCAGGCGCAACCAAATAAATAAATAAATAAAAATTTTTTTAAAAAAGAACATCTACAAAAAATTCTACAGCTAACTTTATACTTAATGAGGAGAAACTATGTTTTCCTGCTAAGATCAGAAACAAGCCAAGAAAAACTTGAGACTCTCACCACTCCTATTCAACGTTGCATATGCAATAAGACACCCACTCCCCAAGAAAATAAAGGGTATACAAACTTGGAAAGAAGTAAAACTATCTTTGTTCACAGATGACATGATTGTCCATGTAAAAAAATCCCAAGGCATCAAAAACAAAAAACACCCTGGAATTAGTAAGGGACTATACCAAGATTGCTGGATACAAGATTAAGGTACAAAAGTCAAGTGCTTTTTTATATACCAGCAATGAACAATTTACATTTGAAATTTAAAAACAATACAATTTACATTAGTACACAAAAAAAGAAAAAAAAGGAATATTAGGTACAAAGCAAACAAACTATATAAAAGATTTATATGAGGAAAACTATAAAGCTCTGAGGAAAGAAATCAAGGATCTAAATAAATGGAAACATATTTCATGTACATGGAGAGGAGGACTGAATAGTCAAGATGTCAGTTCTTCCTAACATGATCTATAGATTTAATGCAATCCCAATCAAATCCCAGCAAATTATTTTGTGGATATGGAACAGTCAACACAATACTGAAGAAAAGTCAAAAGACTGACACTAACTGACTTCAAGACTTATTATAAAGCTAGAGTAAAAATGGATATGATATTAGAGAAAGAACAAACAAATAGATCACTGGAACAGAACAGAGAGTGCAGAAATAGCCACAGATATAATTAACTGAACTTTGACAAAGGAACAAAGGCATTTAAAGGGAGAAAGGATAGTCTTTTCAACAAATAGTGCTGTAACAACTGAACAGCAAAGAAATGAATCTCGACACCGATCTTACAACTTTCACAAAAATTAACTCAAAATGGATCACATACCTAAATGTAAAAGGTAAAACTATAAAACACTACAAGATAATATGGGAGAAAATTTAGGTGTCCTTGCATTTGGCAGTGACTTTTTAGATGCAACTCCAAAAGCACAATCCATGAAAGAAAAAAGTTGTAAATTGGACTTTTCACTAAAATTAAAAATTTCTGGTCTAAGACACTAATGAAAAGACAAGTCACAGACTGGGAGAAAAGCACTGTAAAACACTTATCTGATAAAGAATTGTTAACTAAAATATACAAAGAACCCTTAAAACTCAATAGGAGGGCTTCCCTGGTGGCGCAGTGGTTGAGAATCTGCCTGCCGGTGCAGGGGACACGGGTTCGAGCCCTGGTCTGGGAGGATCCCACATGCCGCGGAGTGACTGGGCCCGTGAGCCACAACTACTGAGCCTGCGCGTCTGGAGCCTGTGCTCCGCAACAAGAGAGGCCGCGACAGTGAGAGGCCAGTGCAGCGAGATGAAGAGTGGCACCCGCTCGCCGCAACTAGAGAAACCCCTCGTACAGAAACGAAGACCGAACACAGCCAAAAATAAATAAATAATTAAAAAAAAAAAAAAAAACTCAATAGGAGAAAACACTCAACCATTAGTAATGGGCAAAAGACTTGAAAAGACACCTCACCAAAGAAGATATAGAAAGAAAAGATGCTCAACATCGTATTTCATCGGGAACTGCAAATTTAAACAACAGTGAGATAGTACTGCACTCCTATTAGAATGGCTAAAACCCAAAACACTGATAACACCAAAGGCTGGTAAGGATGCAGAGCAACAGAAACTCTCATCAATGCTGGTGGGAATACAAAATTATTCTGCACAGTCACTTTGGAAGATAATTGGGCAGTTTCTTGAAAAACTGAACCATACTCTTACCATACAATCTAGCAACTGTGCTACTTGGTATTTACCCAAATGACCTGAAAACTTATATCCACACAAAAACCTGCACATGAATGTTAACAGCAACTTTATTCATAACTGCCAAACCTGGAAGCAACCAAGATGTCCTTCAATAAGCAAATAAAAAAACCAAAATGTAGTATATGCATATAATTGTATTTTTTAAGAGAGAAAAAGAAATGAGCTATCACGCCAAGAAAAGCTATGCAGGCACATTAAATGCATACTGCTAAGTGAAAAAAGTCAATCTGAAAAGGCTATGTATGTACTGTTTGATTCCAAGTATATGACATTCTACAAGAGGCAAAACTACAGAAACAGTTTTTAAAAAAATCAATCGTTGTCAGGGTTGAGGTGAGGAAGGGAGGGATGATTAGGTGGAGCTCAGGAAATTTTTAGGGCAGTGAAACTATTCTGCATGACACTGTAATGATGGAAACATGTCATTATACATTTGCCAAAGTCCACAGACTATACAACACAAATACTGAACCATAATGCAAACTGTGGACTTTAATTACTACTAATACATCAATATTGCTACGATTGTAACAAATCTACATTAATGCAAAAGGTTGAAAATGGGGGAAATGAGGAGAAGAGTGTATACAGGAACACTGTACTTTCCATTCATTTTTCTGTAAAACTAAAACTGCTCAAAAAATAGTTATCTGTTAAAAAGAGAAAATTTCAAATTAAAAAAAAATTCTAGTGGGTAAAGAAATTCAACAGACAGGGACTTCCCTGGTGTCACAGTGGTTAAGAATCTGCCTGCCAATGCAGGGGACACAGTTTCGAGCCCTGGTCCGGGAAGATCCCACATGCCTGGAAGCAACTAAGCCCGTGCACCACAACTACTGAGCCTGCTCTCTAGAGCCCAAGAGCCACAGCTACTGAAGCCCGCGCACCTAGAGCCCGTGCTCCGTAACAAGAGAAGCCACCACAATGAGAAGCCCACGCACCACAATGAAGAGTAGCCCCCGAATACCGCAACTAGAGAAAGCCCACACGCAGCAACGAATACCCAACGCAGCCAAAAATAATAATTAATTAGTTAATTAATTAAAAAAAAGAAATTCAACAGACATTTCTCCAAAGAACACATACTAATGGCCAATAAAAGATGAAGAGATGCCCATTAGCCACCAGGAAATTTAAATCAAGACAAGATGTATCAGTTTACTCTAAGACAGATACCATCAAAAACCAGATAATAACAAGTATTGGCAATGATGTGGAGAAACTGCAATGTTTATCCAGTGCTTGTGGATTGTAGAATGGTACAGTGGCTTTGGAAAACAAGTTCGCACTTGCTCATAATGTTAAGCACAGAGTCACCATATGACCCACCATACTTCCAAGTATATACCCAAGAGAACTGTTAAAAAAAAAAAAGTCCCCACAAAAACTTGTAAGCAAATGTTCAGAGGAGCATCATTCATTATAGCCAAAAAATGAAGACAACTCAGATGTTCATCTACTGACAAATGGATAAACAAAATGTAGCATATCCATAAAATGGAATATTATTCATCCACAAAAAGTACTTAAGTAATGAGACAGTACAATGTGGATGAACCTTGAATACATTATTCCAAGTGAAAGAAGACAGAAACAAAAAGGTCATATATTATGATTCCATTTATATGAAATGTCCAGAATGGGCAAATCCATAGAGATAGAAAGTAGATTAGCGACTGCCAGGGCCTAGGGGAAGAGGAGGATGGGGAGGGACTATTAATAAGAATTGAATAGGGAACTATTAAAAGAGTTCCTTCTTGAGGTGATGAAAATATTCTAGAATTAGTAGTGACAGTTGCACAGCTCTGTGACTATACTGAAACCAATGTATATACTTTAAAAGGGTGAAAGAGTGTTTACTTTAAAAGGGTGAAATTTATGGTATAGGAATTATATCTCAATAAAACTGTTAATAAAAAAAGAATCAAGGAGCTGACCATCCACAAAAATTGCAAAGCCTTCAGTGAAACTAGTCAAAAGAGCAGATCTAACTCCGGATGCTAAACACTTCTTTGGAACTTACCACAGAAATATAGGAATTTGAAAAGGTATAAACACTAAAGGATAATAAAATTAAAAGAAAAAAAGTGAGAAAACTCAGAAGTGTACTATGCCTCATATTTAAGTTTTATTTTCTTTTTTCTTTTTACCTTTTGACCCCCTTCACCTATTTCTCCCACCTCCTGCCTCTGGCAACCACCAATCTGTTCTCTATATCTACAAGCTTGCTTTTTGTTGTTGCTGCTGTTCATTTTTTAAGTTTTCATACATAAGAGAGAGCATATGGCATTTGTGTTATTCTGTCTGACTTATTTCACTTAGCATAATGCTCTTAAGGTCTATTCATGTTATCACAATGTCAGGATTTCCTTCTCTTTACGGCTGAATAATGTTCCATCATACACACAACACACACACACACACACACACACACACACACACACACACACAAATTTCTTTATCCATTCATCCACTGATGGGCACTTAGGTTGTCTCCATATCCTAACTATTGTAAATAATGCTGCAATGAACATGGGGTACATATATCTTTTCAAGTTATTTTCATTTTCTTCAGATAAATATCCAAAAGTAGAATTGCTGGATCCTATGGTAGTTCTATTCTTAATATTTTGAGGAACCTCCATACTGTTTTCCATAGTGCCTGTACCAATCTACATTCCCACAAACAGCACACAAATGTTCCCTTTCTCCGCATCCTTGCCAACACTTGTTATTTCTTGTCTTTTTCATAATAGCCATTCTAACAGGTGTGAGGTGATATCTCATTGTGGTTTTAATTTGCCTTTCCCTGATGATTAGTGATGTTGAGCATCTTTTCATGTACTTGTCAGCCATCTGTATGTCTTCTTCAGGAAAATGTCTATTCAGGTCCTGTGCCCATTTTTTAATTGGATTGTTGGGGTTTTTCTTTTTTATATTAGCCTGTTATCAGACATATGATTTGCGAATATTTTATCCCATTCAGTGGGCTGCCTTTTCATTTTGTTGATGGTTTCCTTTGCTGTGCAGAAGCTTTTTAGTTTGATGTAGTCCCACTTGTTTACTTTTGCTTTTGTTGCCTCTGGTTTTAGTGTCAGATTCAAAAAATCATCACCAAGACCTACATCAAGTAGTTTACCATTTATGTTTTCTTCTAGTTTTATGGTTTCAGGTCTTAAACTCAGGTCTTTAATCCATTTTGAGTTAATTTTTGTGTATGGTATAAGACAGTTGTCAAGTTTCATTCTTTTGCATGTGGCTCTTCAGTTTTCCCAACACCATTTATTGAAAAGGCTGTCCTTTCCTCACTGTATATTCTCGTCTCCTTCACTGTAAATTAATTGACCATGTGTGGGTTTATTCCTGGATTCTCTATTCTGTCCCACTGATCTATGTGTCTGGTTTTATGCTAATACTATATTGCTTTAATTGCTGTAGCTGTGTAATATAGTTTGAAATCATGAAGCATTATATCTCCAGCTTTGTTCTTCTTTCTCAAGAATGCTTTGACTATTTGAGGTTTTTGTGGTTCTATACAAATTTTAGGATTATCTGTTCTATTTCTTTGAAAAATGACATTGGAATTTTGATAGGGATTGCAGTGAATCCGTAGATTGTTTTGGGTAGTATGGACATTTTAACAATATTGATTCAATCCACAAGCACATAATATCTTTCCATTTATTTGTGTCTTCAACAATTTCTTTCATTAATGTCTTAGAGTTTTCAATATACAGCTCTTTCATTTCCTTGGTCAAATATATTCCTAGGTATTTTATTCTTTTCAGTGCAACTGTTAATGAGATTGTTTTCTTTATTTCTCTTTCTGATAGTTTGTTATTAGTATACAGAAATGCAAGAGATTTGTGTGCACTGATCTGTATCCTGCAACTTTACTGAATTGGTTTATTCTAACAGTTTTTTTTTTTTAATGGAGTCTTTAGGATTTTCCATATGTAATATTATGTCATCTGCAACCAGTGACAGTTTTATTTCTTCCTTTCCAATTTGGATGCCTTTTACTTCTTTTTCTTGCCTAATTACTCTGGCCGCCTTCTATTAAGTTTGATTTCTCTTTCTCTCAAGCCATTCAAGCCACTGAAAGGCAGAAAGAAGACATTCAGGACCACAATATCATGCCTCCATTTTTTCTCTCTGGAATAATGGAGGCAATAAAACTATATATAATTTTAAAGCAAAATCAATAGGATCCTTACCAATAAACCTTTGTACAGTCTCTGAAAATTCAATTTGAAAAAACATTTTACCAGTCATCCTACATAGGCACTTGGGAAAGTAGCATAAAATAGTCTATATCCTTAGGAAGTTTGGTATGTCAACTATGAAAATGTGCCTCTCAGATATCCCACTGCAGGAAACATTATTGACCAATGGTCCCAGCTGCTGAACTCTCAAAGCTATTCTCTTGTTTGGGGCCAAGCCAAGCTTCTCATGAGCTGTTCCCTGCCAATGACTCAGCATGGCAGACATATTTAATGAAGCTCTTTTCCCAGGAGACACTGGACTCCTCTGATGGTTCAACCTTGCACTGAAAAAAATCCAAAGTAAATAGCAGTTTGTAATACTTCAGAAGCCTAAAATTAAAACCAATAGAACTTAATTATAAGGAGTTTTAAAATTCAGTAAATGTTCTCATAATACATTATTTCATTTGATTCACACAATGTTGGAGTAAAAAGGGAGCACAATACTTATTGAGTTCTTTTTTTTTTTCTTCTTCTTTTTTTTTTTGCGGTACGCGGGCCTCTCCCGTTGCGGAGCACAGGCTCCGGACGCGCAGGCTCAGCGGCCATGGCTCACGGGCCCAGCCGCTCCGCGGCATGTGGGATCTTCCCGGACCGGGGCACGAACCCGTGTCCCCTGCATCGGCAGGCAGACTCTCAACCACTGCGCCACCAGGGAAGCTCCTTATTGAGTTCTTTTATGCACCAAACACTGGACTGGGGCATTGCTGTAATAACAGCATTCCCATTGTACACATGATGAAATTGAAGCTCATAAAGTTAATGGATATACTTAAGCTTACGAAACTAATAGTGGACCAAGGTCTTATTTCTCCTTTGTTATCTCCAGAATATCATACAGAAAATAATCATATCCCTAAGGACTGAGCCCAGACATTCTCTCTCCTCACTCTCCAAAATGGTATATATTAAAGTAGGGCTCAAATTCTCTATTCACAACAGAACAACAGTGACACTTCACTTCACCCCTACATCCTAACTACAGAACAAATGAAACTAAGCAGGACACCTGAAACCTATGACTTGGTTCAAAGGAGAACTGACATTAATAGTTAATGAAGCTAAGATTACTAATTAATTAAAATGTAGCTTACTGATTTTCAAATTGGAAAAGCCAGCCCCAACAACCATCTGTAGCCTTTGGGATTGATTAATCTTCTCCCTGCTCTAATATCAAAGGTCTCCTACATTAGGTACCTAGCTGGACTCTACCCCTAACACCACAATAGCATTTTCTATCACAAGCACTTTCAAACTGGCCAACTGAAGTTGCTTAATTTTAGTTATTTGCCACAGTATGATGGGTCCAGAAGGAAAAAAGTATTCAAATTGTAAGTAAAACACTACTGAAATGAAACTTGTTACACCAGAAATTCTTTAAAAAAAAAAAAGGTTCAGTATCTTAGATATAGTTTTCATGACTACAGTGCAGGGATAATTACTCTTGTTTTCTTTCTATCTCTGACCATTCTTTCTCTTCTTGTTTTTTCACCACAACAAACTGCCTCTCACTGACACCAGCAGGTTAGGCATGTTGGTTTATGTAATTGTGCAAGAAGATCCTATTCCACCTTTTCCTGAAAATACGTAATTATTTAATGCAAAATACATGATTATTTAATCCTAGGTAGCAGCTATGTAAAAATTACAAATGTGAAACTACAGAATTTTAAGTTGTCAGAAAAAAATGCCTATTTTATGATAATCAAGAGAAATGAATCGGTCAATACACCAAATTTTATATTTTTGGAAACAGCTAACATTTAGCAAGGAGAACAAAGAATACTTAAGTTTCACAAAGAAAAGGTGATACACTGGAAAGAACTGAGCCTGGTGTCACACAGCCTGCCACGTTATAGCATTTAGCAGAAAAAAATAAAAAGAAAAACAAAATTATATAATAGCAACAGAAGCAATAAAATAAGCTTAATAAGAAATGTCAAAGCCTATATAAGTAAAACTCCTAAAAGATACAAAAGTAAACTTGAACAAATGGAAAGGCATCTCTTATTCCTGGATAAGGTAATTCAGCATCATGGACAGGTGATTTAACTCCCTAAGTTAGTTTATAAAGTTGATGAAATTCCAATTAAAAATATCAATGAGCTTTTTCATGAAGTTAGTCAAACTGATACCAAAGTTCATCGGGAAAAATAAACATCCAAAAATAGCTAGAAAAACATGAAGAAGAAAAGCTACATGGGTGGATTAGCCCTACCAGACACTGAAATATACTATAGAGCTCTATAATTAAAACAATGTGGTACTGACTTAGATATATGCAAATGACCTAGTAGAACAGAATGGAAAGTCCAGAAATAGACCAAATTACCATGGAAATTCAGCATATAATAACAATAGCATCTCAAATCACTGGAACAAACATAGACTTTTTAATAAATGAGATAAATGATTAATGATTTAGAAAGGATAAAATTAGATCAATAACTCATACCATACATAGGAATAAACTCCACAAACAGGAACAAACTTCAAATGGATCAGGGATCTAACTGTAAAAAGTGAAAACTTACAAGTGCTAGAAAATATGGATGAATTTCTCTTTAACCTGAGGAAAAGGCTTTCTATAAGATTTTATAAGGAAGAGGCTTTCTAATCACAACTAAAATCCAGATATGATAAAAGTGGACATTAAACACATGAAAGGATGTTAAACTACATTCATAAGATTGTGAATTAAAACTACAATGAGATACCATTTCTCACCTATCAGATTGGCAAAAACTGAAAAAGTAAATCAATGCATGTTGTCAAACCTTGTTGGTAAATAGGCATTCATATATTACTAGAGAGAATGCAAATCTGTACAAGCTCTTATGCAGGGGAATTTAGCAATATCATACAAAACTACATATATGTTTATGTTGTCATTCAGCAGCCCTAGTTCTCTTAATTTATTGTGAAGATACACATCTACTAATAAATACCTATGCACAAAGTTTTTCATAACAGCCCCCTTGGAGATTACAAAATATTGAAAAGTAATTCAATATCCATATATAGAAGAATGGTTGGAATCAACTCTGCAATACTATGAAGCTCTAAAACGGATGAGAAAAATCTCTGAACTGATATGACTTTCAGGAACTATAGTTAACAGAAAAGGAAAGTACAAAAGAGTATCTCTAATACTACACTTTGTGTAAGAAAGAAAAAAAGAGAACTACAGTCTACCCTCTGCATTCATGGATTCCGCAACCAGGGATTCAGCCAAGCTGGGATCAAAAATATTCAGCGGGGAAAAGCTCTGGAAAGTTCCCAAAATCAAAACTTCAATTTGCCACATCAGCAACTATTTACATAGTATTTAAATTGTATTTACAACTATTCACATAGCATCAACAAGGTATTATAAGTATTCTAGAGATGGTTTAAAGTATATGGGAGGATGAGCTTAGGTTACATGGAAATACCACACCATTTTATATACGGAACTAGAGCATCTGCAGATTTTGGTATCCACTGGGTGTCCTGGAACCAGTCCACTGTGGATACCAAGGGATGATTGTACACTTACTGCTCATTTGTGCAAAAGAAACCCAGAAAAAATAAATCACAACATAATGAGATTGGCTATCTAGAGGGAGTGAGTGGAAACAAGACAGAGGGAATGACATTTGTGTATCTCTGACTTTTAGAACCACATTAGCGTTTCACAGACTGAAAATATAAATTTTTAAAAAAAAGTCAAAAAGAATGGGGATAAAGTTCTACAAAGGGATACATACAAAAACAGATGAACCAAATTGTATTTCAGTTGAAATAACTTAAATATGATAAAGGGAAAAATTAAAATTTTTTTAAAAAGCAAGAAAAAGAAGAACTAACCGAAGTATCTTCTGAACAGAATATACTGGTTTGATACAGCAATGATAAAATATAATAAAGCACTCTGGAGTCAGACTGCTTGGATTCAAATACCTACCCATCTATCCACTTGCTAACTGTATGACCCTGGACAAGTTAATTTATAATCTCTTTGTGTGTAGGTTTCCTTATCTGAATAATAACAGTACCAATATCACAGGACTAACGGTAAAGCTCCTATAAAACTATTCATGTAAAAGCCTTAGATCACCTGGCATATTTTAAGGATTTGATAAGTATCTGCTATCAGCAACTATTAATTCAAAAACACATTAAGTGTGTGGATATCCTGGAGACACACATAATAAAAATGGAGTCCTTGTCATGAAAAAATTTGGAATTTCCTAGTTTATGAACAATAAGTGTTCAAGGAATCTAGACTAGCAAGATCCATAGGGCTGGCTGGAATCATCTGGGAAATTTCATAAAGGAAGAAACTGACATGGATCTTTATATATGCACACGGTTTAGACAGCAGGAGAATGCAAGTGACAGAACGGAAACTGAACAAAAGCAGAGAGGCCATAAAAACCAATATATCTCAAAGATAGTGATACATAAGGTTTGTAAAAGCTGAATATCTGGAGATAAGGCAAGACTATAGAAGCTCCCGAATGTACAATTAAAACTGGGCAGGCTTTATTTTCTAGGCTATGAGGAACCCATAGAAGATTTGTGTGTAGGAGAAACAACATGACCAAACTGAACTGTGGGATTATTCTAATGTTGGTATACAGAAAGACTGGAAGTGAGAAGATCAGAGGCAAGAGTCTTACTAGTCGTTAAGCCAAATAATGACAAAGGTCTGGCTAGAATAGCAGTGATGAGAAAAGGAAAGAAGGTATAGCTCAACAAGGCAGTTGGCGGGGTGGGGTGGGGGGAATCAACCAAATTTGGTAATCACTGGATATGAGGTATGAGAGAATGAAAGAGCCTGAATGACAGGTAAATGAGAAAACCATTAGAAGGAAAGAGCCACAACAAAAGGGAGCCAATAGAGAGGATTTCCTTTAAGATTGAAAGTTTAAGTCAGAGTTAGATAAGAAACCTTGCCAATATGAAATAACAGTACCTTCAGACTGGGCAACATGGTACTAGTGCTTGGGAGAGAGAGAATTGAAGACAAAAACTTCAGAATTTTTTTTTTAAATCTCTTTAGAAAGTTCAGGACATTCTGGAGCATACAGACACTAGGCTGTGTGCTATTTCAGAGCAGTGATCACCTCTTATTTTTTTTTTTAATCCCTCAATGTTTAGCACAGTTCCTAGTACACAGGAGACTCTCAGTAAAATGTTGCAGAGGTAGGAAGAGTAGGGAAGGGAACAGAGTTGCATGGCTTGTTAATGGCAGAGCCTTGATTAGAGCGCAGGTCTCACTGATTCTCCACTATACCATAACGTACAGGTGACCCTGACCATCTATGTACAGGACACCCTAAAGAGACGGTGTAAGAAATAAAAATAAGCTGAACTGTGGGGAGTACTGCTTTCTAGGGGCAGATGAAAGGGAGACATAAGAAGATAGCAAAGAAAGGTCAGTTATGGGGGAAAAAAATGATAGTGTTATATCACTGACTCAAAGGAAATTTTTCAAGAGAGGAAGCATAGTCAACTGTACCAAATGATCATATGCTACAGGTAATGTTTCTCTGGTCTCCTACACCAGTGACAACCAAGGCAGAGAAAGGTCACATTTTAAAACAGAAATTAAGAAATTTTAATCTACATTTCACAGCATTTTAAATACGTATGTCACTCACAGCAGTTCAAAAAAAAATACTGCAATCTTCAGTAAATTTTATCTCTACATAATACACAATGCGAAATAAAGTCACTACAGTAGTTGAGCTGAATAAAAATTTGTTCAATAAATGAAATTTAAAGCAAAGAGAAACAACTGAAAAAATAATTATTTACATGTATTGACAGCAACAAAATACATGAAATACTGAAGGTCTTACCTTAAATCTCTTGTCCTGTAATACTTTCTTGATGGCAACCAGCTCTCCTGAATCACAAAGTTTGGCTTGATATACCACACCAAATGACCCATTCCCAATCACTTTAGTGTCTGTATAGCTGACTTCTTGTGGCCTGTCTGGACCCTGCCCAGGAGTTGCCACCACTGTGGTCACCTTGCTGCCATCCTTGTCTCCTAGAAGAAATAAGGGATAGATAAATGAGAACTGTAAAGAATTCAACAGAGAAAATTGCCAAAGTATACCAAGTAAACTATATTCTTTACTACAAATTATTTTTAAATGCTCATCTTAGTTTATCACATAGTATTACTTCAACTATTTGTTTCAATTATAAGTAATTATTTTAACCACCATTTATTCAGTCATTCCATAGACCAGACACCATGCTTAGTTTATATATATGACTTCATTTAATGAAAACAACCCCATGAAGTAGACAAAACTGTTCCTATATTAAACATAATGAGAAGAATGTTACATTTGTTCAGTCAAAAGGCGAATGATGGACCCACGAAAGAATCCTTATCTGTCCAACTCTAAAGGCCCTAATTCTTTCCTCAGGGCTTTCTTATTTTACTTGAAAATAAGATAAGTGCAATTGAAAAAGTCTAAATATGCTGACTCTATTCAGACCACTCTCCCTTTAGGAAGGTAAGGCTTTGAGTTTTTGCTTCTCTGTGTCTTATTTCTTCTTCAGAAAATAATGATGCCTTTCCAAGAAACGTCTGATGGGTAAAAGAAATAGCGGAATGTTAAATTTGGGGGTAAGAGATGCAAAACTTAAAAGAAAAATCAAACTCATTCTGAACTGAGCCTCATTCATAACTAGCTCTCCAGCTCTGGGGTCTCTGCCCACTCATGACCATCTCCTTAACTCTTCTGCCTTCTCTCCGCGCCAGTAACAATCCAAAGACTCTTCAATTCAAGCTCAAGAGCCACCTCCTTCTTGACTAAGCACAGTTCATATCTCGGAATTCTTAAACTATTCTAAACCATTCTATACTACCTAGCACTTAATTTTAAGAAGCTTTAAATTGTTCTTTTAGTGATTCCAGAATACACAAAGATTCTAGGGACTACAATCTTTGTGAAGTAGCAATTATGACTTCGTGCTTGTTCTCTCTTTCCTGACAAATCTAAAACCAATTCTCACTACAATATAAGTCCTTAGGCTCACTGACTAAACTTCACTTCTTTTTCTTCTCTCTCTTACTCTTCCATTATAGCAATTTTATTTTTAAGATGCTCACTGAATTCATACTAACCTCATAGAAGAAAAATAATGTAATATTTAACCCTAGATACCAAACCAAACAACAACAACAAAAACCTCTGGTCACTATCTTAGTAAAAATTAAAAGGTTTACTCTGTTCTCTTTTGAGCAGTTAGAGAAACTGCTGAGAACTCTTACAGACTATATTCTCCCACTAGTAGGAAATCCTGGGTATACAAGGAACAATGGCTCTTTGAGCCTAAGCATCCTGGAATTTTTATTCAGAAATCACCAAGCTCTTCAGACTGCTCCATCAGAGATCTGAAATAGCAGAGCTGTAAAGAATGGCAAGGTAACACCGGGGGTGACTTGGTATGAGCATTAGTAATGCATGGGACAGTCAGCAGCTAGTGTGCCAAGGAAAAGCATGTCACCATTTGGCACTGCAATTTGCTGACTCAGCAATAAAATAACAGCTGTATAAAATTTCACTGTACAAAAGAACTTTCCGATTGTTTCATCTACTCTAATACTTAAATGGAGGGCCATGTTTACTATGCAAATAAGGAAAGTAAGAGAGATTAACTTGTCCAATATCATAAAGCTTTAAGTAAAGGAACTCTTCATTCACGTCAGGCTGCCTCTGCCATTATTTTACAACCTTCCTACTACAGCTGAAAGACCGACTTCATATACCATTACCCACCCCACCCCCCAAGAAGCAGATGTTTCTGAAAATATGATGTAAAAAAGGTCAGTTCCAGAATAATAGTAAGAGAATACATGAATAATCTTTTGTAGTTTTCAGTCCTCAATTATTCATTTATTAATAGCTAAAGAGCTTTTTCCAAAGATACTTTGGCAACATTAGTTTGAAAGTTATCCCAAAGCAAAAGCATATGGAAAACAAAAATATAAAACAATTGATTCTGTGATGTTCAAACAATTTAACTTTTGCTACTAGAAACTGCATAACTTTGGATCTTAACAACAGAGCAGCATTTTAAACACTGCTACCAAGAAACCAAAATCCTCATGAAAAGCTAGAATTCATAACAGACATGCCTCATTAAAAAAAAAAAAAAAAAGTCACCACTTTGCCCAATATTGAATTTCCCAGAATGCATGGTATCATGAGCTTCACACCAACTACAATAAAATTGGTCCCTAAAAAATGCCACTGTCTCTCAGGAGCAACAACAGCAAAGCAGTGGGAACAGCTCAGTTTCAGGCACTCTCTTCTGGCCAGAGAACTCCTGGAATCCTCTATTACAACTAAAATTCACTCAGGTGGTATGAATTTCCTATTCTGATTAGAACATAGAATTAAATCCCCTATTCTTTAGCACAGTGGATAAATCTTAAATATATAAACCACAAAAGACTCCTCATAAAGCAATGGAAAGGTGGTATGCAACAGAACCACCACTTTCAATTGAAGGCTGTTAAATACAGAATACAATTTTACAAAGCCCCTTATATGTATCCCAAAATGATATGTGCAGTCTTGTTCTCAGTCTCTCAAACACAGCAACACCTTGTGGTTACATTTTTTTGTCTTCTGAAGTCACTCCTCAGAACAATCGATCCATCCAAAACCCAAAAGGCCACTTTGGGCATATGTAAATATTTAGGAGGTATCTGACACTGACATTCTAATTTTAGTATTTCTTAATGATTCAGAGCTGAGAAAAAGCAACTGTGACCCTTTTTAACTAGGAGGCTTTTAGAGATGTTAATAAGTCATACTACTAAATAAACTGAACAAAGTCAGCAACGATTATCTATATTAAACCTTCCTTTACCTCCAGAAGAATGTCTCCCGTGTAGAAATAGCAGAAAATTAAAAGTCTACAAAGCCCAGAGAAACCAGCACACCCGGTATGATACAAGGAGGATACAAGGTATTTTTATGAAGCTTTTTAACCTAACAATAGGATTAGTAAGGAAACTAGCTCTGACTATTGTTTCTCATGAAGAGATATAACAGATAGCTATGTTTATGGATGTTCAAAAACAATATAACAGTCTATTGAAAAATATTATTATATAAATTACTTAAAAGAACCAAAAAACCTTATTTTCACGCATGATTAAGATAGTCTGAAGGGGAAACACTGACCACTGTCAAATTTTCAGGTTTTTAAATTAAACTTCAAATAACTCTTTATCTTAAGTATATGGCTAAGGAACTTCTATTAAAGCAAGATGTCCTCCCCTAAATAAACACAACAGCTTAGAGACATGAAAACAACATAAAAATTAATAAGCAAAAGAAATAAGAAACAAGGAACTGAGGTCCACAGAACATCAGAGTTAGACAAATTCTAAAATAAGCTTATTATTGTCCAGAAATAGGGCCTCTACCCTATGATGTGGAAGCTCTAGCGAGTGTGCAACTGCTCTCATAACTTGGAGCAAAACTATGAAGAAAGAAAGAGAATGCAAACTAAGCAGCTGAATCAGTCAAATCAATCCTAATGTCAACAGCACGATAAAAAATTTTAGGGGCTTCCCTGGTGGCGCAGTGGTTGAGAGTCCGCCTGCCGATGCAGGGGACACGGGTTCGTGCCCTGGTCCAGGAAGATCCCACATGCCGCGGAGCAGCTGGGCCCGTGAGCCATGGCCACTGAGCCTGCGCGTCCGGAGCCTGTACTCCGCAACGGGAGAGGGCACAACAGTGAGAGGCCCGCGTACCGCAAAAAAAAAAAAAAAAGGACAGATGTTATACATGAGCTGGCTTTTGGAGATGTTTTCCTGTATATCACTTCTAAAAATGAAAGGAAAACATAGGGTGATAGAGGATAAAGGTGAGACAGAAAAGACTCCCAAGTCCTTGATAGTGCAATAATACCACATTTTCAATCACAGGCAGATACCATGCCAAATGATTAACAAGCATCAATTCTGAAGAACCATAAAAGTAATCTTAAGAAAAACAAATCAGTCATTTTTGTCCTTAGAGAGAGGCATAATGGTGTTAATATGGGCTCTGAAGTCAGACCAAGGTTTGAATCACGTATTCTACCACTTAGTATCTATAAAATGTAAATAGCTGCTACTTCATAGGGTTGTTGTAATGATTAAATAACACAGGTTAAGCAGTTTTGTTTTGTTTTGTTTTTTTAAGTACATGCCATATAGTGAGTGCTCGATAAATTATAGTTTCTCTGAAGAATTATTGGTAGTGGGAATTGAAAAAATTCTTCTGCTATGCTCTTTTACCACCAGGTACGTGCCCTACTACAGTGCTGATCACAATGTTCTATAATTATTAAGAGTCCGAGCCCCCCACTTGACTATGAGCTCTTAGGAAAGCCAGACATTACCTAAATCATTTAGATTTATTTCCCTAGTACTTATTAGCAGAGGGTTCAGCACAATGCAGGTGGCCCAGCAAATGTCTGCTCTTGAATTTATATAAAAATCACTCGAGCAGAATTATTAGGATTTGGGAAATGACTACTTCCTGCTAAACAGTTAGTAGTGTTTTAACTTCTTGCACTTGCCATTGATCAGATACAAATCCCTAGGGATAAGGTATATAGAAACCTTAAAAATAGCAAAACAGAATGGAAGGTTTACTAAAAACATGGCAACAACAAGCAGCCAAAACAAATAACACAATTTGCCACATGTGTATCTATTTACAGGTAGGAGAATTACTCTGTTCATAACCCTTTTCCAAGTAATTTTGGTTTCTTCAGAGCATCAATATGCAGCAATGGATAAGAACTGGGCAAGGGACATCTCTGAGGTCTGAAGCTCAATTTACATCAATACATATATAAGTATATTCCTTGAGTACTATTTTACAGTTTGGAAGCACCACTCACAGTGGACGTAAGAGTCACCTGGGAGAGTTTACTAAGAATGAAGATTCTAGAATTTCACCACTAAAAAGACTCAGTAAATCTGCAGTAGGGCAGAAACTGTATTTTTTTTTTTTTTTTTGCGGTACGCGGGCCTCTCACTGTTGTGCCCTCTCCCGTTGTGGAGCACAGGCTCCGGACGCGCAGGCTCAGCGACCATGGCTCACGGGCCCAGCCGCTCCGCGGTATGTGGGATCCTCCCGGACCGGGGCACGAACCCGTGTCCCCTGCATCGGCAGGCGGACTCTCAACCACTGTGCCACCAGGGAAGCCCGAAACTGTATTTTTAATAAGCCCCCCGCCCCAATGATTCTTAATGCAGTTCTAGCAACCACTGTTTTGTTTTTTTTTTTTTTGGCTGAGTTGGGTCTTTGTCGCTGAGCACGGCTTTCTCTAGTTGCGGCGAGTGGGAGCTACTCTTCAGCATGGTGCGCGGGCTTCTCATTGCGGTGGCTTCTCTTGTTGCACAGCACGGGCTCTAGGCATGCGGGCTTTAGTAGCTGTGGCTCGCGGGGCTCTAGAGTGCAGACTCAGTTGTGGCGCACGCGCTTAGTTGCTCCGCGGCATGTGGGATCTTCCCGGACCAGGGCTCGAACACGTGTCCCCTGCATTGACAGGCAGATTCTATTTTTTTTTTTTTTTTTCCGCTGTACGCCGGTCTCTCACTGTTGTGGCCTCTCCCGTTGCAGAGCACAGGCTCTGGACGCGCAGGCTCAGCGGCCATGGCTCACGGGCCTAGCCTCTCCGCGGCATGTGGGATCTTCCCGGACCGGGGCACGAACCCGTGTCCCCTGCATCGGCAGGCGGACTCTCAACCACTGCGCCACCAGGGAAGCCCGGCAGGGGGATTCTTAACCACTGTGCCACCAGGGAAGCCCCTAGCTACCATATTGTGAGAAAGAACCATAATACCATTTAATTCGTACAACTTTGTGATGTACTCAGATAATCATTTAACAAATGGGAGAAACCAGGATGTTTGAAAGGTTCATTGGTAATTTGCCCAAAGTAACCCCTTCAATAAAGTGTACCCACAGGATTCAGACCTATCCATTTACTCTAAAACCTGTACCCTACTACTTTGCTTAAGACTATGCCATGAAAATAACACACAGGGGTTAAGGTCCTAAAATCAACCTTCTATTTTCAGCAAAACTGAAAATTTTAAATATTTTACAGAAGATTCTGATGCAAAACTCTTACTTCAAGTTATCTATACTCCTTTTGAACTAATTTTAATTTACTCAAATTTTAAATCTTCTCTTAAAACCCAAATTTTACTTTAAACCAAAAACCAGAATGAACCATGCTAATTTTCAACAGTCTGAATTTAAATATTATTTTATTCATGAACTATGAACTGGAATCAAGCACATTTTTTCCTTTTTTCTAACTCAAGTGAACTGGAATAAAATTAAACCAAACCCAAAATTAATAAACATTTTACTTGGTCTTAAGCCTTCACTTGAAACAGTATCAAGATGTATCAATATTTTAGAAACAGGTTTATTTCCCATGGAAGTCTAAAAGGCTTGCAGCATGTGTCTAAAGAGCTTTGGCTTTTAGGAATTAACATTAGAATCTTTAAGTCTTAAACATGCTTATCTGCTTGATTTACAAAAAGTGACCAATTTGGTGCAGGGAGAAAGTAGACAAATACATTAAAATCTTTCTTAATGAGGAAGTTTACCATATTACCAAAGAAACAGTATACCATACATGGGTGGGAAGAGTAAACGGTAAACACTTAAACTAAAGAAACAAATAATTACTTTAAAAAACACAATGACTCACTGAGCAGTGATCACACTTCTGGCAACTTCAGTATTGAACAGCTGTGAATCCCGAAGAAAGCCAAAAAATAGCTCTCACAAAGCTGATATAATTTATTCTAGTCTTTAGTGACCGTAATATTAAAATCAGCACTCTATAATTTCTTTTTAATGGATTACGTCTGTTCATGGCCTGACACACATCCCCTCAATGCTCAATATTACCTTCTGACAACCCAAAACCCTGACTCAGTCTTGCTTTCTCCTGAACTACGCACCAAAGTTATCTCCACCCCTAAATCCAAACTGCTTTTCCAACAGCACAGCATACAAATTTACAAGTGTTTTTATATGCATTTTAAAGAAGTTATTAACCTAAAATTTTATGCTATATTTCAAACAGCAGTAAAGAGGGGAAGGACAGGATCTGTTTTCTCCCAGAAGACTTGGTTACTCTAGGTTGGTCCCATGTGCTTTATCAATTACAATTTAACAACTATATCCAATCCATGAGGGCAACAATCAAGTTTATCACACGTTTATTGCTGTAACCCATTTTATGCCTATGCACGTAGCAGGCTGTAAAATATTTGCTCATTTATAAGTGAACAGCTTCCTATAGGATTCCACTAAACTTTGAAATCTGCTAAAGTTCTTAAAGTCACTACAACAAGTACCTCTAATTCCTCCTCTAAAATGATACAAGACTCTGTAATCTCTCAAAAGGACTGGGTCACTCAGTGGACTGAGAAGAAAATGCAAAGACAAATTCAGTGGTTTGACAATTTTCCCTGGGACCAACCATGATCACCACACATCATCTTCACCAATAACATATTTGTGGAGCACTTGATAGTTTATGAACATGTTTAGACCCATAACCTCACTTTATCCAGGCAACAGTCCTATGGGGGGGATAGAACCAATAATGAACTGTAGAACTGAAGCTCAAAAGATAAGCAAAATTGCCCAGGTCGTCCAATTCCCAAGTTTAACACACTTTCCAATGCCTATAAAAATGGAAGCAAACCAAGCCATTTATTTCTATTCCAAAATAAATCCATAAAAATAACTCAGCCAACAGTACCACTTAAGCATCCTCACACATTTTTAAAATTTTTATTTATTTAGTTATTTATTTGTGGCTTTGTTTGGGTCTTCATTGCTGCACGCGGGCTTCAGTAGTTGCAGCATGTGCGCTCTAGAGCACAGGCTCAGTAGTTGTGGGGCACAGGCTTAGTTGCTCCGCGACATGTGGGATCTTCCCGGACCAGGGCTCGAAGCCGTGTCCCCTGCACTGGCTGGCGGATTCTTAACCACTGCGCCACCAGGGAAGTCCCCTCACACATTTTAATATAAACTGCAAAAATACTTTCAATAAAAAATTGCTTCGTTTTGCCTGAGACATAAGGCTACCTGATACATAAGGCTATCTAAAAAGAGTAAAATGAGAGTCAGAATTCCTCTGAGGAAAATCAAATCAGTGACCTGATAGCAAAAATTTAAGTACTTGAACAGATTCATCACAATACAAAATAATAATCCACTGGTTAACGACAGCTGCTACTTTTGCAGGAACAGAAGAAACATTTCCTGCCTTTTTTTTTTTTTGGTGGGGGCACGTCTGCGGGGGCGGGGGGTTTGTGTGGTTTATTCTAAATAAGAAACCTACTGGGGACAGAAAAAGCAGGGGAGCATGATTTTTCTAATCAAGAAACAAAAAAGAAATATGAAGACTAAATCTCTCTACATTACAGTTTTAGGAATCTCCTATTGATCTGGCTGAATTACAATATTTCCCTTTTTTTTTAAGTTTTAAAAATACTGATTTATTAATTCATTTAAAAATAACAGAAATAACAAAAATAAACCCATTACATGTTAACATAATTAACATACAATATTTCACTTTTCATAAATGTAAAGATAACAGCATACTTGCTTAATAATGATAATTGTATTTATTTTAAAAAATAACCCCAAATCTATGTAATATTTGGTGGTAGATGCTGTCCCACATCATGAAAAACCAACTCTGAAATATGTGCAAATATAAATACCAAATTAGCACACTGTTCCTCATTCCCAGTTCTAAACAGCTTCCAAAGGTACCCAGCACCAGTTACTGACCAACACAGGGTTGTCTAACTCAACACACTTTCTTATTATCACCTTCTCTCTCCCAGAACAGGAATCATTCACATTGTTATACTCTCCCCCCACTCCCTTACACTTGCATTATTCTTATGTCAATTAAATCCACCTCAGACAACAGACATCCTAGGTTACTTCACCTTCTGTCTGTTTGTTTTCAAGTTGTTGTTACCAAAAGAAACTTTCTCTCCCTTTCTTTTCCCTATCACTTCATTCCACTCAAGAACTAAAAAAGCAACCTTAACCACAGCTGGTAAGCAAAAGGATAGCACTTCTGCTCTTACACCAGTATCAAGAGAAAGTAAAGCCATGAGTTAAAAAGCCAATCCCATCCATCTATTAAGCTCCTGAAAGTACCCAGAAAGATGTCAGTTTCCCATAGTCTCTATCTACTTCTCATCTCCCTCAGATTAAATCCCTTTATCAATCTAGTAGTACCAGCATTTGGAAGAATTTTTCAAAACTAATTTTTAGGGGGGGTTTTAGTTTTACTAAAATAATATTATAATATGATATTATATTATCAGTAATAATATAATATAGAGAATATTATTATTCTCTATTATTTTTCACTATAGTATGTAGATATCTGAGCTAATTATGGCTTAGTTAGGCTTTTGTAGGATAGCCTGGGAACCTAATTATTTTTATTTCACATATTTACAAAACTTTCAGTGAAAAAGTATGTTTTGAGTTCCAAAACAACTGATGAACTTTTAAAACACAATCTGTTTACAGGCTAAGACTATTCTGTATAATCTGGGAGGAAAATAAACATAAAATGTTACAGTTTAACTTGTTAAACTGTTAAAGTGGAAATGAGATAGGGTACCTCCTAAGAACTTTACAAGAATCTCTTTAACTATGAAAAATAAAATAACCAGGTAATAAGAGTTCTGTCAATTCCATTTCCATAAGGAACACCATACACTTTCAAATAGTGGTTAATTAATTTTTAGATTACATTTATAACTACATGAGTAATAACACTACGTTTATAGTTAATAAATATGCCTAAGAGAAAAATATATTAAATAGCATTGTCCCAACTGATGCTAATCCTTTGGAATCAAATCCATATTGGTTTTCATATTTACCCCTTTCTTCCTTCCTCCAAAAGCTGACAACATTCCCCAGTACTCTGCCCACAAAAATGGACTTTAGAGAACAGAACAATGCCATTTAAATAGGACAAGTCCCAGGCCCATCTTTCCATGGAGGAAGAGTAATGACAGATCAACTGGGTCAATTCACAAAGCAGAGTCCACTCTACATTTCTCCTCACAAAGCTCTGCTACAAGAGAAGCTAACTGGGCTCTGTTAAATAAAGAGCATTGAAATGACACAGTCTTACACTCACAGTGGGACTATAATAAGAGTTGGCTTCAATTGCCACTGCCTAAGAAGTATGGCTGATCCTCTTACTAGTGGGTCACAGAAGAGCATGCTGGGACACCCCCATGCCAGGGTAGAGTAATTCTCACACTGCTGACTCATAACTTATAATGTAAGAAGCCTAAGAGGACTTAAAGAAAAAGAACTCTCATCCTTGGGAAACACCTACCTTGCTAACCTTGCCTTTTCAGATGGTCTCTGTCATCTCCTACTGTTACCTACATGATCCAATGATAAACCAGGACAGGACCAGCGTAAGCCTATTAACAGTGACTGCTGGCTAAGTTCCTTTTTTATACCATACCCCCACAATCTACAGAAGCACTGGAACACATACTCTAAAGTCAATGGGAAAGTGAGTACCATTTAAAATGAGAACAAGAGAGACAGAAATGCAATCCTATACTTCAAGTACTTGTATTTTAATAAATCATCTGTGTTTTATATTTATAAAATATTCTCATATGTGTTTGTGTTACATACAACCTTTCTAGTTTGTAAGTATTCTCTCACATTAATGGCACACAGTAGGCTAACTGTAGAAAGTTTCAAAAATCTTGAGAACAGAAAAAGAAGATGCAGTTGAATTTTTGCTTCACATACATTGTTATTGATTAATTCTTCACATGCTTAATAAGCATTATCGGGGCTTCCCTGGTGGCACAGTGGTTAAGAATCTGCTTGCCAACGCAGGGGACATGGGTTCGAGCCCTGGTCCAGGAAGATCCCACATGCCACGGAGCAACTAAGCCCGTGCGTCACAACTACTGAGCCTGCACTCTAGAGCCCACATGCCACATCTACTGAAGCCCAAGCGCCTAGAGCCCGTGCTCCGCAACAAGAGAGGCCACCGCAATGAGAAGCCCATGCACCACAACGAAGAGTAGCCCCCGCTCGCCGCAACTAGAGAGAAGCCTGTGCGCAGCAACGAAGACCCAACGCAGCCAAAAATAAATAAATTTATTTTTAAAAACATGAGCATTCTCTGTGTACTAAATAGGTATTGTGCTAAGAACTGGGGTCCCCAAAAATGAGTAAGATAAATAAGAACCCTTCCTTCATGGAGTTTTCTGTTCAAAGAGAATTTAGTTATTTATTTATTAATGAAATCTGGATTCAATATTTATTCAAAATCAGTATTTCCTGTAACATAATAGAGCCAGACACCTTACTAATTATTTTCACATAATACCTTACTTAACCTTAATAATCCTGTGAAGTTCATGAAATTACTTCCACTTCACAGATGAGGAAACTGAGACTCCAGGAAGTTAAGAGACTCATTGGAAATCACTAACTATTAAGAGGGGCCACATTAAAACAGCTATTCTAACTCCAAGTGACGACTCCGTTACTAATAGATCAATCTGCTTCTAAGAAAAGGCCAAACAGGAAAAGGTACCACTGGCTGCCCTGATTATGAAATTAACTTTAACAAGAAACGAAGTTCCAAAAATCTTTTTAAAAACATTCTGGTGCAAATATATACAAATAACAGGACCAAGACTGCAATGAAGACATTTCTGAGTTGATTCCCTTCAAGACTCCATCCAATACAGCCCTCCATTCTGTGCACATTCATGCTTCACAGATGAAATACACTGTAATAAAAGTTAATTATAAAGTATCTGTAGCACCATCATACTTTCTCACCAGTTTCCATTATAAAAAAATGAAACTACGAACCCACAGAAGAGCTTAACGGTAGAGACAGAGTTTAAGGCTTCAGAGATTTGATTTGGTAAACAGTCTCGTGCAACTTATGATCTTGTAGATCAACAAGGTCAACAGAAAGCCATGTGAACTATTACTCTTAAAATGTTACTTTAAATCTCATCAAGGAGAAATATACTATTTCCCCCTATTTTTGAGACCCCCATACACACAACCCATAGTCACATACCTTTGCCCCAGGCCCCTGCATTATCCAAAAAGGAGCAAATAAACATTAAGGGAGAAAAGAACAAATGTACCAAACAATCCAGGTACTATAACAAATAGAGAAGAAATAGTGGACTTCAGAGACCAATAACAGCAGTTGAACCTTGACAAATTCATTAATATATCCATCAAAGCAAGTGAAGCAACATGCTCCTGCAATAAACTGTGTCCCAAGGAGACAACAGAACCCATAATTTACAAATGTCCTTGGAAACCTGAAATGTTTGATTCCAAATTTTAAAAAGAGAATATTTTAGTTGGGCTATTCCACTTCTTGGGTAGGATAAATATTCCACATAATCTAGTCAACAACATAAATGGACTCCAGAAATTAACCTGGCACTAACATCTTAAGCTTTCCTTTAGTGACAGATTTTCTCAAGTCATATTTCTGGGAGAGTGTAATAGACAATGCTTATGTCCAACACATGTACATAAAGCCTAATTTACCACTAATTTTCTAATTTTTCAGCTTACGTTTTCAACTATGAGTAGTGTTGTTACACTGAGAGTTAATACACACAATTAATACCCTCCCTCTCCTCTCTAAAAACTTCCCCCCTCTCACTGGGTTGAGCACCTGAATGTATTCATCCAAGTAGTTATTTCTTCCTAGACTAGACAGTGGAAAATCAACAACAAACAACAAACTCCTTGCTTTCATGGACCTAGAGTCTAGTGAGAAAAGCAAAGATTATTTATACAAATAATTATCCAGTTATATAACAAATGAGGCAAGAGTATGTAAAAGAGAACTACAGGATTCAAGGAAGCCCATGATGGAGGATCTAGAACCTAATTAGGGTTGGGTCACCTAGAGAGAGTGATATATTTTGGTTGAAATTTGAAGAAGTGTGAAGGGGGGAGGGACAACAGGATGGGAAAAGATAATAAAGGCATGTTAAAAGAAAGACATTGAAGGAGTTCAGGAAAATAGGGGACTAAAAGAAGGGTAGTCAGTCACAAAGACAATATATTGCATGATCCTGTTTACATGAGATGTCCAGAATAAGCAAATCTACAGAAGGTAAATTAGTGGTTGCCTAGGGTTGGGGAGGGGCGTGGGGGAGAAGATAGGTAATGATTGCTAATGGGTTAGAGATTTCTTTGCGAGATGAGGGAAATGTTCTAATATTAGATTGTGGTGATGATTGCACAACCCTGTAAACAAACTAAAGATAAATGAATTGTACCATTTAAATGAGTGAATTTTACAGTATGAAAATACATACTCTCTAAAAGTGGGGGCACCCAAAGCCCAAGGCAGCGTGGTTAGAGCTAAGTGAGCAAAAAAGAATGGAGGCAGGGGATTGGAGAAGAGGCCAGGAGCTGTATTACTAAGCAGGTTTGTAAACCATTTCAGTATCACTAGATTGAATTAAATGACTTCTTGTCTGATACCTCAGTATATATTCACTGCAACTCAGAAATGGTCATTTGAAGAATAGATCCACTATCTCCCCAACTTTGGCTTTACAGCAAAAACAGGTAGTTTAACTACTTTAGCTATCAGATACTTTAAATGAAACTGATGTCACTGAGAGATGAATGGTTTCTAATTAAGCAGATTATTTATAAAATTAGACATTTTGGCAGGCTACCTCTAGAAAAACAATGACCATCAGTGAAAATAATACACTACGGCATGGTTCCTAACACTGCTCATACGTCTAAAAGCAATTCTGAAGGAAAATGGTGAAAAGACAACGTATTGAGAACTCTCTCTGATACTCCTCAATATGGTAAAAAGTAGAACATGAAAATGCCATAGGCAGCTATGGAGTTGGGAGTGGCAAGGTAGGGGAGGGAGGGTCCAGGAGAAGTCCGCAGCTAATTTTTTTACCCCCGAAAGCCCCTTACACACCACAGGTGAACCTCAGCAAAAGCTGAAAAGGCCGATGTCTTCAAGATTATACTAAATTGAGGGAAAAAACAGAAGCCCACAAAAATGGAATGTACCCATGGCTTAGTGGTGGAAAAAATGCTCAGAAAGGATTACACTGGTTAATAGACTTCTTTACCTACTATACCCCTCAGGCTACAGAAGAGTGGTTGAAAAACAATGGCCACATTAGTAGAAGACAAAGATATCCAAACTAAGGTGCGAAAGAAAGAATTCACTGATAGACATTGTATCAAAACAAAAGATCTGGAAAGAGCTGCCCAATTTAACCATAAGAAAGTTGAAAAAAACTGACACAAACACACTACAGGAAAAACATGCAAAAGCCAAATCAAACACTTATCTGGAAGAACAGGAAAAAAATTCCTTCCAATAGTGAGAACTTAAAAAGAAAGTAATTAAAACACGAGTCCAAAGATAAGGTCATAAAACAACAGAAAGATTAAAAAGAAAAATTATTTTGGTCCTTGTATTAGTTTCCTGTGGCTGCAGTAACAAATTACCAAAAACTGGGCTGCTTAAGAGAACAGAAATTATTCTCACAGTCCTGGAGGCCAGAAGTCTGAAATCAAGCTGTCAGCATGGCTGCACTCCCTCCGTAGGCTGTAGGAGAGAACCCATCCCTTGCATCTTCTAGCTTCTGGTAGCTGTCCACGTTGCTTGCATTGTGGCCTTGTGGACACATGATTCCAAATCTCTGCCTCCATGGTCACATAGCCTCCTCCTCTGTGTGTCTGCTCTCTTCTGTGTATCTCATAAGGACATCTGTCAGTTGGACTTAGATCCTACCAGGATAATCTAGGATGATCTCATTTCAAGATCCTTAATTTACCTGCAATCTGCAAAAACCCTTTTTCCAAATAAGGTAACATTCACAGGTTGCTAAAGTTTGACATGGATATCTTTGGGGGGCTCATTTTTCAGCCTACCACAGTTCTCAATTTGTTCCTTAGCTTAGCAAAACAACCACAGATCTAATAAACTAGAAACAGCAAAGAACAGGAGAGACTTGGTGAAAAATTAATGCAAGGGGGAAAGGAAATCATAGTAATGCAGAGGGAATCAATGAAGAGATTAAAGTAATTCTTGAGAAGATAATAAATGTGGAGAACAAAAATGATAATTATTGTTCCAAGAATGGATTCCAACACATGAGTAGAAAACGTATTCAAAGATACAAATTTCCTTGAAATTGAGCAAACTACATCTGCAGGACAAAAAGTTATGGTGTATACCAGAAAGAACTGACTCAGAATGGTTGAAATATCCTGGTTAAACTAAAGGGTAAAAAAGATTCTATCAGGCATCCAAACAGAAAAAAATTAGTCACCTACAAGGGTGGGGGTGGGGGGGGCAGGGGATGTTTGCAGAAAAGCCAACAGACTAGCTATGAAAAAACAAGCCAGCTTTTTTGTACCACTGTTTGGTTTATGACTTTGGCAAAGTCAAGGAAGCTCCTTTCTAAACCTCACTTTCCCTATCTGTAAACTGAAAGGAGTGAATAAATATGAGCTTTTAGATCCTTTTTGGGTCTTAAAGTATATGATTTCATGGCAGCCAGATGAAGAGGATAAATTTCAAACACTAGGTTTTAGAACCTAATTCTCACCTTCCAATTTTTATTCAGTTACAGGTTGGGAAATAAAGAAGTTACTATTTCAGTCACTCCTCCTACCCCCAAATATAGCTAACATTTATACCCAGCAAATTAGCAAATATTAAAAAATAAAAAGTAAACACTCGAGGTTAACAAGGATACAATAAAACTAGGCATCCTCAAACACAATTAGCTCTTACTGAGTTCTAGAGGTTTTATCAATTTACACTTTCACTCCCAGTGTTCGAGAATTAATATCTTAAAACTGTTAAAAAGTCTTAAAATTGTTCCCAAATATCAAGCAAGAATGTTAGAAAAAAAGTTCACTTAATGAAGAAGGAGTATTTGTTAGGGGCAATGAGAAGGTATCTGCTGGAGTAAGAGCAGTGAAAGATAAGGTGTGAGAGAGAAGTGAAGGTTTATATATAATATAATCTCCAGTAGTAGTCGCAACATTTGAGCCAAAGAGACCCTGTAGAATCTGTTATTGCAAGGGGGTCTCCAAATCCATAAACAAACCAACCATTGTTGGAATTGCACAATAAATAATGTCATACCCACAAATATATACACATATGTATATAGATTCTTAAATATGAAATCCTGTATTAAGTATATTTTTCCTTAAAAGCATCAACAATGACAAACAACAACAAAACCCTACCCTTTGACTCAGTATTTCCCTTTCTCGGAATATGGTGGGGAAAAAAGTAATCAGAGGGACTTCCCTGGTGGCGCAGTGGTTAAAAATCCACCTGCCAATGCAGGGGACACGGGTTCGATCCCTGATCCGGGAAGATCCCACATGCTGTGCAACTAGGCCTGTGCGCCACAACTACTGAGCCCATGCGCCGAGAGCCCGTGCTCCACAATGAGAAGACACCACAGTGAGAAGCCCGTGTACCACATGAAGAGTAGCCCCCGCTCGCCACAACTAGAGAAAGCCTGTGCACAGCAACGAAGACCCAATGCAGCCAAAAATAAATAAATAAATAAAGAACATAAACATTAAAAAAAAAGTAATCATAAACTGAGAGAGAATGATTGCTTTATGTAGACATTCATATTCACTGAAGCAATATATATATCAATAAATTGAAACCAATCTAGATACTCCAAAATAAGAGAATAACTAGGTAAATACGATAATGCTCCAGTGAACAGATTAAACAACCATTAAAATTAACTTTCAAAGAATACTTAAGTTTACAAGGAAATACTCATGATTACATGAAAAAGCAGGTTACAAACTGCTATATACTGTGTGATCCCAATGTTGAAAAAAAATATTACAAACACATCAAAAAGTAAACGGAGTTTTTCTCTGGATAGTGAGAATACAGACAAATTTTCTTTTTTGTACCTCTTTGTAATTTCCAAATTCTCTATAATTGAGCATGTAAATTTTTTAAAGATGAATTTGCTTAAAGTTCTAAAAAGATACTCTTTTCATAGAAGTATTACTGTTATAATCTACCATTTTCATCACTGGGTTCTAAAATATCCAAGTACGCTTAAGGAACTGTCTAAAGTAAAAAAAGAGCAAAGGCCTACTTTCTGAATGTGTTATCCTTAGTTCTAAAATAGAGTATAATCAGTATTATGAAGAGATGGATTGAGTACCTCATAGCCAATGTTTATTTTTCAATTAAGCATTGATTCTTATATTCAATACAGAAAAGAGTGACAAGAAAATAAGTTGGATAAATCATGACTCATTATGATGTACATTTAAAAGATTTCCTAAAGGGCTATCCGTATTCAGATTCAACTTTTATGAACCACTCTGTGACTGTTCATTTAAATCATAAAACAATCAACGAGGTATTATTACTATTTAATAAATAAAAGAATTGAACTGGCCAGCCCAGAGCCTCACCATAGTACAACTAGAACGTACTAAAGCCAATTTACATCAACAAAAACCTGTTCCTCCCCCAACAACTATTTGAAATTGTCCAAATTTTACCACTAAGGCCATAGATCCCTCCAGCCTACAAGAAACTTTAAGGACTAAATCTATCACACCGCATATCCTTGTTTACCTAAGTCTTCGCCAGAAATACAAGCCCCTCTTATTTGCTATTAACTCTCATCTCCCATCTACTCTATATATCCTTCTCATCTGAGTCAACTCGACTTCCCCTTCTACAATGTCCTCTGAATTCTTACTCTGATCAGCAAACTCCCATCTGCTGGCCTTAAGGAAAACATAATTTCCCCCAAGGACACTACTTTCAGAAATCCCACAGAGGCTGATTCAATTCCTCGACACATCTCAAATAATGTCCTTCTTGCTCCTTATTTCCATTTCAGAACCTCTGGTCATCCAAAACAACCCCCACCACCCCGCAAAAAAAAAAAAAAATACAGCCTTGCTTATAATTGAGGGACTCCTGTCTATTCTGTTTCCTCCTCTACAAACCTCTAAATGCTGGAGGTCTTCTGGTCTGGGTCCTAGATCTCCTTTCTCTTCTGCCACTATACTTTCCCCAAATTTATCTTACACATTCCCAGAACTTTAATTACATGGTATTCAAATTATTAATAACATTTGAGAGCTGTTGGTTCTCAAATTTATTTCTGTAGCCCAGACCTCTCTTTCAACCTTTAGAGACCCTTATATTCAACCTCCCATTTCAGTGTTACACTTGTCTAAATCATGTCCCTGATTAAAATACTTGAAAGGGTTCAACATGTTATACAAGACTCTACAAAATCTGGTTGGATTCTCACCTCATGCCATTCTTCCCCTTGCTCCCATCATCAGGTCACACTAGGCTTCTTTCAATTTATTGGATACATAACGCTCTTTGCCTCCACAGGACTCTTAACATGATATTTCCCTGTGCCTGGAATGGTATTTTTCTAGGCCACTAGCCGACTCCTTTTCTTCTAGGTCTCAGCTTAAATATCACTTTCTCAGAGAAGCCTACTATATGACCATCCTAACAAAGTAATTTTCCTCTGTTATTATCCTCTCACTGTAACCAGCTCTTTTCCTTCAAAGTATTTATCACAATCTGTAAATATAAGTAAATACACAAATAATGTCCTGATCACATTAAATATTCAAACTATATCTTTCAAATGAATCGACAATCAGTGAATGAACGGACTTACTACAACCATATAGCTAACACACAAGAAAGCAAGATCTGCCCAACCTAAATCCAGTGTTCAACATACAATAATAATGTCACTACAACTCATCTCAAACTTAATGTAACTAATTTTAGTATTTAACTAGATTTAATAATTCTTACTGTAAAAAAGTATGGTAAAGTTTTGAGATCTTAGAATGTAAAAATTACAAGGATCAGAGTGCTCAGAAATGTAATGGGAAGTCTGAATTTTTGAAAAATAAAATAATTTTAGGGCTTCCCTGGTGGCACAGTGGTTGAAAGTCCACCTGCCGATGCAGGGGACACGGGTTCGTGCCCCGGTCCGGGAAGATCCCACATGCCGCAGAGCGGCTAGGCCGATGAGCCATGGCCGCTGAGCCTCCACACCCGGAGCCTGTGCTCCGCAATGGGAGAGGCCACAACAGTGAGAGGTCCGCGTACCGCAGAAAATAATAATAATAATTTTATTTCAACACTTCTCAAAATATTTTTGAAACACTTTCTTATCTGAATAAGCAAAAGATAATAAATTTAGCAGGCAGAGCTCCAAATTTTCACTCATAGAATTGTTTGGATTGAAACATTAAAATTTACAGAAAAAGCAATAATTTATGTTCTTAATCCAGTCCATAAAAACCTATTTAACACTGGTTAAATAGGCCTTAGTACTAATAGTACAAACCTGAGTTCTGGGTCTAGGAAGCAGGACTGTGTAGTGAAAGAAGGCTGAGGATAAAAGAAGAAGGTAAGAGCTCATTTAAGTCCCTGGGTAGCCTGCTTGTTTTTTGACTCTGCCACGTCCTAAGCTTCTTTTTCCCATGCCCTGATGCATGCATTCAACAAGGGACAGAGGATAAAGTGGGAACAAAGAAAGAGAAGAGCAGTATTTATTAAATACTTGGCAACAAGTACAGTGTTGGGCATATCCTATTTCATTTACTCCCACCAACCCCACAATGCAGTTATCATCATCCGTTGTTTCACAGGGAATAATTAACTTTAAGCCTATGCTCTTTCCACTAACTACTCTTAACCAATTCTAATTAAATAATTGTATAATTAACTGTTTAATGTACTGTCCACAAGGAGATAAGACAGGTCTGCATTTTACACCAGTTTTCATAAAAGAGCTCAACATTTCTTGGATGAATAAATGACTGACTTAATAAATGAATGAGTGAGCAAAATAAACTGAAGTTCCATCTCCTCTGTGACCTGTCCTAACCATTCTAAACTACAATGATTATTCATCCTCTGGAGTCACACTGACTGTCTCTATCTGTGCTAACACAACAGTCACCAACAACATGAGGCTACTGAACACTTGAAAGTGGTTAGTCTGAATTGAGACGTGCTGTTATTACATAACACGTTTTGAAGACTCAATATAAAAAAAAGAATGCAAAATATCTCAATAACTTTTATATGTATTACATGTTAAAATGTGAATATTTTTATATATTGGGTTAAATAAAATATATTACTACAATTAATCCATCCATTTCTTATTTTTAAAAGTGGCTTTTAGAATTTTTCATTATATGTGTGCCTTACAATATATATTATTTTATTTTATTTTATTATTATTATTTTTTTGCAGTACGTGGGCCTCTCACTGTTGTGGCCTCTCCCGTTGCGGAGCACAGGCTCCAGACATGCAGGCTCAGCGGCCATGGCCTAGCCACTCCACGGCATTACAGTATATCTTTACTGAACAACACTGACCTATAACTTACATATTTCTATTTTATAGCATCTCTTATGTTATTTAAATTTTCATGTGATGTTTCCCTACAATGAAGGGTCCCTAGTCTTATAAAATGACAATATGAACTTTTTAAATGTACTTTTTTAAATGCATTTTTAAAAACAGGTTTGTTAAGTTATACTTTATATCACATATAATTCACCCATTTAAAGTGTACAGTTCAGTGACTTTTAGTATATTCACAGGCTTGTGCATCCATCATCTCAATCAATTTCAGAACATTTTCATTACATCAAAGAGAAACTCTACACCCCTTAGCCATCATCCCCCCATCCCTCCATCCCTACTAGCCCTAGGAAAATATTAATCTACTTTCTATCTACAGATTTGTCTGTTCTAGACACTTCATACAAATGGAATCATGTGGTCTTTTGTGGCTGGCTTCTTTAACTTTCAATGTTTTCCAGGTTCATCCATGTTGAGGTACTTTGATTTCTTTATGTATTGATATGATTTTTTAAAATTACTGAATAATATTCCATTGTATGGATAGTCCCCATTTTCTTTGTCCATTCATCAGATGATGGACATTTGGGTGTTTCTACTTTATGGCTACTATGAATAATGAAGCTATGAACATTCATGTACATGAACATATGGGTATATATCTAGGAGCGGAATTGCTGGAGCATATGGTAACTCTATGTGTAAACATTCAAAGAACTACCAAATGGTTTTCTGAAGTGGCTGCACTATTTTATATTCCCACCTACAGAGTATCAGGGTTCCAATTTATCCACATCTTCACAAACACTTAACATTATCTGACATTTTTATTCTAGCCATCCTAGCAGATGTGAAGTAGTATTTCCTTGTAGTTTTTCTTTAGATTTCCCTGATGGCTAATGATGTTGAGCAACTTTTCATGTGTTTATGGGCCACTGGGTTACTTAGCTTTCTTATTATTGAGTTATAAGAGTTCTTTATATATTCTAGATATAAGTCCCTTATCAGATATATGATTCGCAATTATTTTCTCCCAAGAAAACAGTCTTTTCTTTTTCTTGGTATTCTGAACCGTAAATGTTTTTATTTTTAATAATGTTCAATTTACCTTTTCTTTTGTTACTTGTGCTCTTGATATCATATGCAAGAAGCCATTGCCTAATCCAAGGTCACAAAGATTTATTACTGTTTTATTATCCTAAGAGTTCTACAGTTTTAGCTCTTGCATGTAGGTCTTTAATCTATTTTGAGACAATTTTTACATATGGTGTGAGGTAGGAATTCAACTTCATTCTTTTTGTGTGTAGTTAACGAGTTGTCTCAGACCATTTGTGGAAAAGACACTTCTTTTCAAAACCAACTGACCATAAATGTAGCGGCTTATTTCTAAACTCTCAAATCTATTCCATTGATCTATATGTCAATCCTTATGCCAGTACCACACTGTCTGATTACTGTACCTTTGTAGTAAGTTTTGAAATTGGTAAGTATAAGTCCTCCAACTTTGTTCTTTTTCTTTTCAAGATATTTTTGGCTACTAAGAGGCTGCTATGGATTGAATTGGGTCCCCCCCAAAAGACACATGCAAGTTCTAACCCTCAGTACCTCAGAATGTGACCTTATTTAGAAATAGGGTTTTTACAGAAGTAATCACGTTAAAATGAGGTTATTCTGGTGGCCCCTAATCCAATGACTCGTGTCCTTATAAAAAAGGGTATTCTGGAAACACAGACAAACACATAGAGGGCAGACAATGTGAAGACACACATGGAGAAGACATCCAGGTGAATGGAGTGATGCGTCTACAAGCCAAGGAATACAGAGGACTGTCAGCAAACACCAGAAACCTGAAGAGACAAGGGAGGACTCTTCCTTAGAGCTATCAGAGAGCATGGCCCAGCCAACATCTTGATTTTGGACTTCTAGCTTCTGGAACGGTGAGACAATAAATTTCTGTTGTTTTAAGCCACCTTGCTTTTGATACTTTGCTATGGAAGCCCTAGAAAACTAATACAAGATCCCGTGTATTTCTGCATGAATTTCAGGATCAGCTCATCAATTTCTGCAAAAAAGCAGTTTTGTGTGGATGAAAGGGCTCTTGGTGCTGCAGCCAGGAGTCAGTGCTGTGCCTCTGAGGTGGGAGAGCCAACTTCAGGACACTGGTCCACAAGAGATCTCCCAGCTCCACGTAATATCAAAGGGCAAAAATCTCCCAGAGATCTCCATCTCAACACCAACACCCAGCTTCACTCAACGACCAGCAAGCTACAGTGCTGGACACCCTATGCCAAACAACTACCAAGACAGGAACACAACCCCACCCGTTAGTAGAGAGGCTACCTAAAATCATAATAAGTCCACAGACACCCCAAAACACACCAACAGACGTGGACCTGTCCACCAGAAAGACAAGATCCAGCCTCATCCACCAGAACACAGGAACTAGTCCCCTCCACCAGGAAGCCTACACAACCCACTGAACCAACTTTAGCCACTGGGGACGGACACCAAAAACAACGGGAATTACGAACCTGCAGCCTGCAAATAGGAGACCCCAAACACAGTAAGATAAGCAAAATGAGAAGACAGAAAAACACACAGCAGATGAAGGAGCAAGATAAAAACCCACCAGACCTAACAAATGAAGAGGAAATAGGCAGTCTACCTGAAAAAGAATTCAGAATAATGATAGTAAACATGATCCAAAATCTTGGAAATAGAATAGACAAAATGCAAGAAACATTTAACAAGGACCTAGAAGAACTAAAGATGAAACAAGCAATGATGAACAACACAATAAATGAAATTTAAAATACTCTAGATGGGATCAATAGCAGAATAACTGAGGCAAAAGAATAGATAAGTGACCTGGAAGATAAAATAGTGGAAATAACTACTGCAGAGCAGAATAAAGAAAAAAGAATGAAAAGAACTGAGGACAGTCTCAGAGACCTCTGGGACAACATTAAACGCACCAACATTCGAATTATAGGGGTTCCAGAAGAAGAAGAGAAAAAGAAAGGGACTGAGAAAATATTTGAAAAGATTATAGTTGAAAACTTCCCTAATATGGGAAAGGAAATAGTTAATCAAGTCCAGGAAGCAAAGAGAGTCCCATACAGGAAAAATCCAAGGAGAAATACGCCAAGACACATATTAGTCAAACTGTCAAAAATTAAATACAAAGAAAGCATATTAAAAGCAGCAAGGGAAAAACAACAAATAACACACAAGGGAATCCCATAAGGTTAACAGCTGATCTTTCAGCAGAAACTCTGCAAGCCAGAAGGGACTGGCAGGACATTAAATTAAAGTGATGAAGGAGAAGAACCTGCAACCAAGATTACTCTACCCAGCAAGGATCTCATTCAGATTTGATGGAGAAATTAAAACCTTTACAGACAAGCAAAAACTGAGAGAGTTCAGCACCACGAAACAAGCTTTACAAACAAATGCTAAAGGAACTTCTCTAGACAAGAAACACAAGAGAAGGAAAAGACCTACAATAACGAACCCAAAACAATTAAGAAAATGGGAATAGGAACATACATATCAATAATTACCTTAAATGTAAATGGATTAAATGCTCCCACCAAAAGACACCGATTGGCTGAATGGATACAAAAACAAAACCCATATATATGCTGTCTACAAGAGACCCACTTCAGACCTAGAGACACATACAGACTGAAAGTAAGGGGATGGAAAAATATATTCCATGCAAATGGAAACCAAAAGAAAGCTGGAGTAGCAATTCTCATATCAGGCAAAATAGACTTTAAAATAAAAAGTATTAGAAGAGACGAAGTAGGACACTACATAATGATCAAGGGAGCGATCCAAGAAGAAGATATAACAATTGTAAATATTTATGCACCCAACATAAGAGCACCTCAATACATAAGGCAAATACTAAAGCCATAAAAGGGGAAATCAACAGTAACACATTCATAGTAGGGGACTTTAACACCTCACTTTCACCAATGGACAAATCATCCAAAATGAAAATAAATAAGGAAACACAAGCTTTAAATGATACATTAAACAAGATGGACTTAATTGATATTTATAGGACACTTCATCCAAAAACAACAGAATACACATTTTTCTCAAGTGCTCATGGAACATTCTCCAGTATAGATCTTATCTTGGGTCACAAATCAAGCCTTGGTAAATTTAAGAAAATTAAAATTGTATCAAGTATCTTTTCCGACCACAACACCATGAGACTAGATATCAATTACAGGAAAAGATCTGTAAAAAATACAAACACATGGAAGTTAAACAGTACACTACTTAATAACGAAGTGATCACTGAAGAAAATCAAAGAGGAAATCAAAAAATACAAAAACAAAAAAAAACAAATGACAATGGAGACATGACGACCCAAAACCTATGGGATGCAGCAAAAGCAGTTCTAAGAGGGAAGTTTATACCAATACAAGCCCACCTTAAGAAACAGGAAACATCTCGAATAAACAACCTAATCTTGCACCTAAAGCAATTAGAGAAAGAAGAACAAAAAAACCCCAAAGTTAGCAGAAGGAAAGAAATCATAAAAATCAGATCAGAAATAAATGAAAAAGAAATGAAGGAAACAATAGCAAAGATCAATAAAACTAAAAGCTGGCCCTTTGAGAAGATAAACAAAATTGATAAACCACTAGCCAGACTCATCAAGAAAAAAAGGGAGAAGACTCAAATCAATAGAACTAGAAATGAAAAAGGAGAGGTAACAACTGACACTGCAGAAATACAAAAGATCATGAGAGATTACTATAAGCAACTCTATGCCAATAAAATGGACAACCTGGAAGAAATGGACAAATTCTTAGAAAGGCACAACCTGCCAAGACTGAATCAGGAAGAAATAGAAAATATGAACAGACCAATCACAAGCACTGAAATTGAAACTGTGATTAAAAATCTTCCAACAAACAAAAGCCCAGGACCAGATGGCTTCACAGGCGAATTCTATCAAACATTTAGAGAAGAGCTAACACCTATCCTTCTCAAACTCTTCCAAAATATAGCAGAGGGAGGAACACTCCCAAATTCATTCTACGAGGCCACCATCACCTTGATACCAAAACCAGGCAAGGATGTCACAAAGAAAGAAAACTACAGGCCGATATCACTGATGAACATAGATGCAAAAATCCTCAACAAAACACTAGCAAACAGAATCCAACAGCACATTAAAAGGATCATACACCATGATCAAGTGGGGTTTATTCCAGGAATGCAAGGATTCGTCAATATATGCTAATCAATCAATGTGATAAACCATATTAACAAATTGAAGGAGAAAAACCATATGATCATCTCAATAGATGCAGAAGAAGCTTTTGACAAAATTCAACACCCATTTATGATAAAAACCCTGCAGAAAGTAGGCATAGAGGGAACTTTCCTCAACCTTTTTTTTGAATTTTATTTACTTTTTTATACAGCAGGTTCTTATTAGTTATCCATTTTATACATATTAGTGTATATATGTGAATCCCAATCTCCTGAAATACAACTTACTTTTATACAGTGATTCTCTGTCATGCTAATAAACTCACTGATTAGCTGTAATAGTGGATTTCTTGGACTTTCTATACACATCTGATCTATACACAAACACAGAAGTTTTACTTCCTCCTCACCAATTTGGATGCCTTTGATTTCTTTTTCTTGCCAAACTGCCGTGGCTAGGACTTCCTATACAATGTTGAATAGAAGTGGCAATAGTGGACATTCTTATCTTGCTCCTGATCTTAGCTTATCCATAGCAATTAAGAAACACATACTTCTCTACCCAGAAGTTCTGTAACATTGAAGAACTGAAGACCCATTACCTTAAAAAATTCATATTCTTTTTGGCAAGATTAACTCAAACAAAATCTAAAATAAATTATTCTAAATACATAAGCAAGCAGATAGTGTGTAATTCATCATATACAAAGAAGTGAAATATGTTTTCATAGACACTACAGCTCTTCTTTCACCATCACCTTTTACATATAACTGTTACTCTTGAACTATTCGATATTTATTGAGTTTAGAAAACAATGAGCTTGTAGAATGCAGTAAGCACTCAGTTTTTTATACTTTACGCACTTTAAACGATGATTATACTAGGTCAGTCATTAAACTCCCTTATGTAAATCTGCTTCTGCCAGAAAGTCATCAATAACAACAGAAACAGTCCAAGTATAATGTTTATTCTTCTTTAGATTAACACCATTATTATTTCTCTATAACACACTGTAGGGAATAAAGTAACAGAGATTAGAAATTTAAAAGTATATAAAGCATTTGGGGGTTTCTTATTTTTTAACAGATCTTTACTGGAGTATAATTGCTTCATAATACTGTGTTAGTTTCTGTTGCACAACAAAGAGAATCAGCCATATGATAGGCAACATACTGTACCGCTTTATATTACATATTTTTCACTTAGCATAAGAATAGTTTTTACACAGGAGGAGACTGAGGCACAGTTAAGTAACTTGTCCAAGGTCACAGCTAGTAAATGGCAAATTCAGAATCTGAAAAAAAGAAATGAGTTGTCCTAGAGCCCAAGCTCTTACTCAATATGCTACTACCTCCTAAACTACTCTTAAACTCTATAAATCAGGGCTCCCCTGGTGGCGCAGTGGTTAAGAATCCGCCTGCCAATGCAGGGGACACAGGTTCGAGCCCTGGTCCGGGAAGATCCCACATGCCATGGAGCAACTAAGCCCAAGCGCCACAACTACAGAGCCTGCACTCTAGAGGCCGTGAGCCACAACTACTGACCCCGCGTGCCCCAACTACTGAAGCTGATGCACCTAGAGCCCATGCTCCGCAAGAAGAGAAGCCACCGCAATGAGAAGCCCGCTCACCACAACCAACAGTAGCCCCCACTTGCCGCCAGTAGAGAAAGCCCGTGCACAGCAATGAAGACCCAACACAGCCAAAAAAAAAAAACAAAAAAACAAAAAATTTAACTCTATAAATCAAAACAGTGATGGTAATCTCAAGTTCCTTATTTTATTTTTTTTTATTTATTATTATTTTTTGTGGTACGCGGGCCTCTCACTGTTGTGGTCTCTCCCGTTGCGGACCACAGCCTCCAGACCCGCAGTCTCAGCGGCCATGGCTCACGGGCCCAGCCGCTCCGCAGCATGTGGGATCTTCCCGGACCGGGGCACGAACCCGCGTCCCCTGCATCGGCAGGCGGACTCTCAACCACTGCGCCACCAGGGAAGCCCTCCTTATTTTATTTTAAGAATCATAATTCACACTTGAGCACAGCTCCATTGAAAGAGGACATCAAAAAAGCATGACAGGTATTCAAAAAAATTGTGGTAGATCAACTAGATATCTACTTGTAAAAAAAAATTTGCATATAAACTGCATTTACACCTTTTACAAATATTAACTTAAAATGGATCACAGATCTAAAGTAAAATGCAAAACTATAAAACTTCTAAAAGATAACACAGGAGAAAATCTAGCTGCCCAGGGGTTTGGTGATGACTTTTTAGATACAACACCAAAATCAAAGTCCATGAAAGAAAAACTGATTAGTTGGACTTCTGCTTAGCAAAAGACACCGTTAAGAGAATGAAAAGCCACAAATTGGGAGAAAATATTTGCAAAACACATATCTGATAAAGGACTTGTATCCAAAATATATGAAGAGTTCTTAAAACTCAACAATAAGAAAACAACCCAATTAAAAACAGGCAAAAGACTTGAACAGACGTCTCACCAAAGAAGATATACAGATGGCAAATAAAGTATGAAAAGATGCTCAACACTGTATGCCATTAGGGAATTGCAAGATGAAAATAAAATACTACTGCAAACCTATTAGGAAGGCTAAAATCCAAAACACTGACAACACCAAAGGCTGGTGAGGATGTAGAGCAACAGAAACTTCCACTGTTGGTCCCCATCCCAAATCTAATAAAAAAAAAAAAGCCTTTGGGAGTAGGACCCTAACATGTTTATTAAGTTTATAAAAGTCCCCAAGTGATTCTACTGTCAATATGATGCAAAAGAGCCAGGAACTTTTGAGTTAAACAGACTGGTTGACTGCTGATTTGTACTGAGCTAGCACGTAACATAATTTCTTTGCACCCCAATTTCCTCAAATGTAAAATGAGAGGATTAAACTTGACAAACAGGAACATGAACCAGAATACTAGGGTCACTTCTGGCTCAAAATTTCCTTCTCTACATGAATATAAGTTTGAACTAGAATGATTTCTAAACCACATACTCCTTTACTTATTTTAATCAAGATAGACAATTTTTATTGTTTTAACTGAAGTGATACAAAAGACCTATAAACTACACCTAAACTGTCTTACCTGATCAAATAAACCAATGCTTTTTCTATCACAGTTCTCTTCCCACAAGAACAAGAGCATTTAAGTCTTTTGCAACTGTTTGGGGTATTCAAAAAGATCATTTAGGGTGTAAGTTAAGAATCTGAGATAACTAAGAAATCAGATACTCTCAAGAAAGCAATCTGATAGACTGCTATTATCGCTCACTGGTAGCAAATTTCCCATATTTCCTAACATTCACGAGAGCAAAGACCAGCACACACTAAACTCAATGCCAGTACGGTTCAATTTCCCTGTTTAAAAATTGGTCTAAGTATCATGCTGATATCAAAAGTCTCACCCTAGAAAACTAAAATTTACCATCTACCCTCAGCACCTAGTACATTAAGCAGCACCTGTGTACCATATAATATGTATATAGGGAATAATTAAGTATTTTTAGTTAGCAAATAATTGTTAACCACTTACTATATACCAGACACTATGCTGAGCAATGGAAAAGAACAGTGAGCAAAACCAAGTCTCTGTCCTCAGGAAGTTTACACTTTAAGTAGAAAAGACAAACTAATATATGCCAAGCTGAAATAATTGCAATTTTTGAAAATAAAGCAAGATAAGGGATGGGGCATTTACTGACTGGGAGGGGCCACAAGAGAGTCTTCTGGAATGATAATGAAAATGTTGAACACTTCGGCTGATCTCTGTGGTAGTGTATTCACTGCGTCGTACACTTAGGCTTTGAGTAATCTGCTTTATATACGTTGTATCTCCAGGTGTTTTTTTAAGCTGGCTAAAAGCAACACCTAGAATCTCCAATGATGATTTCCTCTTGATTACCACAGTTATTAATATATTTCCAGGTTTAGGGACTTTATATACTCACAGCTAAATAAAATTATACCTTCTATAGCTACATACATAAATTTGTTTCATTATATATATATATATATATTTATTTAACTTTCAACTGTAGTACACTTGCCTCTATTGCCCCACAGTTCTTTGCTTAAAGCCAACCATTTAGTAAGCACTTACTATATACATACAAGTTAAGCCAAAAGAAAACCAAACTCTTGCCTCAATTTGCAGTAAAAGATAAAAGGAATTCTATCACTAATCACGAAAAATATAAAATGGGATATAAATGTCTTTTTTAAGAAAACTATCTTTAACCATTTAGTACTTCCTCCTTTCCCCACTGGCCCCAAATCCCAGAGTTTTGTTTTAAAGAGGAAGGTAATGAACACAAGAACTGTGCACTCAAATCATTCCATGATCCATGAAGGAAAAGTCCATTGTACTGACCAAGAGCACCTAGTCTGGGGCCAGACAGCTGGGGTTAAATTCTGGCTCCACCATTTATTAGCTGTATTATCTTAGCCAAGTTTATTTATGTCACTTCCCTGTGCCTCAGGCCCCTCATCTGTAAAATAAGGATAACAGAATCTACCTCATAGGTTATAAATGAGTTAATTTATGTACTACTGTGCTTAGAACAGTCGCTGGCACATAAAAAGCACTAGACAGGTGTCAACAATGACAATGACAATGACAATGACGACTCCTCCTCCTTCTACTGGTAAGAAATATTATGAGGACCAGCACCTACGTCCCACAAACAGGTATATTAATCTAGTAAAGAAAAAGTATAGATAGCTAACAGCTAATGGCAATAGTAACACATTCCATTTCTGTTCCCATTTACACCCAGACTAACTCAGTACTTTTAGAATGACTTTGTCCTGTATGAATGCATCAACTTAGCACATTCCATCTATCTTGTTCCTTATATCTGCACTATGCAGAACAGGTCATATGATGCCTAATTAATGGTACAAAATATTAAATTAAAATCAATTAAATTGCCCAGTACGGAAGAGAATAAAAAGTGCCTATATATGACAAGGGGGGGGGAAGTTAGTAATTAAAACAAATCAAGTCCCCTTTTAATGGGCTTAGCCAGATAGCCTCTCTTTGATAAATGTCCATTCTCCCCAAAAGGAATCTTTTGCTTCCTTTATCTAGATGACAATTCAAACCAAGAATTTAACCAATAACTGTACCTACTATGGATATAGCATTTCCCTAGATACAATCAGAGGAAGTAAAAGTTGTTTAAGACATGATTCCTGCCATGACAGACTAGTTAGGAAAAGTTTAACACAAAAGCAATCAATTCACTCAGTCAACAAACACTTCTTGAAAGAGTAATTCAATACCTGGCTCCAGGCCTGGCCAAGGGTTGGTTTTAAAGTCTACTAGGGGAATACCATTAAATGGATAAGATTGCATGATGGGTATGTTAAGTACAACAAAAGTTGTAGAAGGTATGAAGGAAGCAAGGAAGAGGGAATAATCTAGAATATCAGAAGATTTCTTAGGACAATAACATCTGTGCTAGATTTTGAGAGACATATAAATGTACCAGAAAGAAAAGAGAATATTTCAGGCACATACCAGAGAGACTAAGATGCCTTCTGAATGAGAAAATAAGCCAAGAGAGGTAAGCAAGGGCTTTATGTATGATAAGAGTCTCAAACTTTATTCAATAGGGAATGAATAGTAAATAAAAGATTCATGCAATGGGATATATGGTCAGACCTCTGAATATTCACCTGGAGTGGTAGACACAGTAAAGACAGAAAATCCAAGGGTAGGCAAATCTTTTCTGTAAAGGGTCTGACAGTAAATATTTTAGGCTTTGCAGGCCATGTGGTCTCTGTTACAACTATACAACTCTGCCACTGTAGCATAAAACCAGCCATAGATGATGAACACCTAAAACTAATGAGCAAAGCTGTATTCCCATAAAACTTGATTCTACAAAAACTGCTGACAGCTGGCCATAACTGGTCTTTGGGCTACAGTTTGTGAACCCCTTTCTAGGCAAAAAGTGATAAGGTCCTAAACTAAAGTGAGGTCTATAGCAATGAAAAGGAAGAGATTCCAGAGATATTTAAGGGGTGGAGTGGACTTGAAGAATGACTAGAGGTAGAGAATTAGGTACTCATATAAAGAGGAAACAACTCTGACTCCTGGGAACAAACCCAGGGATCTCCATGGATAATGGTGCCATTTACCAAGAGAGAGAATAGAAGGAAGAGTAATACTAAGGTTTCATTTCATTTAAGGAAGGAGAGGGTAAGGAGAGAAAAGGATTTCAATTTTAACATGTTCAGTTTAAAGTAGTTGTGAAACATCCAGGTGGTAATTCCAGCAGGTCTGGAATTCTGATGATATCTGGGTTAGAGATCTCAATTTGGCCACAGAAGTAGCTAAGATCACCCAGGGAGAAGGAAGGTGGAAAGAGTAAGAACAAAGGGCTGAGGTCAATATACAAACATTAGGGGGAGGGCCCTCTCCCTGCCTTCCCGCAAAGGAAGCACCCTGCAGGAAAGACTCAGAGGAAACAACTTGAGAAACGGAAAAGCAGTTCCAGTGGAGTGCAGTGCTAATGTTCACTGAAGCTAAATTAAACTACAGGATACAATCTCTGTGAGGAGGAAGAAATAAGTGGGCCAAATACTGAAGAGGCCTAATAGGATTCTGGATACTCTGGGCAGAAAGAACAAAACCGGATGCATAGAGGATAAAAACAAATGACAGCCCAGAATAAGTAAATCCATAGGGACAGAAAGCATGCTGGTGGTTGCCAGGGGTTTATAGGAAGACTTGAGTAGGTGATTGCTAATGGACACAGATTTTTCTTTCAAGGTGATAAAAATGTTTCGGAACTTGATAAAAGTGGTGGCTACATACTGTGAATGTAAACGCATGTACACTTTAAAGTGTTTGATTTTTTTGTTGTGTCAATTTTATCTCCAAAAAAAAAAAATGACAGAGAGAAAGTCACTGGGCAAGCCAGAGAACAGAACTCTGGGAAATAAAACTGAATAGACTATGAGAAAGCAAATTATTAAGAAAGCCTTCAAAGAAAGGCAGGAAAATTAATCAGATTAAAATAGGCAACAGAGGACAATTTTAAACATCTCTTCCAGTTTTCTTAACTAAATAGGACATAACTCAACTGTTTAGTTGGGAACCCAATTTGCATTATGTAGGAAAGCGTTAACTGTGAAGGAAATAAGATAAAAGCTGTTTGTAGGTATAGCACAGCTACTCCAGGGAGTAGGTATGTGCTTTATCACTAATAAAGGTTTAAAAGTATACGATTGGGTAATTGAAAAAAATCACTATACTAAATGTGGGAGGTTTTTTTTTTAATTGGAGTATAGTCCATTAAATGTGGGAGACTGACTGTAAAAGTTCCCCCCATTTTTCAGGTCTCTCTATATTTACACACTTCACAGTGTGACTTTGTAGTCTTTCCCCACCTCTTGAATTTGAATTGGACTGATGACATGCTTTGGCCAACAGAAGGCAGTAAAAATGACAGTTTGCCAGTTTTAAGCCTAAGCCTCAAGAACTCCTGCATGCTTCCATCTCTCTCTCTTGAAAATATGCTCTGCCACAGTGGAACAAGCCTAAGTCAGACTGCAGGGTATCTAAAGACATGTGGCCCAGTCACCCTGGTACTCCAGCTGACATGCAGCCACAACCAGCAAATCATGAGTGAGACCACGCTAGACAAGTTAGTCTTAGACAATCTATTGACTAAATCCATGAGAAATATGAGCAAACCCATGTAAGATACGTAGGCCTGGCCCAGATCAGCAGAACTACCCAGTTGATCCAAAGATTCATGGGCAATAACAAATGGTGGTTGTTTTAAACCATGTTTTCAGTGGTTTATTATATGTCAATAGCTAACACACACTACTGATACCAGTGATGACAGGTAAAGGCCATTAATCTGGTGCAAAAGCTAGCTTTATGTTATCAAATACTCACTTGTTCAGTGTGGTTTAGGTTCTATAGATATACAATCTATATCTTAAAGAGAAAAAGAAAACCTACCTATTAAATTTGTACAATTACTTTGTGATTAGGAATCTGAAAACCAATCTACTAAGCCACCACCACCCTTTTTTCTAAAATTTTAGCAACTTAAAACCATTAATAACATAAATGCAATTTTTGATAACATGACATTACTTTGGAAAAACAACTATCACATAGTGGCCACTGACTGTACTTAGAGGGGAGGTATTTATATGGTTAACTAAAATTGGAGTTTTTAGGGTTTTTTCCTTTTGCTTAAGTAAGGGAATTCTCCAAGTGTTTCTAAATTTTCCAGAAGAACTGTATCACGAGAGCAACTTTTTAATACAAGACAATTAAATCTTACTTTGACAAGTCAAAAATACTAAACCTTATTAATCCAATACCTCCCACAAATGGTACAATAGTTTTCTCAACTGGCAAGCACCTAACATATTTCAACACAGAACAGAGATCTTATCCCTCCTTCAATGAAAAGCTAGCACTGCTTTAATAGTCAGGTCACTGACCTAACACTGCCAATGCCAACAAGCTCTACCTACTGCTGAGAGGGTGGTTTTGTAGCAAGGCAAGAACCAAGGCACTCGTGTTTCATTTGGTATGACTGCAGATACGGAGAGACCTGCATACAGGAAGTACTTTTTTTAAAAAAACGCATTGAAACCTTTAATGTTTTCTTAAATCATTCTGAATTTAACATGGTCTTTTTACTAAGCCAGTTATCAATAAAAGTAAAATCTGTTTTTATGGCATTTAAAACAAGTGAAAATTCCCATGTGGGTTTAGCAGTTTTATAAATTTTCAACTCCATTAACACATCCAGAGAAATTCTCAGAAGGAAACAATTTAGTTAACTATTTTTAAACATATTAAATGCTCCTCTCCTTTATAAAGGGGGTCTGTGGGTGTTACAGAAGTTCAATGGCGAGGCTTACATATGTACTTGTACATTCACAAAAGCTACAAAACAGGATTTTCCATCCATTAGTGTTTGACTATACCAAAAAAGGCATAGATTCTCAACAGAACTCTAAATTGTTTAAAAGAATAGTACAACTTATTTGATAGAAGGAAAAAAAGAATGACTAAATTGACGGTTATCAAATACTAGATAATTTCATTCTCTGTCTTTTTTGAGAGCTCAAGTCTCTCATAAAAAAAGGTGAATATAGGCTTTCTCAGACAAAGGCACAGACTCTAACTTCCTGCCCTCCAAGTACTGCCCTGGGTTAAATTACAGGTTACCCAGAGGTTTTGATACTAAGCCTGCAATATTCATGAGCCTCACCAGGTTACATTAATTTCCTGTCCTAAAATAGCAGCCTACAGCAACCCCTGTTCTCCTACACACACACACACACACACACACACACACACACACACACACACTCTCTCTCTCTCTCTCTCTCTCTCTCTCTCTCTCTCTCTCTCTCTCTCTCTCTCTCTCTCTGTGTGTCTCTGTCTCTCTCAACTAAAATGCCCCATAACATAATTCTAGGTCATTTTTACCCCCCTCTCATTTTAAAATACTTTTTGTATTCGATTCAAAAATAAAGGGATTACAGAACCAATTTAGAGGTATACAGCATTTCAAATGCCTCTAAGAAAAACCTGCCCTCAACAGGTATAACAACCAAGCAACCTATCTCAGGAAATAAATCTCCTTCTTTATATATGCTGCAAATTCTCACTGCCCTCGCAGACACATAAAATCTACACTATGCTCTATTTTAATCTAGTCCCTTTTCAAATATAGTAACACCTCTCTAATCAAGAAAACATCCAGGAACATCAAGCCTAGAAAATCAAAACCCTGGAGACAGTAACAGCAAACAATTGTTAATCTACCTGCTCTGCACCAAGCGTGTTTTTAATGGGTTACACCATTTATCCTCCATAATGGTCCTGTGAGGTAAGTACTATTATCATCATTTTAAAAATAAAGTCAAGTTTTGAAAGTTTTTCAAGTTCAGAGTTAGTAAGTGTTGGAGTTGGCATTCTAAAGCAATGTAACTATGAGCTCTACATCCTTTAAGTGAAACAGCAGCAGAAAACCATAGACAGATACATAGATAGATCACAAACTAAGCTTTATGGAAGCAGCCATCCCCCAGATCTTCCTTACAATTTACTAATTAATATCAGTAATCTCATTCAGAGCACAATTCTAACTACTGATTAACAGATTTCCCAGTTCAGTTACGTAGGCAGTACATTTGTAGGAACAGATGGTATTACTGTTAGCATCAACCACATTAATGAGTTGGGGGGGCACATACACATGCAAGAAAAAGATGAAACTGACCATCAAAAAGCTACATGATTATATTAAATAGCCCATTTTAGAATGGAGCTCTTCAGAAGAACAACAGTAGAGTAACTCCTGTTTGTGACAACTGAAATATCATAAAAAGGTATAAAAAACCATAGTCAGTATTATCTAAAATATACATTTTAGAAAAATTTTTACGAAAAGAACAAAAAGTTTGAAATCATTTCTCTAGAAAGTCCAAGATGACTGTATTTCCCCAACTCCTAGTTCAATCTCTTATTCTCTCCTCTCTTCTTCCTTAGAACGTAAACACTCTCAAATCCCTATCTACACTCTCCCCTATCTTCATAGGCAAGCTTCTCAAAGAGTAGCCAATACTATCTTCCACTTCTTCACCTTTAACCTCTTTGCTATTAATTTCTGTACCCAGCCCCCCAGTTAAACTGTTTTTGCTTTAGTCAACAATGCCTCCTTATTCTTAAATCTAATGAACCATTTTCAGGCTTGTCTTTTTAAGCTGGATTTAACATTTCAAATCCCTTTCTCCGCTACCCTCATCCTTCTTTAAATTCTGGTCAGTTGCATTCTACACCACCACTCTTCCATTTTCCCCTCTTCTGACTACTTTTTGCTGGATTTATTTTCCTCTGCCTGTCTCTCAAATGTTGGAGGGTCCCTATCCTTCTTCTCTTCTCCTGCTAATAATTCTCAAAGGATGATCTTAATCTTCATTCAACCACTTATGCTACACTGCTAACTCTCTAGCCCACACTCTCTCCTAACAGCTTTCCAATGCCTCCTACACATCTCCACCTGAATATTTCCAGGCCCATCAAACTCAACATGGCCACAACTGATCTCATCTTGGAAAGCAAAAGAACAGAGCCTTGGAAAGTGTAGGTGTGCAGGGAGTTTTATTTTGTTAGGAGCAGAATATATTCCCTATTTTAGTAAACTTCATTATCCACCCTGTCTTTCAAGCCAAATAGTTGGGAGTCATTCTTGACTCCTACCTTCTCTTGACCCAGATAGCCAAACAAATCGTCAAAAAATACTACAGAAAGATTATACAACCTTAATTTTTTCAAGACCACTGCCTACTCTTCACTCCCTCATCATTTTTCAACAATAGCTTGCTTAGGCTCTCTCATAATATTCATAATTGCTTACAGCTATAATAATACTTATCACATAACATGTTTATTATTTTTTCATTAACCTGCAAAATTAGTGACAAGAGAAATGAAGTCTTGTTCTTTTTATCCAAAGTACCTAGGAACACACAAAAAGTAATAAACATAAGTCTGGTGAGCAAGGGATCCCAAGAAGCTAAGCAGCACATCAAAAGATGTACAATTTATTAAGAGTGGAGCAGGAATTTACGTATAGTTCAACTTGCTAGCATTTTTCAATACTGAAGTAACCTCCACCACAGGACAACAACAATAGCATGTCTGCAGCACTCCGCACATTCATAGTGACAAAATATTCTTTTCTCATTTATGCTTCTATGCACGTTTTAGATTTCCTACAGTGATTATACATCACTTTCAGAATTGGTGAGCAAACCATTTATCAGAGCAATATGCCACAATCATCAACAGAAATAAAAAATCTTTAAGTTTTAGGACAATATATGTGAAACTGAAAGTTGGGGTTGAGGGAATGCATCAGGAACCTAAGAGAATATAGCAAAATAGAAATACAACATTAAGCAAAGATTGCTAACACTAGGGCTTTCAATCAACAGTTAAGCTCAGGCAGTAACAACTGAGCAAGGTGGAAAGGTTTATAGCTTCTTTCTAGGCAGTCAGTCAATGATTTACAAGAAAATGGGACTTTCAAAAGATGTTGGGTAGGGCTTCCTGGTGGCGCAGTGGTTGAGAGTCCACCTGCCGATGCAGGGGACACGGGTTCGTGCCCCGGTCTGGGAAGATCCCACATGCCGCGGAGCGGCTGGGCCCATGAGCCATGGCAGGTAAGCCTGCACGTCTGGAGCCTGTGCTCTGCAACGGGAGAGGCCACACAGTGAGAGGCCCGCGTACCGCAAAAAAAAAAAAAAAAAAAAAGATGTTGACTAATGAGTGGTGGGAAGGTAGTAATCAAATTCATCCCAGATTTAAATTCGGTCATAAAAATACAAGAAGAAAATATAATTGAATATTTATGTCAGTAGTTCTCAAAGTGTAGTCTAGATCTCTGGATCCTTTCAGGAGGCCCATGAGGCCAAAACTATTTTCATAACAATAATATTTCACATAACATAACAATGCCTTTTTCACTCTCATTCTCTTTCCAAAGAGATTTGCAAAAATGTAAAATTTCTCAATATTTTTATTTGGGAAAATATTATTTTTATTAAAAATGTCATTAGGGACTTCGCTGGTGGTGCAGTGGTTAAGAATCCGCCTGCCAATGCAGGGGACACGGGTTCGAGCCCTGGTCCGGGAAGATCCCACATGCCACAGAGCAACTAAGCCCGTGTGCCACAACTACTGAGCCCATGCACCACAACTACTGAAGTCCGCGTGCCTAGAGCCTGTGCTCTGCAACAAGAGAAGCCACCGCAATGGGAAGCCCGTGCATTGCAATGAAGAGTAGCCCCTGCTCGCCGCAACTAGAGAAAGCCCGTGAGCAGCAACGAAGACCCAACACAGCCAAAAATAAATAAATTTATTAAAAAAAAAAAAAACTTTATGACGTAGGCTGCCCTCTCCAAACCTCAGTTCTTTCCTTTGAAAAATTTAAATAATTTGCCCCAAAACCATGAAAGTCTCAAATCACAAAACTATTAGATGGCAGAGCCCAGATTTAACTCCAGGTCTCAGAAACTCTGGAATCCAAACTATCAATATATTACGTTAAATATCACCCATATACCAAAAGGTTAACAGTGGATCAACAGGACTATGGCTCTCCCCATCCCAGCTACCTTTCTTCTTTTCTTCTTTTCTCTTCTCCCTAATGTTGTATTTCTTGCCATAATGAATATATTTTATTTTTTCTTAAAAAAAAAAGAGAATTTTTATTTTGAAATACTCTGGCTCAAAATTTGCAGAACAGCTTACAAATTCAGTACATCTTGTTATTTAACATTACCTACATGCCCCCAACCCTGCCAAAATAAAGAAAACCAGATTCCTCTGGGGAAGTGTTATAAAAAGTTTATGGACTTCAGCATCAATAGGCTTGGTTTAAAATCCACAACTTATAAGCTATGAACCGTACGCGAATGACTTAAGCTCTCTGAAACTCACTTTTCTTATTTGTAAAATACTGACAATAACTCCCATCTCTCAGGGTTGTTATAAGGACTACGTTAAAAGAATAAAGCAGGTAAAAAGTACAAGACAATAAATGTTAATACCTTCAAAAAGTCATATACATTCATACAAACTCCAGCTCAATAGCAGATTGATATTAAAATTATGCTGTGAGGGCTTCCCTGGTGGCCCAGTGTTTGGGAGTCCGCCTGCCGATGCAGGGGACATGGGTTTGTGCCCCGGTCCGGGAAGATCCCACACGCTGCGGAGCGGCTGGGCCCGTGAGCCATGGCCGCTGAGCCTGCGCGTCCGGAGCCTGTGCTCTGCAACAGGAGAGGCCACAACAGTGAGAGGCCCGTGTACCGCCAAAAAAAAAAAAAAAAAAAAAAAAATTATGCTGTGATCATACATCTCAATACTAGTTAGTGGCTCATTTTCTATTTCAATTTAGATTAAATCAAAATCAAAAATACCCAAGAAAATAAATTCTCCTGCTTTTGGGAAATCCCACATCCAGGAGAAGCACCTGTGAAACAAACATTTTTACTATCTCCTCTTTACTGAATCTGTCCCACTGACTTTTGTATGCTCAGTAGTCTAGCAGAGTGCCTAGCATATAGTTGGCCTTAAGTGCTGGATGAATAAATGTGGAGACCTTGGAACATCTTACACTCTATAATAATGAGACTCATTATCACTCAAGTCTAAAAGCCTTCACACAAAGCTGTGGTGCTAATTAACATTCAACAACAGTTTTGATTTCAAAAAAGCAATCATGGCAGCAGTTTCATCAAACTCATTTCCTCACAACTTGTTATTTCCAAAGAAATATAACTAAAAACACAAAATCCCTGGGATGAATCTCAAAGTCAGAGAGAGAGCAAGAAAGCTATTAAACCTTAATCCAGGTCCCTCACAAGGACCAAAAAAGCCAGACTCTCACAGCAAGCTAAAAGGTTTTCCCCTACTCATCTTATTAGTCTTTTTGGTATTCACTTAGCAAATGTTAATAAACAATATCATAAAAGTTAAATTAATAAAGAATAATCCCTGTTCTGGAATTATTCAGAAATAAATTCAGAAATTTCAACTTGTCAATAAATTTAATTCTATTACTAGACTGACAATGAAACACCACAATACAAAACAACTATGGAATCCTAAACTGTAAACACTTAGAATTTCACCTCCATCAACTAAATATAAAACATCCAATCATTCCACAAATACTGAATACCCTCTATTCATTGTTCAAAAAATATTTACTGAAATCCTATTATCCAGGCATTGCTTTGCACTCTGGAAATACACAAGGCACTAAAGAAACAAAAATCTGCCCACTCTCTGTAACTTTCATTTTAAACAGGGGAGGAGGGAAGAGCAGACACAAAATAAATTATATATAACAAGGTGATAAATGTTTCAAAAAAAAGTGCAGAGTAGGGGAATGGAAAGTGCAGAATTGGGGAGCAGCTACAATTTTTAAAATATGGGGCAAAGAAGGCCTGACTGAGAAAAACATTTTAACAAGGTCTTAAAGATGAAGCTAAGTAAAACTAGCACAAGTTCTAGTCCTACATAGATCAGATTCATAAGCAGCAACCTGGTGAACTAATTTTCTTAATTCCTGAAAAGGGTAGGAACAAGACTGAAACTATAAGACTCAAAAGATTTGAAAGAAACCAATTCTTAAGGAGGAGAAAAAATAATTATAAGAATTACTGGGGGCTTCCCTGGTGGCGCAGTGGTTGAGAGTCCGCCTGCCGATGCAGGGGACACGGGTTCGTGCCCCAGTCCGGGAGGATCCCACGTGCCGCGGAGCGGCTGGGCCCGTGAGCCATGGCCGCTGAGCCTGCGCGTCCGGAGCCTGTGCTCGCAACGCGAGAGGCCACAACAGTGAGAGGCCCGCGTACCGCAAAAAAAAAAAAAAATTACTGGACTTCCCTGGTGGTGCAGTCATTAAGAATCCACCTGCCAATGCAGGGGACACGGGTTCGAGCCCTGGTCCGGGAAGATCCCACATGCCGTGGAGCAACTAAGCCCGTGGGCCACAACTACTGAGCCTGCGCTCTAGAGCCCGCGAGCCACAACTACTAAAGCCCGCGAGCCTAGAGCCCGTGCTCCGCAACGAGAAGCCACTGCCATAAGGAGCCCGCGCATCGCAACTAAGAGCAGCCCCTGCTCGCCACCCGCCGCAACTAGAGAAAGCCCACGTGGAACAACAAAGACCCAACGCAGCCAAAATTAAATAAATAAATAATAAAATGAAAGATATAATGAAATAAAATTTTTTTAAAAAGAATTACTAAATTCCTACTGGAAAAGAGAAAATACCTGATTATAATACCATGAAAATATAGCAAGCAAAAATATAGCAAGTCCCTTTCTATTTCCTTCCTTCATTCTTTTTCCCCCTCCCCCTTCTTTCTTTCTTTCTTTTATTTATGATAAAGCTTTACTGCCAGCAACCACAAAACTAACATCTAAAAGACTTCGTCATTTTGCCATTGTCAGGCTTCAAACTTTATATGCTTCAGTTAACTTTCTACTCTTTCCATTTCTAATCCCTAGAAAACACCATCCAATTAACAGAAATCAAAGACTACACTTCATTTTAATCCCTATTTTAGGTGTTCACCAAAAGTTACTAATGGATTTCTACTTTAAAGGTACTTAGAGAATTTACTGTTCAGGAATCCTGAAGCAAACCCTTTTGCAAAATCAAAGAACATTTTAAAAAATAACAGGTTTCTTGTTAGACAAATATATGTTCACTGTAGAAAAACTCAGAAAAAGTAACATATTTGAACAACAGGATTATAACTGTATTGTAAGTACGTACAATAAAGGGTTATAACCATAAGAATAAATATTTGGAGAATATTCTCAGTTTTCTCTATTTTGTTGCAGTTAATGCAATCACACTGCACATACTCCTATGCAATGTGCTGTTTGTTTTCACTCATTCTTATCATGAACTTATTTCTATGTTAAATATTCTTATACATCATCATTTTTAATCCTACTGTATAAATACCATAGTATTGTAGAAAGGATTAAATAAATGTATGGCATGGATGAAGCACTATTTAAGTAGTATTACTGTTATTAATCCCAGGATTAAATTTTTCATAAACATTCATGTGAAACTAAATTTATGAGCATAGCCTTAATTTTTTTCCTTAAAGTCTCAGAATTAGAACTTCTGAAACTCTCCAAACTGCCCTCCAAAAAGAATAAATTTACTTTCCTTCTGCAACACAACTCCCAAAACTCTTGTCACCAACTAAATATGATCTTTCTAATCTTTGCCAATTTCACTGGGGAGGAAGGGGTACAATTTTGCCTCATTCTATTTTTGTATTTCACCAATTATACTAAATTGAACACTTTTTTCACGTTAACTATTTTTATTTCTCATTATGTGAATTGCTTATCAAAATACTTTAAAGTGAATAACTCTAATATTCATCATCAGAATACTCATATATTAGATTTGTTTAAAGCACGTTAATGCACACTGCCATTCTACATAAACATTTACTTATGTTATACACTTTAAGAAAGGGAGTTATACAAGTTCGTTCCAATATAATCCTCAACTTAGTATTTTTCACTAATATTTTAAAAACAGAACACTAGTACCAAAGTCTGGGGGGGGTGAGGAGGGTTCAAATTACAGTCTTTAAAACCACCTAATTATGTAATATATAGTATCTCCATTAATACATTCATTTAAAAGAATGAAGCAGATACTTAAGTATTGACAAGAAAACTTTCCATAATATATTAACAAATGAAAAAAGGATACAGAACATGATCCATTTCTAATTTATGGTGAAAATAAAACAAATACAGAGTAAGAAGAATAGGGAACCAGTCGCTGTCCTAGGTGCTAGGGACCCAGTGATAAACAAGATAGGCAGGTTTTTTCCTGTTTTTATGGAGCTCACTGGTGGTTAACAGGTATACTGACTTTATTTAGATTTCCTTTTAGTGTTAAGCCACAATAGAATACAATAAAATTTTTCTCAATTTCATTCCAAATGTAAGTTTGAGTCTAAGAAGAAAGTAAAGAGGGATATAGCTACACACACTACTTTCTGGATTTTAGAGCAAAAATTACAATACAGAAAATTTAGTAAGTTATATACACACACACACACAAAAAAATATTATTGAGTAGTGTTAATGAAAGAGAAGGAAAAAAGTCTCAAAATCATTTTTTTTTTTTTTTTTTTTTTTTGCGGTACGCAGGCCTCTTACTGTCGTGGCCTCTACCATTGCGGAGCACAGGCTCCGGATGCGCAGGCTCAGCGGCCATGGCTCACGGGCCTAGCCGCTCCGCAGCATGTGGGATTTTCCCGGACCGGGGCACGAATCCGTGCCCCTTGCATCGGCAGGCGGCCTCTCAACCACTGCGCCACCAGGGAAGCCCTCAAAATAATTTTTTAAGTCTTAGTTATACTCACGAATCTTTTTCATTATCCAAATTTAAAGCTCAATCGATAATATCACATTGAAGAAATCAAGTTACAGAATATTCATGATATGATCCCCATTTTGTTTAAAAACTATTTGTAGTATATTAAATGCTATACACTCGTAGAAAAATATCTTGAACTAACTTACTAGCAGTAATTTCTGGAGATAGGAATAAAGGGAAACTGAGCATATGGGAATCAGAGACAACTTTACAAATTTTATTGCATACACTTCTATACTGTTTGAGTATTTGTGGTAAAATAATACCTTTATTATATAAATAAAAAATAAAATACTTTGAAGTTTCAGTGCCAGAAGAACCAGGAACTTGGTCCCATCAAAATTTCTCTATGGGGCTTCCCTGGTGGCGCAGTGGTTGGGACTCCGCCTGCCAATGCAGGGGACACGGGTTCGTGCCCTGGTCCGGGAAGATCCCACGTGCCGTGGAGCGGCTGGGCCCATGAGCCATGGCCGCTGAGCCTGCGTGTCCAGCCTGTGCTCCGCAACGGGAGAGGCCACAACAGTGAGAGGCCCGCGTACTGAAAAAAAAAAAAAAATTCTCTATGTAATACACTAATGTAATCAATATGGAACTGCTTGGATTAAAAAATCAGAGTGTTAGTCAGGTTTAAAAAGCAGTAAGGAAGAGCTCCCTATATTCTGAGTGATTTCCAGGATTTCTGCTAAGTAGAAGAAAATACAAGGTGCTAAATAAAGTGTAAGTTTTATCTAAGAAAGAAAGAGTAATATGACTAAGTATATATACATTTTTTGTAAACAACGAAAAACTAATAAAAATGGTCACTTATGGGGGAAGGAGAGGATAAAGGCTAGATTTTTCTGACTACATATTGTAGTTTTGGTTCGGGAACAATGAAAATGTTTTACATAATTATAGAAGTAATCAAAAATAAATCAAAATGAAAACAGATTATTCCCAAAAACTGACAGCAAAATGAATAAACCAAACTATATATCAAATGGGTGGCTTAGAGAGCAATCATTTCAAATGATTTTAAAACAGTAGTTTGACGATAAATCCCTAGTAGAATTTGTAAGAATTCTTTTTTTTTTTAAGTTGGTCCAATTTTATTGAAATCTGTTACAGAAGACAATTCAAATAGAAACCACTGTCTGTGGTTTTAAGGCCTATAGAAATCTGAGTTACGTCTTACTACAAAATATAAAATACATTAATTCAAACTACAGCGTAAAAAGATTTTAATAATGAATTGTACGTCCTCATTAAATTAGATATTTGCAAATGTTTTCCTAAATACTTACAACCAATTTAGAGATATCTTTTAAAGTTCAAATAGCCAGTTTAAATTTGAGAAAACATACTTACTGTAACATGAAAGATGTTCACATTGAGATACTTCAGCCCCAGCTTCACAAACTACTGGAAATTAGGAGATACTCTGTTGCTAGATGAATAAATATCACTTACGTCAGGGAAAATTATACTAGACTACCAGTTTAAAATGAGCAATAGTTCACATAATATTAGAGAAATTCTCTCTTGCCTTACAAATGCAAAATAAATCCTCCAGACTCCCTTCTCTGTAGAGACCACCAGCTCACTAACCAGGCTCTGAAACTCAGCACAGTTAGTTAGGGAAAAAACAAGACAGACTTCAGTATGAGAATGAGCCAAAACATTTCCCGAGGGAAGCATTTCTGATTTTGTTTTTGTTAAGTATTCTCTTGATCTTTAAGCTCATTAAAAAAAAAAGAAAAAAAAAACCACTCAATTCCCAAGATCAGTTTGAAAATGAAAAAAATAGATCTGCTGGCTCTCACAGCAACCTTCATCATGTCAAGGCACTGGTTTAACTCACATCTCCTGATATTTCCTGCCCATTTCCTACCGACAGCGTCCCCCTTGCCCTTACAGAATTGAGGTTCCCTGTAATACTGACCCTAGGTTTTTTTTAGCGTTAGCTAAAACACGTATTTTGAAAAATGTGTTTAGTAAAAATACCCTTCAAGTCCTGACCTAATTTCCTTATATGTAAAGCACATAAGACGTGGTATCCCCTGTGACTGTCTAAGGCTTACCAACTATTTACGAAGTTCCCTTGACTCTTAAGTTTGCCTTTAGAGGTTAAAATTCAACACAGAAAAAAATTCAGTTATCAAACATCTATTCCTAATTTAGAGTAAAGCTATATTACTTAGCAAAACTCCACTTATTAAACTTTATCTCATGCAAACTTAAAATTTGAAAATTGAATCCGCAAAAGTTGAATCCATTCACTGTTTGAATCTTGCAGGATGCTTGAAATTCATGATGGTTATGATGTGGAACTTTCTAAAGTAATGAGACCCAGAAGTGCTGGTCCCGCTACTGGCTCAGCTCGACGTAGGAGTCGCTGCACAGCACCTTCAGGAGGCCACCTGACATAGTGCAGAGAAGTGACCGAGGACTCCGCCACTGTGAGAATAACGAAGCCACCCCAGTGGTGGCAGAACTGGCAATTGTTTTCAGCAACCATTTTCTAAAATAAGCTCAAAATAATAATACTAATACACATATGTATATATAAGTAACATGGCAAGTAATTCATTACTCTCCAAGACGTTCAGCGTAAAAGAAGAGCTATAAATATAAATCTTTAAAAAGTTAAAGGGAAAATCTTATAATCCTAAACCCTTAAACTGGAAACAAAATCAGACTTAGAAATATTAGTATGAACTCATGGTGTATTTTATTTTCTTTTTTTTTTACTTTTAAAAATTTTTATTTATTTTTTAAATTTTTATTGGAGTATAGCTACTTTACAGCGTTGTTAGTGTATTTTCGCATTTAAATAATCATACAACAGACTAAGCAAAGTTGCAGAATATAAGATCAACACAAAAATCATGCATATTTTTATACACTAAGCAAATGAACACTCTGAAAAGAATATTAAGAAACAGTTCAGTTTACAACAGCATTAAAAATTTCAATTTAATAGCATAAAATACCACTTATGAGTAAATTAACCAAGGAGGTACAAGACTTGAAAACTACAAAAGTTACTGAAAGAAATAAAAGAATACTTAAATAAATGGAAAGACATGCCATGTTCATAGGTCAGAAGACTTAATATTAAAATGTCAATACTACCCAAAGCAACCTACAGAAGATTCTAAAATTCAAATGAAATTGAAAAGGATTCTGAACAGCCAAAATAATCTTTTTAAAAAACTAAGTTAGGGCTTCCCTGGTGGCACAGTGGTTGAGAGTCCGCCTGCCGATGCAGGGGACTCAGGTTCGTGCCCCGGTCTGGGAAGATCCCACATGCCGTGGAGCGGCTAGGCCCGCGAGCCATGGCCGCTGAGCCTGCGCATCCGGAGCCTGTACTCCGCAACGGGAGAGGCCACAACAGTGAGAGGCCTGCGTACCGCAAAAAAAAAAAAAAACTAAGTTAGACTACCTAAACTTCCCAGTATCAAAACTTACCACAAAGCTAGAGTAATCAAGACAGTGTAGTACTGACATAAAGACAGAAATACAGATCAGTGGAACAGAACTGAGAGCCCACAAATAAACCCATGCATCTATATAGTCAACTGATAATCAACAAGGGTGCCAAGACACTTCAACGGGAAAAGAACAGGCTCTTCAACACATTGAACTTGGACAACTGGACCCTTACTTCACACCATATATAAAAATTAACTCAAAAATGGTTCAGGGACCTAAATATAAGAAATAAAATATAAAATCCTTGGTAGAAAACACATGGGTAAATCTTCATGATTTTGGATTTGGGAATACTTTTTCAGATATGACACCAAAAGCACAAGAAGGAAAGAAGCAGGTACATTCAACTTCATCAAAATTTAAAACTTCTGTGCATCTAAGTGCACTGTCAAGAGAGTGAAAAGATTACCCACATAACGGCAGAATGTATTTTCAAATCATGTATCTGGTACGGGTCTAGTATCCAGAATATATAAGGAAGACTTACAACCCAACAACAAAAAGAAAAAATGGGAAAAGGAGTTGAATAGACATTTCTCCAAAGAAAATATACCTATGGCCAACATGCCCATCAACATCATTAGTCATTAGGGAAATGCAAATCAAAATCACAATGAGATACCACTTCATACCAACTAGGATGGCCATTATCAAAACATGGAAAATAACAAGTGTTAAAGAAGATGTGGAAAAATTAGAACCCTCATACACTGCTGGTGGAAATATAAAATGAGGCACCCACTGTGGAAAACTGGCAGCTCCTCAGTAAACACCCAAGAAAACTGACAAGTGTTCAAAAAAAATTTGTACACATTTACCCCAGCACTATTCACAATCGCCAAAATCTGGAAACAACCCAAACATCCATCAACTGAATAAACAAAATGTGATATATCCATACAATGGAATGTTATTCAGCCATAAGAAAGAATGAAGTACTGATACATGCTACAACATGGATGAACCTTGAAAACACCTATGCTGAGTGAAAGAGGCCAGACACAAAGACCACATGTTGTATGATTCTACTTATGAACCGTCCAGAACAAGCAAATCCACAGTCAGAAAGCAGATTAGTGCCAGGGTCTGGGGAGAGGTAGGAGTGCAGAGTGACCACTTAATGAATACAGGGTTTCCTTTTGGAGTATGAAAAAGTTCAGGAACTAGACAGTGGTGATCAATAAACAATACTGTGAATGTACTTAATGTCACTGAATTGTATACTTTAAAATAGAAACGGTCAATTTTACATTGCTTATTTTACCAGAAAAAAAAAATCACACACATACACACACCACACCCCCTAGCTCTCTGTCCAATAAAAGGGCCTACAAACAACACAACCATAGCAACAAAGACTCAGATGATGGTCTTTAAACATAATCTTACACTAAAAGGAATCAAAACCCCTTAGAGAAATAACCGGTTCTAGATCTGAGACAGGTGATGTACAAGATGAGCCTGGAACATCTTTTTATACTGGAAAACAGGGTTACCAAAGATTATTGAGGTTTTCTCGAGGAATACAGGAGTCAACATGAAGGGGCTCCCACTAGCTAAAGATGAGACAATTTGAGAATTAAAAAGAATAACTACAACGGATTATAACAAACATATCCAAAACCTGGGGTTCATATTGATTCTTAAAGAAAACAAAACAAACAAACAAAAACCTCACTGGCCACCTCTATCAAATACTAGGAAAAGAATCAGGCATTTATTCTACTGTTCCTCAGAATAATCATACAATTGATTGAAGTAAAGTTGTTCTTTTTTATAGAAGAGCTCCAGCAAATAAAACAGAAGGAATAAAAAAATATCACCACCATCAAATAGAGTGATCTAGATCAGGGCTGGCAAACTTTTTCAGTGCCAATAAAGAGCTAAGTGGAAAGGGAAAAGGAGAAGAGAAGCAGAATAGGAGAAAGAATGAAACTGTGACTCATTCTTCTCTTCCTTCACCCTAGTTAGTGACAAGGTAGTGAGGTGCTGCTACTAGCTCTTCCTTTAAAAATGTCCTGACAAGGACAAAGAGTATTTTATTTTATAAGAAAAGGTTTCCCATGAAAATCACTCTGCCTCAAGCTGTGAAAACTGGTGTTCTTAGAGCCCCCAAAGATCTTGGCTATTTCAAAGCAGGAAATAAAAATTTAGGAAAAGAAAAAAATTTTTCAGGGGGGTGGTGGGGAGGCTCTCTCCCCCACTTCCTCAGAACTGAAGAGGAATAAAAACTGAAGGAAGAAAAATACCTTACTCTGCTTAACTCAATCCACAGTTAATAGTCTTATTAACTGGTTTTGAAAGGCTCTAAACATGCTTTCCAAATTTTCAGAGGGCACCTCAGACTATTTAACTCTACTGAGCAAGACTACAGACATCCAAGTTGTGAGAAAATAAATCTTCACATTCCACAGTAATCTGGTTTGCCCGCCATAGTTAAACATTTAATAACTAATGGTCAAATACAAACCAAACTGTCATTGCATACAGATTAGCCTGAAAACAGTTTTCAGGAGAAAAATATGCAGTATAAAAAGACTGACTAGGGACTTCCCTGGTGGCGCAGTGGTTAAGAATCTGCCTGCCAACGCAAGAGACACGGGTTCGAGCCCTGGTCCAGGAAGATCCCACATGCCGCAGAGCAACTAAGCCCGTGTGCCACAGCTACTGAGCCTGTGCTCTAGAGCCCAAGAGCCACAACTACTGAGCCCGTGTCCCACAACTACTGAAGCCCAGGCGCCTAGAGCCTGTGCTGCACAACAAGAGAAGCCATGACAATGAGAAGCCCACACACCGCAACAAAAAGTAGCCCCCGCTCACCGCAACTAGAGAAAAGCCCGCATGCAACGAAGACCCAATGCAGCCAAAAATAAATTAAAAAATTTTTTAAATATTGACTACACACGGGCTTCCCTGGTGGCGCAGTGGTTGAGAGTCCGCCTGCCGATGCAGGGGACTCGGGTTCGTGCCCCGGTCCGGGAGGATCCCACATGCTGCGAAGCAGCTGGGCCCGTGAGCCATGGCTGCTGAGCATGCGTGTCCGGAGCCTGTGCTCCACAACGGAAAAGGCCACAGCGGTGATGAGGCCCGTGTACCGCAAAAAAAAAAAAAAAAAAAAAAAAAAAAAATGACTACACAGACATTAGATCTACTCAAAATACACATCTCACATTAAAAACAAACAAGAACTTTATGGGCACTAGCCCAACATCTGCTGATTACAAATAGTACTCACTGACAAAGTGCCAGATGCCTAACAGCAACCGTAACTTTCTTAATGCCCTATAAAATATACCCAAGATAGGACTTTCATTCTAGGCATACCTCGGAGATATTGCAGGTTCGGTTCCAGACCATCGCAATAAAGTGAGTATCACAATAAAGTGAGCCACACACGTTTTCTGGTTTCCCAGCACACATAAAACTTATGTTTACACTACACTGTAGTCTACTAAGCATGCAATAGCATTATATCTACAAAAAAACAATGTATACACCTTAACTAAAAAATACTTTGTCGCTAAAAATGCTAACCATCATCTGACAACACAGGGTGCCACAAACCTTCAGTCTGTAAAAAATGTGGTATCTGCAAAGTGCAATAAAGCGAAGCACAGTAAGATGAGCTATGACTGTAATTTAGTAAGGCAAATGGTGATGATTTTTCCTCAAGTAAGTTTAAAAAAAGATTTGGAGGCTTTCCTTATGACCACCCTACACATGCCCATTAAGAAACAAAACAAAACAAAAAAACAGGAAACAGAGAGGTAACAATCTACACCTAAGCCTTAATTACTTTTATTACTAATAATAATAACAGCAGCTAAGGTTACCCTGTGCCAGACACCTTACATGCATAATTACCTCCTTTAAGCATCACAATCACCCAGAAAAGTAGGTATTATTATCACCACATCCAGATGAGGAAAATGAAGCTATAAAAAGTTTGTAACTTGTCTAAGCCCACTATATCTGATCAAAGAGGGGGTTCTGGCTTTATAATGTCAAAAATGGACATAAAGCTATACATAACTAAACATACTATCAAATCTCACTCTAAAAGCACTTTAATTTACACAGTATTCTCTGAAACCTTCCCCTCTGGAGCATGGAATTCATCCATGCAAAGCAAAGGACACAGGCCATGTGTCAGGTAAGTAAATTTATCCTTTCCTTCTTCCCTAAGTAGGGCAGCTTAATCTCTTTCCTAGTATTATTGCTAAATTGCTGTTTCTAAAGTGTAAAACCCAAATGGGCAGTTCATTACAATTATATAGTAGCACAATAAAGTCAAAAGAGCAAAGATTTAGGAATCAGAGAGATTAGGGATCCATTCCCAGTTTTGCCCTGTTGCTAGTTTTGTGTTCTTTATCCTCCAGAAGAGCCTCAGGTTCCTTGTCTGTAAAATGGAGATATCACCTAGGTCCTGTACAGTAATGCTCTTTAAACGTTGGTTCCCCTCCCTTCTCTTCTAAAATAAAAGCAAGACCCAGATACCTAAGGTAAGGACTCCAAAGTGTGATCCAATGAACACCAACCCTTAGAGGGATCCTATAAGCAGCATTTCCTAAACTTCTTTAGCCACAGAATATTATTACAGCATAACACTGCTTAAAGTAACTAGTGTAGGAAATGCTGACCAAAGGATTTTACATAGGTTAAAAAACAAAATGACACTTTGCTTCAGATGATAGCTCTTTTGGCTCTCAGTGTTCATTTTTATCCACTATCTAGTTCCTGCCTGCATTCTGGATAGCTGAGCTGAGTAAGTGCCTTGTGGATATATGAATACTCCATTTATAAACTATTATACATTAAAACCCAGATGTCCTCTTATAAGTGTGGTCTGAAAATTCTAACAGGGCTTGTTACTGCAATGTTAACAGAAAACAGTATTTTTCCACTAGTCTTCCAGTTACAGAGTAGAGGAGACAGGGGATAAAAAGTTCACATATCAGTTTTCATTTACCAAAACTGTAGGACATAAAATAAACTAAATCACTACAAACATAATGTGTATCTGGCCTCACCTGTAGAGAAAAAGGCAGTACAGAGAATGGGAGCCAATTATACTGCATCTGAATTTTGTATCATCACAGGATTTTATTATAATCTGACACTTAAAACACTTATCAACTAAGAAAAGTTCCTCAGAAGCACAGAAAATTTACTCCACGTCATGAAAACTATAAATCAACCTTTTAAATTAATATTTAACTACCCTCAAAAGCTACAAAAATACTACTTAGAGAGAAAAACATGATTATGAACTGATGTATTAAAAGTTGGTCTCTATGCTCAAGATTCACTGCTTTAAATTTCTGATTTATTTTTCAACATTCAACATTTATTAAGCAACAACTAGATACAGAGGATCTTCATGTGCAACAAAAATGCAAAGCAACAACAAAAATTATTGAGGGACTTCCTAGGTGGTCCAGTGGCTAAACTCCACCCTCCCAATGCAGGGGGCCTGGGTTCAATCCCTGGTCAGGGAACTAGATCCCACATGCCACAACTAAGACCTGATGCAGCCAAATAAATAAGTTAATTAATTTTTTTAAAATTATTGAGACTAGTGACCTCAGGAAACAATAAGGATGGAAGCAGGTGGGTGAAGTCTAACGCTTGCCTTGAGTCAAGCTATGATGTGTCAAACTCAAAATCGGTGTCTTCAAGTTACCAGAGGTAGCAAGGCTCCATTTTTGCACATCATTCACATTCTCTTAGGACAGTAAAGTAGTTAAGAAAAGAGCTCTAGATTAAATTACCTTGGTTGGAATCCAAGCTCTGCCATCTGCTGGTTCTGAAACCTTGGCAAAAGTTACCCAACCTCTCTAAGCCTCAATTTCCTCAATGATAATGGGATCTGGCTCATAACTGACTTTGCAATATGGATTTCAACTATATTTGTTATCCATTTCTTATAGCCACTATTTCACAGACAGGCTGCATTAATTTTAAAGCAAGGTATTTGCTCTTAAAATTTTTACTTCAAAAGGATAAAACAATTTAACTTTACTTGTATATGGCTGACAATTTACTTTCTTCTTGGTAAGCAACATTAATAAAAAGTAAAAGTTCCAAAGCCCTACCCTAAGAAATCTTAGTTCAACCAACTTCCCAGAATCTTCCTATTTTCTTTCCAAATTATAAAGGTTACATAGTGCAGCAGTTAAAAGAACAAATTTGAAGTATGGCTACAAAATTTTCTGGCTGTGTAAGGCTCTCTAAGCCTCAAGTTTCCCCACTTGTAAATTGTATTTGCCTTACCAGATTGTGGTAAAGATTAAATAAGATAGAAATAAATTGCTTAGTACAGTGCAATGACATACTAAGTACTGAAAAAACTTTTGTCTTTTATTTAAAGTCTGGTGGCCTGAGTTCAACATGCTGGGCCTATTCCCTTCTAGTTGTGAGATCCTGAATATATCAATTAAAATATTTTTAACTCCATTATCCTTTAACTGGGGAGAATATTGCCTCAAAGCATTATGAAAGTTATATGAAGTATCAGTCCTTGGCACACAGTAAACACTCAAACAGTAGCTACATCTGAATTATTCTAGTTCTAAGATATGGACTACCATCATAGCATCTAGGGAAACTCAATACTCATCATAATAACCACAATCTTTTTTCTAATTAACTTTTTCCCCAGCCCTCACTCCTATGGTCAACAGCAGCATTTCTTACCTCTTCCCTGAACTTTAGAAAGTACATAGGCTTTCCCAGGTATATATATGAAAAAAAAAATTTGTTGTTGTTGTTAATTGGGACATAAAGTAAAGCTACATTTTTAAACAATGTTTTATTCTTAAATTAATAATGGTAGTTGACAAGCTATACAATTTATATTGATGCCATATACAAGACAGTGGAGTCAGAGAATCTTCTGCCTCTGGGGATCTTTCTTTTCTAAGGATCCCAGGAACTGGCCCACTTGCTCCTACGTTAGAAGTCATGACACACAGATCCTTTGTTTCTTACTAAGTACTCATTCTCCACTATAGCAGAAATAAAATACTAGAACATTTCCTCTATCCTTTGAAAGTGCACAGCCATTCTTTAACTTTCTGTAAATTGACAAGAGGTAAATATATACTGTAAAGTCTCAAAACTCTCTCAATAAAGGTTATCCCTGATGTTCAACTGAATTTAAATAGAATTATGTTTTGTCCTTTATTAACTCCTCTTACGTTTCAATGGCACAGCAAGCATTTGCTACTTACAGAGAAAATAAATCTCTTCTAAGAATCATGCCCTAGGTCAGCCAAACATCTCACAATGTATACAATTAGTTAAAGAAGCAGATACAATGTTGATCAGTAAAAACCAAATTATTATCCTGACATCATGATTTCTCAAAACCCAATACAGACGGCCAAATTTTATAGCTATTTAAGAAGTTGGATTATTTAGTGAAGAGAACCCTTATTGCTTATTAATATTTCTTACTTTCTCTGGGAAAGCTCTTGAATTGATATACGAATATACACTAGTATATCAGACAAACAAACACTATCCGAGAGACACAAAAAGAGGCCCTGTAAAAATTAAAGTTTTCATAAATCCCCACAATACAATTATATGTCTAAGTACATCCATGGTGAAAGGGCCTGTTCATATTTAAATAGTCTGTTTACTTTGTCTCTTGCAGAATAAGCTACCTGGTAAAAATGAGGAAACTGATTTATCACTTTTCATTATTCTAAATCTCTCTTCTACCCTCACCCTCTCCAAATAAACTCCTGGAAGGCTTGGGGGTATTGTACTAGCTGGACAGGCTCAATGTTTCAAAGGTATTGTGCTTACCAACCAGTGCAACCTAGCACCTGAGTTCTTTCATTCAGCTATCCATCCAGAGTTCACACCCCTCTGTGCTAAGCACACAGTATTAACACAAGTGTCTATATCTCTGTGTCTCTTTCCTTTCCCTACTACTGTTCCTTTGTGTTTAAACAAAAACCCAGGTTTAACTTTATAAATTAATTTCTTGTATCAAAACTTAAATGTTTTTAGAAACATCAGTGACAGTTTGATGACCTGGAAACTCTAATACTATCATGTATAGTATACATGTAACTACCATGATAAATTGCTTTCAACTCAAATACGTATTAAGTAACCCACTATAGAAAGCACTGTGCTCCACACTGCAGGAAACATAAAGGTGAGTAAAATACCGTTTTTGCCATATTCGAATTTATAATCACCTAGAAAGAGACAAAACAAGTTAACTAGAATACAAGGCAGCACATAAGAAGAGTAATTGTGCTATAGGAGTTACATGCAAGTGCATTTCATGCCTTGGAGTAAAGGGCCAGGAAGACTAAGTAGTTGAGGTGGCATATGAGACTCTGAAAGCTGGGTGGCTCTTTGAAACAGCAAGGGGAGAGAATGTATGACAAAGAATATTTAGACTAATAAGATCTCATTGGGACCAAGACAATCATGGCAATAACAACATCTAACAAGTATACCAATAAGAATTTTAATATACTTTTTAAGTGTGCTAAAATATGGGGAAAAAATCATTACCTCCTACACCAAGGACCTTTCTGAAGAACATAAATCTCTCAACCTCCTTTAATGTGGTGTAAATTTCAAAATAAACTGAAGACATGACTAAAAACAAAGCAATGAGACAAATCAATGAAGCGTTTTTAAACTACATACACCTTATCTGTTCCTTTAAAATACATATATATATTATATATATATATATGATTAGGCAGATTAACAACAATATTACACAGTAACGTAATTCTGGAAAATTCTAAACCTGTACTGCTCAACATGTGGCTATTAAGCGCTTAAAATGTGGCTACTACAAATTAGTATGTGCTATTAAGAGTGAAATACCCACTAGGTTGTGAAGACTCAGTACTCAAAAAAGGTGGCAAAATTTATCATTAGTAAATTTTATATTCATTACATGTTGACATAATATTTTGGATACACTGCTTTAAATAAAATATATTCTTAAGATTAAGTTCACCTGTCTTTTTACTCTTTTTAATGTGGCTCCTAGAAAATTTTAAATTACATATGCGACTCACATTTGTGGCTTCCATTATATTTCTATTGAATAGGTCTGGTTTAAACAACTACTTAACATTTATATTGTTCAGATTTCTGTACTTGCTTCAGATTGGCATGGTAATCACTTGATCACAATGATACTAAGTAACCTTCCAAACATCTTGCCTCAGTGTCTAGATACTGAAAAGGTGAGATACCTGCCAAAAAAGTGTGTCAGCTTCTTAACTACCCTTTTGGAGCAAATGTGGAAAAAACAACCAACTAAAAACTTTTCCAGATACATTTACCAAACAGTTAGTACTCCAGGCACTGCTAGCTGATGTCATGAGACTATGTTAGATAAGAACTACTCAGGGATGCAAAGAGATGGGATCCAAGAAATAGGACAGTGGACCCTAAAGAGCAGTGAAAGAAGTTAGAGGATGACAGCTGTACAGCAGAGGCCTGGAGAACAACCAGGCCAGATCCCAGTAGGACAGCACTCCAGGAAAAGAATGGAGGGTAGGGCAGAATCCAGAGAATGCTTAATAAAATTTGAGGGGAAAAAAATGAAGACTGTGATCATTGCAAGCTGTGCAAGAAAAAGAAAACGGCAACAAAAAAGTGTAAAAAAAAGTTGAAAGCAAAGGAAATGTGATCGCCACTTCAGAAACAGTTTGGTAATTCTTTAAAATATTAAACAGTTACCATATGACCTAGCAATTCCACTCCTAAGTATATACCCAAAAGATCTGAAAATATATGTCCACACAAAAACTTGTTCGCAAATGTTCATATCAGCGTAATTCATAATAGCCAAAAAGTAGAAACTATCCAAATGTCCACTGACTGATGAACGGGTAAACAAATGGTGGCATTTCCATACAATGGAATATTATTCAGCAATAAAAAGTAATGAAGTACTGATAAATGCTACAACATGGATGAACCTAGAAGACATTATATGAAGTAAAAGAAGCTAGTCACAAAAGGCCACATATTTTATGATTCCATTTATATGAAATGTCAAGCATAGGCAAATCCACAGAGACAGAGAGTAGATTAGTGGTTGCCTGGAGCTGGAAGGAAGGGAAATATGAGGAATGACTACTAATGGATACAGGGTTTCTTTTTGGGGTGATTAAAAATGTTCTAAAATTAGATTGTGGTGATGGTTGCATCACTCTGTGAGTACTGGAAACCACTGAACTGTACACCTTAAATTAATGAATTTTATGGTATGTGAATTATATCTCAATAATGCAGTTTTTAAAAGGAAATTGTACACTATTGTACACTATTCACCTTAATGTCTAGATATTGAGTACTGATCATTTGAATAATAATTTAAATAAATAATTATTTAACTAAAAATGGTGGTATAATTGCATTAGTAAGATAGTAAAAGGGAGATGGTGATAACAATAAATAATATCTAAAAATAATTTAAAGACATAGACAAATAGTACACTAATTAAAATTATAATAAAACTACTAGAGGAAATAGCTGTCATAGTTAAGGTTGCCTCTGAGAAACAGAAATGAGGGAGAGGAGTTATGCTTCGATATTAAGACTTTCTGCACTATTTGATTTCTTTAAATCATACGATAGAGTGTATTACTTAATAAAAAAATTTTTTTTTAATTTTTTAAGACTAAGGAATGCTGGTTTAGGAGCAGAATGAAACCATGCGCTCTTAAAGAGGTAAAAGGCACAGGCTTCATTGACATTGACGCACTCTGCGCCTCTGATCTCTCAAGAGAACAGGTTTTCTCATCTAAGATGTTCAAAAAATGCAAAGTTAAAGGAAAATATCAATTATCTTTTATCTTTTTCTTTACAATGAAATAAACAGCTATTTCCAGCAAGAACACACATAATATCTACTTGACCTTATAGATCATTTCTCAAATACACAGAGTGGCAAATATTTTAAATGCGCCACTAAGCGTTCATCGGTTATGCCTGTTATCATTTTACCTCTTATTACCAAGAGAAGCACTCTCTCATCTTCGTATTTACTTCGTATTTACTCCCCATCCAACTCATATTCTAAAAATAAGGGTTTAGTAATCTACTAGGATGAAAAACAATAGCAATTTTCTAGAATAACTGATTTAAATTTTGTTTTAATTCTAACACTCTTATGCTAAAGCCAGTGTTAATTTAGGTCTGCATACACAAAATGTTATTTCATAGCAGAAATAACCTGTAAAGATTCAGAATATCTATGGAAGGATACTTAAGAAATTGGAATGCTGACTGTCTCCAGGAAAGAGGACTGGTAGTTACAGAGCAGGAGGAGGAGGAAGACATCACTGAATACTTTTAAATTTTGAATCATGTGAATAAATTCCATTTTTAAAAGCAAAATATGTAAATAAGACAAACATGGAATTGTCTATCATACAGCATCCAATTTATATTATTATTGCGATTATTACTATACATTACGTAAATATGATACACATATATACATACAATTTATTATTATTATTGAAACCCTACCAACTCAAAGCTTCCCTCTTCCCTTCAGAGTTTAAATAATGTGTGAAGTGCGAAAGCTCTGAAATTCCAGTAAGACAGCAAATGCACCTACAATACCGTCAGTCTGATGCCAGGCATAACTCCAGCACTCCAATTCTCCAGGTGCTGCCTTTATGAATTCAAAAGTCTAGGATTAGCAGCTCGATTCAACTCAATAACTTCCACACAGATCATGAAGAAAGTGGTTAATCAATTTAAAAGAATTAACTGATTTTACGGAATAAGGGGAAGTAGAGGGAGTCACATTTTTAAAAGATAGGTTAGCCTTCCTTAGAAAGAAATCTGAAACATCTTCTCACTTATATTAGTCAATTAAGCCTCTAAAAATTTCTTAGACCTCCAAAAGAGAAAAAAAAGTACGTTGTCATGGTTGTCCTTTTTCTTCAGGTCAACAATTAAGATACCCACCTTTTCAATTCTCATTATAGAGGCCATAAGTGTATTTGGTAAAGTGACTCTCTAACAGCTAATCATAATTCATAAGAAAGCTTAAATGACTCCATGCAGTGCCTTCTAAGCATTCCACAAAGGTATGGGCATGTCAAAATCCAAACAGCAACTCCATATATACCACAGAAGAAAAAATAAGACAACAAATCTTAAATCAGATAAAATGCTGTTGCTGAGTAATATACATAGATGGGCAATGGAAGAAAGAGTTGGAAACGATACTCTGGGCTAGCATACTGAAGACTTTAGTACCTTCATCCGTTATCACTGAAAGCCAACTGGAATTGGTCAACCAGACAGAGATGACCCAGTTCTCTTCCTCATCACTTCAGGTAACCAAGAAATTAGAGACTGTTTCATGCAGTGAGAAGTTGAGAATCCCAGCTACCCAGAAGAGACCTTCCTGACTCCTGTCCTTTTGAGAGAGTGAAGTTAGTATAATTTAACCTTCCCTAGACCAAAATTTTGAACAATTATCAGAGTGATTTCCCCTGGGGTTGTGTGAGGCTACACCAAGTAATCGCAATATGCTTGTTTTCCTGAACTGTCTATACTTTTTAGAAGGTGTAATGCTTAATATCAGTGTAATTCAGTCCCTTCTAATTCGCAGTTTTAAAAAAAAAAAAGACAATTGAATGACTTAGAGCTATGTGTTAAAGAATAAAAAAAGAACTCTAAATAAAAGCCAAAAAATAACCTATGAGGAAAGAGTATGCACCATTTGTGTGGGGATTTTTGGTTCACTTCCTGATTGTCAAATACCAACGAATTCCAAAAAGGTGATGTTCCAAATAACCCAACTGCACATTGATGCATAGCTGTTATTCTTTAACAACAAGTACAACAACCTGAAGGCTCACAGTTCCAGACATAACAAGTGTCCGACAGATACTTGACTAATTGGTTGTGTACATATAATAAAATTTCATGAAGTTTGCTGTCAAATATTAAAATAAAGAGTAGAACACTTAAAATACTTCACAACCTATAGGAAGAGATGGAGAGAAATAATCCTTAATAATGGCTAATTTGGGGCTTCCCTGGTGGCGCAGTGGTTGAGAGTCCGCCTGCCGATGCAGGGGACACAAACCGGTCTGGGAAAATCCCACATGCCGCGGAGCGGCTGGGCCTGTGAGCCATGGCCGCTGAGCCTGCACGTCCGGAGCCTGTGCTCCGCAACGGGAGAGGCCGCAACAGTGAGAGGCCCACGTACCGCCAAAAAAAAAATAATAATGGCTAATTTGTAGAATCACATTCTAATATTACCTGGAAATATAAATACACCAGATTTACTTACGATCAATCAGTACTTTTCAATAAAAACCAGTGCTCCAACTGAACATTAAACAAAAAAATACCATAACTTATTTTTCTTTTTGTGCCATCATAAGCCCTAACATTTTCATCAATGTTTGTCTTAACAAGTTTTCCCTGAAATCTTAAAAGAATTGAGAATTTTTTCCAATATAACTGTAAGTAATTAAATACTATATTTGCTGACAGGCATGCCTGAAACTAATTTCAAAAGAGGTACCAATCATGAAAGTCTTACACAGTCACTGCTAAATTATCAATGAAAGACTATCCTAAAAGAAAAGGCACTTTAGCTTAACACTTGGAATCCAAGTGTTAAGGCAACAGCAATCCATTCTCTATAAAATATACAATAAAGAGCAAGAGCTCTAGAATCAGAATGCCTGTATTTGAATTCTAGCAGAGCAATCTTCTAGTCAGGTAATCTTGGACAAGTGGCTTCACTTCTCTAAATGTCATTTACCTATCTATAAGGTGGGGATAATAGTATTAGCTACTTTGTAGAGTTGTAATGATTAAAATGAGCTGTTGCATGTAAAGAATTTAGCAGATTGCTTATTAGCATTTAATAAACATTCAATAGACATATCACAAGTCAATCACGTTATTATTCACACCCCCTTTCTATTAAAGCAACCTACTTATTTTTGGCTTCCTAAGCCAAGGAATTCAACATGATACAATTAATGGTAATGAAAAAATGGAGTATTAATGTTACTGCTTTGCACCAATGTTACCAATATTTTTGCCTGCCTACCTACCATCTCTTTGGCATTAGGGCATGCTCATTAAATCCTAGGACTGTAAGTTCATTTAAATTATACCACCATCTAAAACACAAGTTTCTATGGGAGTTTGCTAGTGGCCTAGTGGTTAGGATTCCGGGCTTTCACTACCGTGGCCCAAGTTCAATCCCTGGTCCGGGAACTCAGATCCCACAAGCCTCGTGGTGCAGCCAAAAAAAAGTTTAAAATTTTAAAAATACAAGTTTCTAGGAAAATAGTGCCTCGTTCGTCAGGAATGTTTACTTTTCATTATTAAATTGATTTGAAAGGACAATCAAGAAATTGACAACTCCAAACTATGTTAATAAAGGAACACGTTAAAGGTTCATATTCATGCCATTGTTGGCCATGGTATCCTGGAGACAAAAGGAAAACCTGGTTTGGCAAAATTAGTTTCAAAATAACCAAAACATCATTGCCTCAATATGATCACACTAAAATGCTTCTAAGAAAACTATTCAATACAAAAATATAAGATTCAATCATTTACAGAATTTCAACTTGCACACGCTTTGAAAGTACACTTTTCTCCCCAAAACATAAGCAAAAGTGAGAAAGGAGATCATAAACTAAGAATCCAAATCTACAAAGTTGTGTCTTTGTATCTTGTTTCAGACCAAGTATATTACAGACATGAGCATAAACTGAAATAATTTACTGAATGTCCATCACGTGCTAAATATTAACTCATTTTTAAAAAAAACTAGAATAAAAACTCAATAATAGAATAGAATAAATATCCCTTTATTTTATCAATTTAATGGTAGGAAACTTGGGAAAACAAATTGTTCTCCTTTAACTCTGTCAGTTTTTCCTTGCTGTTTTATTCACACAGGTCTTCATATAAATATACATTTCTATATCGCACTCAACCAAGGTCAAAGACAATTTATATAACCAAGGATGATTTGTACAACCCAAGATAGAAGCAAAGATTGCAACCTCTACTTTAAAACCAGTGAACCATGAAAATGCTTCTATCCTTGCAATCATGCAAGGTTCCCTTTCCATACTATCTCCTCCAACCCCTCCCCCCCAAAAATAGGCTAGAAAATGATGCTAAACATTCCAATAAATTCATTTACTCATGGTGATTATGTTCTTAGTAGAACAATATCTGGGAAATCAGGTTAGTTCTGTTAGTACCAGCATATAATCCCATCACACCCACATGCTCTGCCCCTCCATTCTCCTATTGCAGGGTGGAGCATCACAAGAGACACCACAATCCCACAGCCTGCCCAATCCCACCCCTGTCCCACAATCCCATGAGAGTTATTAAATGTATGGAACTGCAGCACATGCACGTTTCACAGCCTTCTCTACACATAATGCACACAAAAAAACAGAGCTCCCTTGGTCTCAGAATCTGCTGCTGACACTTAAGGCTGCTTCCCCAGCCTTGCTGTTTCTCCAAAACAGTATCTCACACCAGCAACCTAAGTCCAAAACAAGGGGCAGACAGCACAGGATACAAGTATATACTGATTTTCAGCTGAACTATGCAAGTGAAATGAGAAGATGTCACCTCATTTTCTAAATGCAATTCCCAACCAGTCATAAATTGATTTGTGAACCTCTGGGTTCCCTTGAAGTTTTTTCCTAGTACACTACTGTGCCTTAAAGTCATTTCACAATTAGCATTCTAGAGGTGCATGTAACAAGAGAGCATGCAATTTTTATATGAAGGTCTAGTTTTTTTAACAACTCTGGAAAGGGCTGGTTGGGAAAGGAATGAAAACAATGAAAATAAAAGTCTAGTTTTCAGTTTCACACATGAGCTCTCTTCCACAATGGATAATCTAGAAATTGGTTACATTCTAATAACCTGATTTTTGTGTCACAAAGAGATTAAATTCCCTCTGGAATAGAAAAACTCTAAGTTGCCACCTGCTCTTTGGTTTTAGTCACCATACAACTAAATACTGCACAGTAATATGCAACTACTATTAATTATTCACTTCACTAAAAAAAATTGATCTAAAAAAGTTTTATATGAGGAAATAACTTGACTTAGCTAGACAACTAGCTAAATTTTCACTAACAGTTTATCAAAAAGATTTGTTACTAATATTTTAACCAAAAGTCACCATAGACAGTCCCTCACTTTCTCTATTTTGAGTAAAATATCATGTGATTCTACAGAAGAACTTCATAACTGTTTACATTTATTTAATAACACTTGAATATGGACGAGGACAAAAAAAAATGGGTTCACCATAGCGAGTAAAAAAAAAAAAAAAAAAAATTCAGGGACTTCCCTGGTGGCACAGTGGTTAAGAATCCGCTTGCCAATGCAGGGGACACGGGTTCGAGCCCCGGTCTGGGAAGATCCGCCATGGTGCGGAGCAACTAAGCCCGTGCACCACAACTATTGAGCCTGTGCTCTAGAGCCCACGAGCCACAACTACTGAGCCCACACGCCACAACTACTGAAGCCCAAGCACCTAGAGCCCGAGCTCTGTAACAAGAGAAGCCTCTGCAATGAGAAGCCCGTGCACCACAACTAGAGAGAGCCCACGTGTAGCAACGAAGACCCAACGCAGCCAAAAAAAAAATTCAAATATACTGTTTTAAACTTAGCTCAACAAAAAAAGGCAAAAAATACTTGTTATAAAATCAACTTTTAATTTCTGCTGGAGTCTGCATATTACCATTATTTTAAATGCAAGGTTTACTTAAGAATAACCATTATTTATGAAAAACTAGTTTTAAGCAAGTACCGAAGATTAAATTAAAGGCTGTATAAAATATCTAAAATTTTTATGTCACGGTTTAGCCCAAAAAATATTTTCATTGTTTTCAAATAAATTACCATCGGGTTATTATAACTAAGTTTCAAGTGTGAGGTTTTTGAATCTACATAAAAAATTATTTTCTTTTTTAGGACTTTAAATGGAATGCATATAAATAAAAACCTTTAGTTTACTAGTCCTGAAAATAAATCTGACAGTTTTGGGTTCAGAAAAATTAGAAACAGTTCAAGACTGTAAAGTTAAATATCATTGCCAGTAACCAACTGCTGCCTCTGAATTTCAAGAAAACCTATTGTATATTAAATTTTTAAAAAGTGAACTCAACTACCCTCTCATCTCAGCACTTTCTCAACTTTCCCATTACAATCAACAATATAACTTGGTGGTCAAATCTTCCAGACCAGTAACATCAGAATTTATTTTTAACTCCTGACTCCTTCCCAAATATTCCCCTTCAATCCAATCCAAAGCCCTGCCAGTTCTTCATTCACGCTGTCTCGCAAATGTGCTTTCATCTCATTTTCACACTTTATATTCTCATTCTTCATGACATACCCTACTACTCCCTAAAATGGCTCTGATGTTTTGCTACTAACCCATCAACTCAGCTGCCCAGATCGTCTTCAAATATTTCGTTCAGCAACCTACAGTAAATACCAATCTCTCCTGAATCTCAACCAAACTCTTACAGACCCCCTTTGCCCTCCATCAGTTAACACATTTCTCAAATTCCATCTCCTCTTATTTTCCTATTTAGGCCCCTTTCATTCAGATTTACTAACCTGCTTTATAAATACAAAAATCACCACCTCTGTGCGTCTGTCCATTCCTTCCATCTAGAATCCTCTATGCTTCTCTGTCAATTCAAGTTACTGCCTCCTTTAACACCTGTCTTAAAACACACCTCTACAGAAGTCTTCTCTCTCCAGCCCTCTACCTCATCCCTTCATTTCTTGTCCCTCTGAACGAAGCACTTCTGTTTGCATTTATAGTCTTGCAGTCATCATGATATTGTTTTCACATTTTGACCTATAACCTGTCTCAACAACTGACAAGCTTTTCAGGCCAAGGACTATAATTTCTTACGTATCTCTCATTTGAACAGGGGTCCCTTAGAACACTAACACTCCAACAAACGCTTAATTACTCCCCTTTCTTCCAAAATGTCCTTAAAGTTAGGGTTGTCAAAAACACATAATTAGCACTGATCTCCAACTTTTAAAATGTTAGGTTGACCTATATGGTAACAGAAAAGTCAACATTTTAACCTGCACACTTTGCAAGGGTTACTCCATCCTCAGGCAACATCCACACAGGATTCAAAGAGAATCCTGGAAATTAAATGAAAAGTCCCCAAATTTAATATTATAAGCTATCCTATTTTGCTCTCTGAAATAGATCTAATACATTAATTACCTAAAATTGATTTCAAGTGGTTTTTAAACCAAGATGAAAAACATCCTAACACTCCAGTACCACAAGAGGCTCTTAAGTAGCTATTATAAGATTTGCTTCATCACAGCAGAAAATTAGCCCAGAATTTTAAAATATTCCTCTCAAATGACCCCATGAAGTGCTTAGAAAGCTTGACCATTCCCTGAAAGATGCATCATCAGCTTCCCTCTTCACATACCCTGCATTCTGAACTAGCTAGTCACCAAAAAAAAACTTAACTCTCAAAAATAATCTCCCATTCAGTTATTACCTTAGACTACCCTGTTTCAGGCAAGTTCCAAAAGCCAAAATAAATTGAAATTCTGAGTTCAAATAAGAGTGATCATTTTATGTTGCTTAAGGACATAATCAATTTCATATAACAGCAAATACTTTTTAAAAATCTCAGTTCAATTCTCTCCTTCTAGGCAGCAAAACAGTTTTTCTTTGCCCTCATCATGCCCCTTTCTGGAGGAATAAGGAAACAATACAGATATTTTTGTCAAATTCTGTAAGTATGTTTAAATAAACTGTCATTAAATACCACATAAACATATCCACATATAGAGAACATTAGAACATTGGACACTTAGTATAGACTTGGACACTCAACATAGACTTTTCTGCACAAATCAGGGAAGACGGTACAGTCTAGCAACAACCTTGAACACAGCCCAAGTATCCCTATTATATGCAGGACCACAGCCTTCTGCAAAACCTATGATGGAAAGGTCTAAATCCATATTCTTCTAACTCCATAGTCTTACCTAAATTCAACAGGAAACCAATGCAAGAGTATTTTAAATAGTCTTAAGAAGGAACCCCTGAACTCTAGATCATTTAGCAAGTACTGAGTGCAATGGCACCCTAAAACTGAACTTTAATGATGAGTCAGTGACAATTAACATTCAACTTAGCATTTGGCAACATGACAATACAAGCCCCAATCAAAACTTGGACATACTTCCAAATTACCTTTTGATTAAACGTTAATTCTATAGTGGTAGATTGGTAATGTCAAAATGGAAAGGTTAAGAGATAACATATTATACCACTTATCCAATTTAGAACAATGCATGTTGAGATACTACTGCTACTGCATATCAATCAGCCCCACCGGTCCCTTCTAAAGGGAAGAATCAAAGCTTGCCTCCAAACCGTAATGTGGTTACGGAGCAAGTTCATCTCTAGATTATGAACACATACTTTGTATAGTCACATAGGCAAGAAAGAAATGTTACGAGACAGTGACATTTAGCTCCTCTATTAAGTATACAAAACTATGATAACCCCTGAGACCTGAGCTAACTAAACTATCCCTCATTCCAAAAGACACATTCTGCAAAGGCACATAATGGTTTATGAGTCTTGTCCTTCGCTTTATTCAAAAGGATGAGCAAGTAACCACTTCCATCGCTATTCTAAGATGGAAAAACTCAACCGCTTGATAAAGCTATCAACTGCAAGAAAACTATATGAAAAGAACTAAGTTTCAGATCGAATCATCCAAATAAAAATCATATTCCCTCAATTCAAGGTTAATAAGACCGGGGGAGGGGATATGGGAGGAGAAAAGAGGGAGCTGCCTCATCCTTGACTGAAGACAGGTTTTTGCCCTTTTCCATTACCTCCGGCTGTTATATCAGAAGGTCTCATATTTTAAGATCCTGATATTTTAAAGTCTCTTATTTAAAGGGTGAGGTGGAAAGGGGGTGTAAAATAAAATCAATACTCACTGCTAACTTTCATGCTGCCAAAAGCTGAAGGCTGCTGCACTGGCTTGCAGCTCTCCGCAAAGGAGGTGGTTCTGGGCCGCCCTGACATGATCACTCTCTTTCCGAATCACCTTCTTTTCCTTCCTTCCTCCTCTTCTTCCTTTTGTTTTATGTTGGGGTGTTAGGTTAATGATAAATGCAGCATTAAGTTCTCCCACAAGAAAAAGACTTCGTCCTCTTGGCTTTTCACTCCTTTTGTACAGCTATAAAAAAAAGCGAGCGATGTATTTCTCCTTGAAGACAGATCAGTACGGATATTTAACATATAGATGATCGGGAGCTGGGAAAAAAATACAATTCTTTCCCCTCCCTTTCCTTGGAAGGGAGAAATGGTTGGGAGGTCCTAAAAAATATATATCACGTGAAACGGGGGCAGATACTTGATTGAAAATAAGTACTCTGAATATTATATTTTCCTCGGGGATTTTTTTTCCGAGTCAATGAAGAAGGGAAGCGGCGGAAGGATCACGAGTCTCACGCTTGAAAAGAAAGGGGGATGGGAAGGAGGGAGGGAGAGGGAGGGGGTGGCTCGGAGATGCGTCGGGAAACGCTGCGGCTCCGACAGCGGCGGGATCCGGCGGCCTGACGGCAGGGGCCCGGCGAACTGGAAGGCGGCGGAGTCGCGAGTCAGTCAGAGGCGGGCGGTGGCGGCGGCTCCCCTCCTCATTGCGCCAGGAGCAGCTGCACTCGGCGGCTGGATCCAGCGGCCATGGCGGCGGCGGTGGCGGAGGCAGCTCCCTTCAGACCCCAGGCAGCGGCTCCTCGACTGCTCCCCATACGCCGGGGACATGGGAACCCAGCAACCGCTTCCGTCCCTCGGGGCCCCCTCCCCCGTCCAAGGCACCAGCGCGGCCGCCCTCCCGCCCCTCGCTTCTGCACGGTCCCGCTCAGGAAGTGTCCGCGCTTTGCCCCCAGCCCGGGCCCTGTCAGTGGCTGCAGGGCCGGCTCCTCCTCGCTTCCTTCCTTCCTTTGTCACTCGGCCCGGGCGGCGGCGGCGGCGGCGGCAGCGGCAGCACAAACCTGCATTCGCCCGGGTCGGGGGCAGCTCTGTGTGAGGAGTGCCGTCTGCGCAGCCGCCTAGCTTTTCCCCACTCCCCCTGCCCCCTCCTACTCGTCCTCCGCCTCCTTCCTCCCCCACCCAGCCTTACACCGCCCAGCGCCCCCGCGTCCGCGTAACAGGCGTCTGGGAATCGCCGGCCGAGCCGAGTGTCCTCCCCCTTCGGTAGGGGAGCCGAAGCCCGAGCGGAACCAATCACGGATGTCGTTTGTTTGCAGATCCTCCCGGAAAAAGCCGATCGACCTGAGGAGCCAATTAGAAAGTGTCGCTGGAAATTCACGCCCAAGGACGGAAAATGCCGAAGATAGCCGACCGAGAAGAAGGTGGGTTCGCCTTGTCTTGTGGCTGGCTGGAGGAGAAATTCGACAATGGCAACAGTGACCAATCGGAGTCGCCGGCCCTCAGGAAAATGCTTGAAGAGTTAAGGACGGTGAAGCCCGGAGTCGCTGGTGAAACCGCACGGCTGGGCGCCGTGGCCGCTTTGTAATTGGCCGAAACTCCGCTGGGAGTGCACCTCCCTCGGTGATTGGTGAAGGAATGGGGCTTCCGAGGACAGTCTGGCCAGTCAGGACATCCCCTCCCTCGACGAGGTGGGGAGAAGTTGAGAGCGAAGGGAGGGCATCTATAAAGCGCCTTCTCATTGGCCTGAAGCTCTGGAGCCGGAGTCGGGGCAAAAGGGAAAAGGAGGGAGGTCGAAACCCGTAGCGGCAGCCAATCTGCTCTCGCTGCCGTCCAATCGCAAGACCTAGCTGCAGTGTGATTGGCCTTCGGTCTCCGGTGGCGGTCCCTGGAGCGGGGAGAATCGCGACTGGGGTCGTGGCGGATGGTTAGACGGGCTCGCCTGCGCTACTTGCAGCTTGTGTGGAAACTTGCAGATAGGGAGCGCGAGCCCTTCGCGAGCCGGTGTGAAACTGCTGTGGTCGGCGGCGCTGGGCTCCGAGCGCTCGAGCGAACGGAGGGTTGAGGGGTCTCCCCACCCACTGGAGGCTCTCGGCGGGGCGGGGCTAATTCTGCGCGCCCGAGGCTCCCCTCCGCCCAAGAGAGCGCGTCCCGAGCGCCGGCGTCTTCCCAGGAAGGGCCAGACGGATTCAGGGCGCCTCCCCGGCTGGGTGCGAGTTCTCGGGCGCTAAACTGAGAACAAAGCTTCCAGACAGGCAGCGCCCCTCGGCGGCCGCGCCCCGCCCAGTCGCGGAGGCCATTGATAAGAGTGAGGGCGACTGCGCCTCGTGCGCCAGGCCAAACCCGGCCTTCCAGAAACGCCCCTGAGAAATGAGCTCATGCTGGCTGCGCGCGCTCTTCGGGCGCGACTGCCCAGCGCAGAACGGGCCCCAAAAGCAGGTGAGGGGAAGTGCCGTCAGGTCGGATATCCCGAAGACTCTGAGGAAACAGGGAGTCAGAATAGCCCTTTGTAGTTTTTGGTTCTTTGGAACTAGGGTGATCTATAAAAGTACTATATAAGTTGATTTCGCACGTAGGCCAGTGGTCAGATTCCCGTGGTTTGCCTGAGGACAGTGAGGTATGGCTACAGAAAAAGTAGAAAGGACAGTTGCCATCAGTCCCGTGGTGTCTGTAATTTCCACCTGCAGAGTCATCCCTTTCTGTTAAGATACTATCTCTGGGAGCACATATAAAAATACACATACTTGGTCAGGTTAACTAGATGTTGCTTTGTCAAACTGATGAGGAACTTGGGACAGAACAAAGTAAGCTTTGATGGGAGAACGGAAAGGTCTAGATAGTGTTTGCAAACTCAGATGTCTACAGGGGCCAGAAAAGCAAAGCAAATGAGTGAAACTGGCCTGGTGTAAAACAATAGGGAATGATAAGCAACGTGGCAAATTGGAGTGTCCCTGCTGTAACTGAAAGGAGCAGCTGTTCGGCTCTAGCAGATTGTTACCCTGAAGAATGTGGATCCAGTGTTCTGAGGTATTCTGGTTTTTTCCCCCAAGAGAAACCGTAAAGCAGGATTTTTGTATGAAATCCCTCGATTTTTACACCAATATTTCCAAACCCTACAGGTCGAATTAAAAACATCCCAGGGTAGATGTGGCCAACATGCAATCAATTTGTAATCTCAAACCTGGACATAGGTTTTTTTATATAGCCCAGGAGTGGTAGCAGCTCTTGTTCTTTGCAATGAAGAGAGAACATGAGGCCTCTGGATGCCATGGAGAAGGGTAAAGAATGTTAAAAGCAAACTCAGTGCGTGGCAATTTTGTCAAATGATTGTTGCCTCTCCCTGCAAACTATTATGAAAGACCTTTGCCACTAGTCCCTAAAACACTGTGAGGCAAAGCTCTAAATCCTGCCTTCCTCTTTACTCCCCATCCCTACTCCCAGTTATACCAGCGGGAAAGTGAATAACAAATGTTTAGGTTATACAAATTGGAAACATGGCTATTCTTTTGTATATAATAAAGTACAAAAATAGTCTACCTTAAGGTTATGATTAGTAGCTTTACTGTTGCTGCCTTCAAATATTTTGAACTGATGCTGTTTAAAATAAAAAAAAAAAATCTGACCAAGAGGGGGGAAACTTTATAGGAAAAAATAAAAGTAGTTCAATCTAGAATTAGGACATAAGGAGGGAGAAGTTTAGGAGAAAATATAGAACCACTGAAATTAACATTCCATGATTGTTTCTCTGACTTTTCAAATTCTTCCTCTACCTTCCCGCCTGCTGTCAACCATTTATCAGTTTTTAATAATTTTAATAGTTAATGCTTCCTGAGTGTTTATAATGTGCCAGACACTGTTCTTAAGTGCTTCACACATGCTATCTCAAATTATAATCGTAAGTACTGTTACCAGCCTCCACTTAAAAGATGAGGAAACTCAAGGTCTGAAAGTTGTACTGACTTACCTAAGGTCCACAGAGCTAAAGTAAGCAGAACCAGGATTCAGATCTCTTGTACTTCTCTCTCAAACATAGTCCCCACCTCTCCTGGTCTTGCTTTATCTTAAATTCTAAGCCTTATGTCTTCAACTGTGTGTGCCTGGTTGTGAATACATCCCCTAGTTTGGTTTCTAATAGTTTGGTTTCCTTTAGGGCTCATCAGGTGGTCCCTTGCAAAGATCAGTGATTCTGAGCCACAGTAACCAACCAGAGGACTAGAAAAAGATGAATATAGGAAAGCTGGGTGATACAGAACAGGTAAGTAGTGTAGTAGAGGGGGAAAAAAAAGAGATTGGTGAGCCTGTCCACAAGGTAACGGTTATAAATTAAAATGCACAATGAACTGGCTTCTATAGTAATTACATGTATTTGTATAGCACTTTGCACTTGGGAAGTACTATTACGTTAATGAAGTTTACCAAGTACTGTTATGGAACTATTATTATGTTTTTACAAATGAGGAAACTACACAATAGCTCAGAATCACTTAGCTGCATTTTTAATTGAAACTAGAAGAAAATATATGCAGGTTTAATAATGAAGATAGCAAATAGAATATGAGATGCTGTTTATTTAGATGAACCCAGGGTCAGTCAGTACAAACAGAAGTTCACTAGCAAACTCTTCCTAGGACCTCATTTAGTTAGCCAACGTATATTAAATACCTAAATGTTGTTGGGTGCTGGCCTTCAAAATTTAATAAGATATGGTCTCTGCTCCAGATATTTGCAGATACTGTAAGATGGAAAAGAGTTGTTTAGTAATGAACTCTAGGAAAACCCTCCAATAACAAGGTCGATGTGAAGATTAAGAGGAAGGAAAAGATTTTGCATTTACTGAGTGCCTGTTCAGTCCTTCCCTGAACCTCCAGAGACAGCCATTATTAACTCTTTTGTTAATAGATTGGGGAGGGGGGATGAGCAATAAGTACATTGATCAAGGCCACACAGTTAGAAAATGGCAGAGCTGGGATGGAATCTACAGCTGAGTATATTTGATCCAGCTTCTTTATACTAGATTACTCTGCTCTCCATCAAAAAATAATATTGTTTATCCCATTTATGTAAAATTGCATATGTGTGTGTGCTTGCACACCCACACATAAGAGTCTAGAAATATTCATTTTGATGGCATTTTGGATGATACTTACTGTATTCATGATTTCCAGTATTGTCTTCATTTTCCACCTTTACATAAGAAACAAAATACTTAAAAAGAGAAAACAAAGGTAAGACTGCAGACGAACCAAAGAAAAGAAGTAGCAGTGTGAAATCGCTCAGTTTGATTAAATCAATTTGATTTATAGGACACTGTGCCAAGTCTTAGGAATACAGGAGTGTGAAGATGAATAAAAGTCATTCAGAAGTGACTGTCTTGCTCCAGTCTTAGGGGGAGCTCTTGTAGAGTGGAGACGTGTAAACAGACAACACCACAATGTGATCTGGGCAGCTATGGAAGAAAAGTGGCCCAGAGATCATTTTCCAAGTTGTATTTAAACTACCGGTCTCCAAAGTTGTGTGTATATACCCAGAGGTTGTATGGGATGATCCTTTGGAATGCTAGAACTACTAAATCTTATTTTTATCTTAAAACGTAAGAAATTACCTTTCCAGTGGTTAATATACTGGTAGACAGTGGTGCCCTCCTCAGTCCCTATGTCAAAGGAAGGAGTCACATGGTCCACCATACAGTTTTCCTAAAGGAAGGGGATGAATCCACAGCCTAGAAGGGATTGTGAATATACGGTACCCTCCTGCTTTTTAAAAATTTCAGCAACATACGACACTTTACTTGTGCTTAATTAATGGATTTGCAGTCATATTATTTGATTTTTAACTAACTTGACCCTCATAGATTGAAAATGATTCCTGCAAATAAAGTGTAGATAAAAGAACAAACAAAATGGCAAAGCTCACATTCTACTCTTAGTAGGAACTCTTCATCAGTCACATCAATAGGTTAAAAACAATAATGAGCTAATCAAATTTGACAAGAAGTAGGCCTGAAATTTTTGGAATTTTTGAAATATGAACCATCCACTATTTTTTAGTCAAAATTTACCCTAAGGTTAAGTATGACATACAGCTAATGCCAGTGTGAAGTCTTCACAATTACCAAAATGTTTAAAGACTATGCATCTGGGACAGTTAATAATTTGGGGGGGCGGGGGGTTAGCGGTGAGAATAAAAAAGTATTGGGGGTACTTCCCTGGTGGCGCAGTGGTTAAGAATCCGCCTGCCAATGCAAGGGACATGGGTTCAAACCGTGGACCAGGCAGATTCGTACATGCCACAGAGCAAGTAAGCCCGTGCGCCACAACTACTGAAGCCCACGCACCTAGAGCCCGTGCTCCGCAACGAGAGGCCACAGGAATGAGAAGCCCATGCACTGCAACAAAGAGTAGCCCCCGCTCACCACAACTAGAGAAAGCCTGCGCGCAGCAACAAAGACCCAATGCAGCCAAAAATTAATTAATTAATTTTTTAAAAAGTATTGGGCTTTAAATAATGTTGTTTTAAAATATTGTTTATTATGCCTGTTATCCTTTTTTATTCCTGTATATGTCTTATATATGCATATCATGTTAGCTCAAGAGTATATGTTTTATAACTATGCAGAATATTGGGGGGTTGATATTAAAATTTTTTACTAGTACAGTGTAAGAACAAAAAAGTTTGTAGACCACTGTTTTTTTTGCTGTTTTTTGGGGTTTTTTTTAATAGATCTTTATTGGAGTATAATTGCTTCACGATACTGTGTTAGTTTCTGTTGTACAGCAAAGTGAATCAGCCATATGCATACACATTTCCCCATGTCCCCTCCCTCTTGAGCCTCCCTCCCAACCTCCCTATCCCACTGCTCTAGGTCATTGCAAAGCACTGAGCCGATCTCCCTGTGCTATGCTGCTGCTTCCCACCAGCCAACTATTTTACATTCGGTAGTATATGTATGTTGATGCTCCTCTCACTTTGCCCCAGCTTCACCCTCCCACCCCATGTCATCAAGTCCATTCTCTATGTCTACCTCTTTATTCCTGCCCTGCAACTAGGTTCATCAGTACCATTTTTTTTTTTTAGATTCCATATATATGCATTAGCATACGGTATTTGTTTTTTTCTTTCTTACTTCACTCTGTATGACAGACTCTAGGTCCATCCACCTCACTACAAATAACTCAATTTTGTTTCTTTTTATGGCTAAGTAATACTCCATTTTTTATATGTGCCACATCTTTATCCATTCATCTTGTAGACCACTGTTTTAAACAAAGATTAGTTTTTTAGATGATGGAAGGGAAGAACATTCTAGGCAAAAAGAAGTTATGCAATGGCGGAAATATATGTTACAGGGTATCAGAGAACTGGAGGTAGTTTGAAATTATGTAGCATGTAAGAGCTGGGCCTAGAGAAAAGAAAGGGAAACAGTATCAGATAATAAAGGTGTAGTTTATGTTCTACTAAGTCCATATTATGTAAACAGAAAAAAGAATAAATACAAAGACTAATAGCAACTTAATACTAATTAAAAAATATAGAACTTGATTGTATATTACCAATTTCCAATTCTGCAAAATATGAACATATTGAAAAGGAAGACAGAAATTAGAATAATTTTGTTAATATATTGGCATATTATAGATGAAAATATTCACTTTAACTGTTTTCATGTCATATTTTTACAATAAATCAATGTTTGTTGGGTTTTAAAAGGGAATTGGCTCCCTTTTCTTTACTGTGATTCACATATTCCTCAGAATGGCTCTCATTACATGGAATTCTTAACAAAAACTCCAAATTTCTCAGCAAAGCTTTCCAATGCTAACATTTCTACTGATAAGCCTTTGTATTATAAATTATACACTGTATTAATAAAACTAGCCAACATTTGTTATATGCAAGACATCTGCTAGGCACCTGATATAAAGAAGTACATGAGCCACCTGAGTGGCTCTGTGCCCTTAGTGAACTTATCCTCTGGGGAAACAACCTCATGAAAAGCTAAATAAGTAATTATTTAAGATCATATTTGAATCCATAAGTTGTAAGGCAGAACATAATTTGCTAATATGTTTGTTACTCATGCTCAAATGAATTGGTCATGCTGTCCTATTTAAAATAGGTAAATGGAGGACACTTCAATCTAAAGTGAATCTTAAAGGATGGGTAGTAGGATTTGGAGATGAAGAAAGGAAAGTGGAAGTAAACTATTTTCTACCACTTCATTTCCAACCCATCAGACAAACCCGCTTAGTAAACTTAGGTGGATCCAGCTGTCAGAGCAATTAAGGACAGTGTGAGTCTGTTCATTTGACTATAGGAAAACCAGTTTGGCTATAATAGAAAGCCGATAGAGGAGACTAATGGACGATAAAGCTTAAAAGGTAGTTTGGGGGCTTCCCTGGTGGCGCAGTGGTTGAGAGTCTGCCTGCCGATGCAGGGGGACATGGGTTCGTGCCCCGGTCCGGGAAGATCCCACATGCCGCGGAGCGGCTGGGCCCGTGAGCCATGGCCGCTGAGCCTACGCATCCGGAGCCTGTGCTCCGCAGCGAGAGAGGCCACAACAGTAAGAGGCCCACGTACCGCGAAAAAAAAAAAAGGTAGTTTGGGGCCAGATTTGAAAAAGCTTTGAATGTTATACCAAGAAATCTTGTAGACAATGGAGAATTATGGGAGGTAGCAGATGTAGGACATTGTCACTGCAGGAGAGCCTCTGGGGTAACATACACTGTGTGGTTTTTCCCGTTGCTGAAAATGTGCCCAGGGTAACAAGACAGCATATTTCATCATGCTTCTTATAACCAATGGGGTGTGCCCAAATGGGAAAATAATGGATGACTACCCAGAAAGAAGAGGGACAGTGTTTGAAACATTGCCACTATGAAGTAGACTCTGGTTATATTAAAAGTTTCATATCAAGCCTTTGATCATATAAATACTCTAATTTAACATCTAAAGAAGTATACTATCTAAAAAGAAAGCAAACACTCGGTGAATCCTTTTAGTTTTTTATGCTTGTCATATTTTTGCTCCAAAGAGGGTATAATCATGTGGTTAATACATTATAACTGATTAGATTATTTTGAGCTGTTTCAATTTTATTTCTTTTACTCCATTTCTATTCACAATTTTAAGAAAGGGCTTCTTTAGATAAGAGTGTAAATATTTCCACATTGAACTGAATAAGTGAATCCACATGAATTGAAAACAATAAGTATGTATTGATTGAATACTTTGACTTAAGTATACTTTACAACATTCTAGGTGATTCAGCCTTGTTTTATGTGCATTAAATGTATTAAATTAAAAGTGCAAAACTCTCAGTTGGAACAAATACTTTAAGAACTCATTAGCCAGCAGTAAATCAGAAATGGTCATATTTTCTTGTTCACATGGAACTAGGACTCACATCTGAGAATACAGCAAAACTCTAGGTCTTTTTTTTTTTTTTTTTTGCGGTATACGGGCCTCTCACTGTGTGGCCTCTCCCGTTGCAGAGCACAAGCTCCAGACGCGCAGGCTCAGCGGCCCAGCTGCTCTGTAGCAAGTGGGATCTTCCCAGACCGGGGCATGAACCCATGTCCCCTGCATCGGCAGGCGGACTCTCAACCACTGCGCCACCAGGGAAGCCGAAAACTCTAGGTCTTTATATCTGGTTGATGCTGAATGTGAAAGTTACAAGAAAATTGGCATTCTGTTTCTTGGCTATTAAACAGCTCAACTTGGAGTTGGGGGAAACACTTGAAGAGAAATTAAGTCCCATGGATTATCCAAGAAGGAATTCCAGAATGCAGAGACGGCCTGTCTTCTTCAGTCAGGCCACAGTTTCATTTGGATTGTGGCCATCAAGAGGCATCATTGCTCTGACTTCATTCCTGTGCCCTGTGGGATGGAATTCTGAAAGGGGATGGGAGAGAATGCACAAAGCCCCAAGGAGTGTGTGTCCCTGTATGACATCCAGATGAGAGGGTAGTAGGAAGTACCATATATCAGACCAGAAAGGATTCTTGGCGGAAGGTTTATAGCTCAGTGTTGTAAACCCATTAATATTTTTCTGTGTCTATTATTCATTATTTTTATAATTTATACTGTATATGTATTGATAGTGCCCATTACTTGAAGATAAAAGTAATAATTCAGGAAAAAGAATCCTAAATGATTCTTACTACTTTTTAGGAGCATTCAAGAGTCTCAGAAAAATACTAACACAGATTTTTTTTTTCTTTTTGAGGAATCAACATGTCTGAGACAGCTGAGCACATCCTCTTTTCAGTCCTCTTCTATTTTCTCGAATTATGTCTTTACAATTTGAATGCAGTTTTACATTTAGTCTTCCTATCAAAAGTGATCCAGTTGGGACTTCCCTGGTGGTCCAGTGGGTAAGATTCCACACTCCCAATGCGGGGGGCCCAGGTTCAATCCCTGGTCGGGGAACTAGATCCTGCATGCATGCTGCAACTAAGTCTGCATAACAGAACTAAGAAGTCTGCATGCCGCAATGAAGATCCCACATGCAGCAACAAAGATCCTGCAAGCCACAACTAAGACCGGCACAGCCAAATAAATAAATAAATATTAAAAAAAAAAAAGTGATCCAGTTACTCCAATTTTTATCGTTAAATGCTTTGGCTGTGGTTCTATGAAAGTTTTATAAATGTTGCTGGGTTTGTGTTTGAAAAACACAATATTGAATATCCTGATTCCATTAGGAAGTGTTTATTATGTGTCTGCTGCATGCCCAGAACTGTGCCAGATATGGTGGGAAACACGTTTGCTCACAGCAAATTGAGAAAACTAAAAACTATACATGTTTAAACTATAAACTATATATGTTTTAATATTTTCAAGGTCAAAAGGGTATGGGCTCCTTCAGAATTCAAAACAAATCTCTTACAGAGCAAAGTCAGCTGGAACGCTATGTAAGTAAACTATTCCGTAGAGGTTAAGCTTTTAATCTAGCATGAGAGGAGTTAAAATGAAATACTTCTAAGCACCAGAGAAACCATCAAGTGAAAAATTCATCAACAGGAGTTGCCAAAAGACACACATAGTTTACCTTTTATCTTTCTTCCTGCTTAAATGGAATTACATGGAGATGTAAAGCATTTCTCTTGACCTCAGTTGATGCTGTGCACATAATAGGAACTCAGTAAATGCTGGCAAAATGAGCAATATGATTACAATTGAAAAAGTGAAACCTAATTATAACCGTTAAAATTAGAACTTTATAAAATATTTGCATATGGAGAGGGACTCTGAGGAAATGTCCAAGAATAAAAACATTTGATTTATTGATTTGTTGGTTTTCTGAAAGTTTTTTCTTACATTAAATTTTTTTCCATTATTGTTGCTGCAATATAACTTGGGTATCAAATTTTAAAAAGTAGGTGCATTCAAATACTTAACAGAGAATCACAGCTTGAGACAAACCTCTGTCCACCACTGGGGTTCAAACATATCTTGGCATATCTGGCAAATTAGTGGGTCTAGACTGCCAAGAGGGTGATTTACATAAGGGTTTTGGCAGAAAGACTGCCAAGAAGTGTGGGTGCCATCAAGGAGGGTGTTGGCCAGGCTACTTTTTGATCAGTTTGCACTGCTACAATGCACTAGTCAGTATTCCACTTGGTCAGTGCCCGTACCAGGCCAGCTGAACCAATTTTGAATGTTAACTCTTGGATTGAGAGGACAATGCTTACCTATCTTAAAGATTCATACTCTCATGCAGTCTCATGGACTCCTCTTGGAAAGCACCATAACCAGAAATAGGAGTGCACTAAAATCTTTATTACATCACAAAATATAATCCAAAGATGAGTGATTGGGTGTTTTTTCTACTTCTGAGGAAATACGATACAATTTTGCAGTATTGGAGACTCCAGCAAACACAGAAGCATTTTGATTCCTTGAGAACCACACTGTAGATCATGAAAATGTCCAGTAGAAGGTTGTGGTGACCTGGCTTAATGGGACTGACTCAGTGATGAGTGCCAGAAGTGTTCAAAGACAGCAGAAATCTCAGCAGCAGACATCCATGTGGCCACAGACAAGACTTGTTCTTGAGTCCATGTAGAACACTCTCCACAGGCTCTTAGAAATTATGGGCAGGGGACTTTGCAAGGAGCTGGAGGTCCTGCAACAGCAGGGAAGCCAGGAGCCAGCGAAATATGGATTATAAAACCATTACTAATAAGTTCATAATTATAGTTTTTAGTTCATAAAGAATATGAAATGTGAGAAGTGAATCTGCTGAATCTCACTCAGTGCTCCCCATCCCCCACATGCTACTTATCAGTGTGAGCATTTCATGGAACTAAGCCTGCTGATAGTTTTTAAAATACAGGGCTTGGGACTTGCCTGGTGGCGCAGTGGATAAGACTCCATGCTCCCAGTGCAGGAGGCCCAGGTTCAATCCCTGGTCGGGAAACTGGATCCCACATGCATGCCGGAACTAAGAGTTTGCATGCCACAACTAAGGAGCCCGTGTGCCGCAACTAAGAGCTGGTGAGCCACAACTAAGGAGTGCACCTGCCACAACAAAGACCCGGTGCAACCAAATAAATAAATAAATGTTTTTTAAATAAATAAACAAAATACAGGGCTTATTTTTCTTACAACATGACCCATAATACAAGTTAAATACAATTCTTCATCTGGTTCAATGAAAGAAACACTGGTACGTTCCAATACTGGGAGAAAAACTAATAAATAAAAAGACAGACTTTATTATCTATGGTCCTTTAAAGAGTAATTTTGGATGTATACATCCAAAAATGCTGTTTTTAGAACCTAAATCTTGCCAAAGAGGCAACTCCAGGGGTTTACCTTTCATATAGTGCTTAATAGGCTCATAATGAACATTATAGAATTGGACATGTACCAGACAAAACTCGTAAGGTAGATAAAACAGGTAATAGTACTCCCATTTTACAGATTAAAAATGGAGGCAAAGAGAACTATAATTAGGTTTCTGGCTCAACTTTACCACATTGATCAGTAAATATTTACTGAGCAGTCACAGTTATATGGCATTCCACTATGTTCTTGGAATATATATTTTTAAAGGCATGAAGGTATGCTCTGAGCAGGCAAGAGAAGTCTCTCATAAAATGAAAGTAGCTTACAATGTGACATCGTTTTAAAAATTTTTTTCATGGGCCTTCTTTTTCTCATTGGTCTATTTACTCCCTTTATATGGTGTAGTAATTGGTGTTTAATAACTGCATTAAAATAAACAGACCCTTTGAAAACAAATACTGTTGGAGTACAGAACACTATTCATGGCATCTACCATATGAATCAGAGATTTTTTTAAAAGAAAGATGTACATATAGAGTCCCACCACATTTGAAATACGGTTTAACTAGTGAACACACTGAATACTTATTATGTGCAAAGTGGTGTTCTTTTTTTTTTTTTTTTTTTTTTTTTTTTTTGCGGTGCGCGGGCCTCTCACTGTTGTGGCCTCTCCCGTTGCGGAGCACAGGCTCCGGATGCGTAGGCTCAGCGGCCATGGCTCACGGGCCCAGCCGCTCCGCGGCATGTGGGATCTTCCCGGACCGGGGCACGAACCCGTGTCCCCTGCATCGGCAGGCGGACTCTCAACCACTGCGCCACCAGGGAAGCCCCAAAGTGGTGTTCTTAATGAGAGCGAATCAAAAAAGAATATGAGACATGATCACTGCCCTTAATAATTTTTTTATAAATTTGTTTATTTTTGGCTGCGTTGGGTCTTCATTGCTGCGCGCGGGCTTTCTCTGGTTGCAGCGAGTGGGGACTACTCTTCATTGCAGTGCACGGGCTTCTCATTGTGGTGGCTTCTCCTGTTGCAGAGTATGGGCTCTGGGCGCATGGGCTTCAGTAGTTGTGGTGCATGGGCTGAGTAGTTGTGGCTTGCGGGCTCTAGAGCACAGGCTCAGTAGTTGTGGCGCACGGGCTTTGTTGCTCCACGGCATGTGGGATCTTCCTGGATAAGGGTTTGAACCCGTGTCGCCTGCATTGGCAGGCAGATTCTTAACCACTACGCCACCAGGAAAGCCCCTACCCTTAATAATTTCTAATCTGTGTAGGAAGGGATAAGACAGATATATTGAAAATAAACAAACAGTCCTACTGTATAGCAGAGGGAACTATATTCAGTATCCTGTAAAAAACCATAATGGAAAAGAATATGAAAAAGAATATATTAAAAAACTGAATCATTTTGCTGTATATCAGAAACTAACACACAAAAAAAGCCTCAATAAATATTTGTTGAATGAATAAATAGATGGCTATAATAGTTCATTATTGGTCCATAGTAGCATATGATAAATACCAAGAAAATGAGAGAATGTGTATATATAGATTGGAGTTCAGGTGATAGTTGGAATAGAGAATGGAATACTCTACTGGTCAGACCCATCTTGCATACTCACTCCTGCACATAGAGTAATGTCCCCACAAGAAAAAGAGGAATTCTGTTACAAAAGAAATTTAAGGTGAAAGGCTGGGACAGCACACTGACAAAACTAAAGTTACCCCTGGCCACTATAGGCCTATTTAGTTTAAATTTTTCAGTAGGATATTTGCCATACCCAGAAAGCAGCAGGAGGTGCAAGGCCAGTGCCTAGAAGAAAATCTGGAGCTATATCAAGAGAACAAGGGATTATCCACTAACTCTGTAGGATGAATGAGGCATCTAAGAAACAGTGGAATTTAGAGAACAGAGTTGAGATGTTGACTCCCTCATTTTTAAGGATTGCAAAGGTATGGAAATAGTAGAAAGAATGGTTCGAGAGGGTAAGCAGTGGACCATTATATCAATTTTTTTAAAAGACTGCAAAATGATATTATATTTATCATTAGGAAGTCATTAGAGTCCTCTATAACTATGTAGAGTCAGAATTATGAAGGTGAGGTCAGGTTGCAGATCAATTCTGAATAGCCAAAAGAATAATTCAGCTGAAGAAACCAGGGATTACAGGTAACTAAGAGTATACTAAGAAGATATGCGGATACTAATGTTTATCTTGGAAGCAAAACAGAAATTGTTCTGATACCAGTAGTGTCTTGGAGGAGCAACTTGAGGTCAGTATGATGATCACTCTAGAAGCCAAGAGTTGGCACAGAGACAGGTATTCTTCTAAGTTAAGATTTGCATTACTTGGTCATACAATGGAAAATTGAGCTTAGTCTGGAATCTCCTTCATGGAAAAAGTACAATTAGAGATAATCCACGTTGATGTTTTATACATTTACAGGGAACTTGGTACTCTATAGGATTTTGGAAAAGACACACTAAAATTTACCTCCAAAGTGAATGAGTCCAAAGCTGCAAATTTCAGAGACTGGCTAAAGCTTCATCAAGCAATTTGATAGATTTTTTTTTTCTTTTAGAAAGTGGCTCAGGACCCAGTGAATCTGGGGACACTCTTGAGTACTTCTGCCAGGTGCCCATTTAAAAGACTGATCCCTGGGACTTCCCTGGTGGCGCAGTGGTTAAGGATCCGCCTGCCATGCAGGGGACATGTGTTCGATCCCTGGTCCGGAAGATCCCACACGCCACGGAGCAACTACTGAGCCTGCGCTCTAGAGCCCATAAGCCACAACTACTGAGCCTGCGTGCCACAACTACTGAAGCCTGCTCGCCTAGAGCCTATGTTCCGCAACAAGAAAAGCCACCACAATGAGAAGCCCGCGCACCACAACAAAGAGTAGCCTCCGCTCACCGCAACTAGAGAAAGCCTCCACGCAGTGAAGACCCAACGCAGCCAAAAATTAATTAATTAATTAATTTTAAAAAAATAAAGACTGATCCCTCTCCTTGAACTTTAATGTTGAGGCCATAACCTATTGGCATTCAGATGACAATTTATGAAAGAGGCCTCATCATGCTCCCAAAAGAAACAACTTGTTCCCTGCCAAAATTAGGATTACTTTGCTTTAGGGAGCGGGTGCATACTATGCTGACAGCCAAATGATGATTTGCCAAAAATATCAAACTGCCATAGTGGATGGCAAAGGAGCTTCATATAACCCAGAAGGGAGAGGGTATTAGGGATGGCCTTCCAGGCAGATGATGAGGGACCTGCTGAAGTCTGTGCTGAAAGCAAAATAGTCATAACTGGGCATGGCACTAACTTAATGAGCTGGCAAATCGGAAACCACTTTGGTAAAGGTAAATCACTGGGTAGGGGTTTTAAGCCCTAAGTGTTAAGGCCTAGGGCAGGCATAGCAAAAATGAGGACCTGTGGCACCATTTATTCCATTTCTATGCATGTAGAGACATGGATGACAGATAACGCAGTCTCAGGGTCCTTCTCAGTCTCAGGGTCCTTCTCAAATCAACACAGCATTTTAAGTAGGCACTGCCTATTAGTGGGATCCGTCAGGTCGTTCGAAACCTATTTCCTTGCCTGCAAACTGCTCCCATAAGACAGATGCCTGGTTTACCCTTAGGTGAGAGGATAATGGTCCTGAAGAAAAGGACTTGGCTGTGGGAGGGGCTTTCATCTCACAAGAGGTTGGGCAACACAACTAAGTGAATGTCCACTCATGAGGATGTCCAGGAGCTCAGGGATCCACTTGCATTCAGCTTACCCCCGGAGGTGGACTGCCATGCTTCATTACTCATGGCCCACTGCCCAAGAGTACCTGATCTGAGTAGACATCAGCTAAGCAAACCTTTCCATAAAGAGATGCTAATGCAGCCAGGCTGCCTGTGGTTGGTTGCTTCTTGGCCTTGGCTTAGGACTGTTTCTGCTGTTGGAAAATACTTGGTTTTTGAGGGGATGTAATGAGATAACACCTGTGAAAATTGTTCGAAATCTTTAAAGGCCTGTACTCATGTAGGGGATATGGGTGAGGATGATTATTGGGAGATAACAAAGAGTTAAGCCCAGAATTTTTCCTTAGGCTTACAATTTCTTATTTAATTAGTTCTTTTCCATAATACTGGAGTGGAATATTTTCCCCTCTGGGAGGCAAAAATAATGAGATGAATGCTTGACTTTGTTATTATTGTGTATGTATAACATCCTTACGACTCCAACACATCCTACACACTTGTCAAATTAACTCTCACACCACTGTCATCACTTCACCCAGCTGCTCAGGAACCTAAATTGATTCCCCTGTCTGTTGTAGAAAATGTAAGCTCTTCTGTCTTGCATTCAAAGTTGTCCTTCAAACGTCACTAATTATTAGAGAAATGCAAATCAAAACTACAATGAGATATCACCTCACACCAGTCAGAATGGCCATCATCAAAAAATCTACAAACAATAAATGCTGGAGAGGGTGTGGAGCAAAGAGAACCCTCCTACAATGTTGGTGGGAATATAAATCAGCAGAGCCACTATGGAGAACAGTATGGAGGTTGATTAAAAAACTAAAAATAGAACTATCATATGACCCAGCAATCCCACTCCTAGGCATATACCTGGAGACAACCATAATTCGAAAAGATACATGCACCCCAGTGTTCATTGCAGCAATATTTACAATAGCCAGGACATGGAAGCAACCTAAATGTCCATCAACAGAGGAATGGATAAAGAAGATGTGGTACATATATACAATGGAATATTACTCAGCCATAAAAAAGAACAAAATAATGCCATTTTCAGCAACATGGCTGGACCTAGAGATTGTCATACTGAGTGAAGTAAGTCAGACACAGAAAGACAAATATTATATGATATCACTTATATGTGGAACCTAAAAAAATATGATACAAATGAACTTATTTACAAAACAGAAACAGACTCATAGACTTTGAAAACAAACTTACAGTTACTAAAGGGGAAAGGTGGGGGAAGGGATAAATCAGGAGTTTGCGATTAACGTATACACACTACTATATATAAAATAGACAATCAACAAGGACCGACTGTATAGTACAGGGAACTCTACTCAACACTCTGTAATGGCCTATATGGGAAAAGAATCTAAAAAAAGAGTGGCTAGGGGCTTCCCTGGTGGCGCAGAGGTGGAGAGTCAGCCTGCCGATGCAGGGGATGTGGGTTCATGCCCCGGTCCGGGAAGATCCCACATGCCGTGGAGCGGCTGGGCCTGTGAGCCATGGCTGCTGAGCCTGCGCGTCAGAGCCTGTGCTCCACAACGGGAGAGGCCACAGCAGTGAGAGGCCCGCGTACCACAAAAAAAAAGAAAAAAGAGTGGATATATGTATATGTACAACTGATTCACTTTGCTGTACACCTGAAACTAACACAACATTGTAAATCAACTATACGCCAAACATTTTTTTTTAATTAAAAGAAAAACAAACCAAAGTCCTCATTCAACTATACACCGCTTCCACTCACCCACCAACCTCCACCACCTTTCCAGTCTCACCTCTTCCTGCTTCACATTGTAGAAGCAGGTACTGTTGGAACTGGCAATCATCAAAAAGATGGTGCTCCCAATGTTCATAGCAGCACTATTTACAAGTGCCAAGATATGAAAGCAACCCGTGTTCATCAACAGATGAATGGATAAAGAAAATGTGGTATATATATACAATGGAATACTATTCAGCCATAAAAAAGAATGAAATTTTTCCATTTGCAGCAACATGGATGGACTTAGAGGGCATTATGCTAAGTGAAATAAGTCAGACACAGAAAGACAGACACCGTATGATATCACTTATATGTGGACTCTAAAAAATATAACAAACTAGTGAACATAACAAAAAAGAAGCAGAGTCACAGATACAGAGAACAAACTAGTGCTTACCAGTGGGGAGAGGGAAGGGGAGGGGCAATAGGGGTAGGGGAGTAAGAAGTACAAACTATTATGTATAAAATAAGCTACAAGGATATACTGTACAACACAGGGAGTATAGCCAATATTTTATAACTATAAATGGAGTATACCCTTTAAAAATTGTGAATCACTGTATTGTACACATAACATATAATATTGCACATCAACTATACTTCAATAATTTAAAAAAAGATGGTGCTCATCCAATCTTCGTATTTTATAGTTGGGGAAACTAAAGCCCAGAGAGGTGAGGTGATATTCCCAAGGCCATACACAACCCCTGTGGCCAAGACAACATGCTTTCCATTCCCCACACAACTTGTTCCTCTGGTCCTAAGCACTGGGATAGGATGGGTAGAACCCGTACCCAGGGAACAGCGTGGCATGGGATAAATGATGCATAAAGCAATATTGAGAATTAAAAACCCAATGTGCCTTCAACATACTGTGTTTGCAGCAAATGTCCTTTATGTAGAATTTGCCACCCTCTTAATAGGGAATTCACTAAAGGTGGAAATTAATCTGCAAAACTTTTGTTCTACTGGCTTTGGAAGGAATATTTGTGACAATTGTCCTCTATCTAAATAGAATGAATTGTTCAGGTCTAGAAATGATTAAAGATATGTCAGGGTTTCCCTGGGGAATGGCCCATTGAGTTATTATTTGCCCAGTTTTTTCTCTGAATTGAAGCTAATAAGGTCATTTCAAGGGTAACTGTATTGAGGAACCTCGGTACAATCACCCTGTTACAACTTGCCCAGCTAGAAGCTAGGAAACCACACCTTCTTTAGAAGGTTTATGTGGTTGAAAATGGGAGGTGGGTAGTGATTTAAACCTTACTGATTATCATGAATGGCAGGAAGAGGAAAAAAGTGAAGGAAAAGCCTTGATTACAAAAATATTGTTCAAGAAAATCAAAGGAAGTTTTATAAATGTTCAAATACATAATGTAATTCAAAATGAGACTGATCAACTTTCTACATCTGCTTTGATGAGTAGATAAGAATACTTACAATTCACGTATTAAGTATTTGAATATAAATTTCTCCTTATAAAGTATTTGAGGGTGTTTTTTTATAAGTTTTCTTTACTACTTAAATCATCGCCATGGAACTTAAAAAAATAAAATATTTCTCATCATCATTTTTACATATATATAGACTATAGTACTTATTCAGATTATTAAAAATTCCAAATAAATGGAGCCTGAATTAATGAAGTTTTAATATGCCTACAAGTAAGGGCATTAGTCTGAGTGTCTTGGTCAAGATATAGTACTTTTCACATTTTACCACTAACAAAAATATCTCTATTCCACTAGGACCTGCCCACAACAAAGCCCAAAGAAGCAGACTGTCTTCTACAACTCTTTCTATTTTCTACAAAATAGAAAATGGTTGTTTTAGTATAAAAATTCACCCTTCACCCCTGCTTACACACACACACAAATCCTCAAGTAATTGACTCCTCAGGAAGATGCTTCATTTTGGCCATGGCTTCCCTCTATCCTGGCATGTGGCAGAGGAGCCCTCCACGACCCAGGGTGAGAAGCAGGGTGTGATTGATCTATATTTAGGAAGACTTGACAAGTCAGGTCATCTAATTTGAGTGGGGAAGAGTGGTCACACTTTGCATAAGCTAAATCTCAGTAAATGTTTATTAACTGGAATATTGTTGACTATTGAGAACTTTTTGTAGCTGAGAAACTCTATTTAGATATAACGTATTAATAATATAAAGATCAATATTAGCCAATCAGTCTCTTGGTACATAATTCTTTTAAGCTCATGACTCAAGAAAAACAGCAAGATGTGCTTTACCACTTCTCCTCTTATGTGGGCTCCAGTCTCTTCTGTTTATTCTCACATCTGCAATTGAACACCATTTGCCTGCTTGAGATCAAAGTAACTTTACCTCTTTTCAATGTTTTCTTAACATCACACCACTTCTCAAAGAGCAAGGAGGTGAGGGCTATGCTTCCTGATTTTTGCTTCTTGCTCCAAGCATAGATTGAAAATCCTTTTATTTTATTATTATTATTATTTTTGGCCATGCCAGGCAGCATGTGGGATCTTAGTTTCCAGACCAGAGATGGAACCCGTGCTCCCTGCAGTGGAAGGGCAGAGTCTTAACCACTTGACCACCAGGGAAGTCCAAAAATCCTTTTATTTTAAATTGAAGTATAGTTGATTTACAATGTTGCATTAGTTTCAGGTGTACAGAAAAGTGATTCCATTTATATACACATTCTTTTTCAGATTCTTTTCCATTATAGGTTATTAGAAGATACTGAATGTAGTCCCCTGTGCCATAGAGTAGGTCTTTGTTGTTTATCTATTTTATATATAATATCTGTTAATCCCAAGTTCCTAATTTATCCCTCCCTCCCCTTTCCTGTTTGGTAACAGTAGGTTTGTTTTCGATGTCTGTGAGTCTATTTCTATTTTGTAAATAAGTTCATAAAAATTCTTTTTGGCTTGGCTTTGGCATTATGGGTACATCTTGATCCATTCCAGGGTTTGTCTTCCTGACACACCAGATGCAGAATGGTATAGTGCTGTCTTTCTTCTCCTGGGTTAAATGCACATCAGACAGGCCTCAGATCCTCTTTGCCATGCCCTCAGCCTTTCACAGAGGGAGCCCTAGATAACCTTCACCTGCAGGCCCCAGCCTGCCTGAGCCATGAGTCAGTTCTCCCTAAGGCCGGAAGAATATCAGCAGCCTCTGCCCTAACAGTCAAATTAGGCTTGCTGCCCACAGAATGCTAGCAGTGAAGAATTGGGGCCTGTGAGGCTTTAGAGTAACATCATCTCTAATCTGTGTTGACTTCATTCATGTAGCTGTGAGGCAGCAGGGTGCAGTGGAAAGAGCAGTGGCTAAGGAGCCAGGCAGACCTGGAATGTTAAAGTTAGTCTGCCCCTTCTGACCCTTAGCTGTGTGACCTTGGACAAGTCACTGAACCTCTCTGAACCGTCTGCTTCTTTTCCATAAAGAGGAGGTTGTCTCTAATGCCCATCCCATATAGGGGCTCTTGCTGGTAACTATATTTAGTTTTTCTATTACGCTATTTAACAATTCGATACAAGTAGAGGCTTCCTTCTTAACTTTACATCTCAAATTATCTTTGCCTGATAGGATGATGGAAATTTTCCCTAATATAAAATTAATATTTAAATCCTTTAAACCATAAAACTATTGGAGGGCAGGATGCCTAACCTTAATAATAATAATTGCTAATATTTAGTGAGGGCTTATTATGTGGTAGGTACTGACCTAGGCATGGACTGTGGTACTTAATCCTTGCAACAATCTTAGAAGCAGGTACTATTATTCTTGCCATTTTATAGATGAAGAAACTGAGGCATGAAGATGTTAGGCAACATGCTCATCATAGCTAGTAGGTAGAGAAGGATACAGCAGAGATTGGGAGGGAAAGTTATTAGTTAAACCAATAGGTTATTCATTTTCTACTTAAAGCAATCTAATTCACTCCAAGTAATAATGAGTACATATATTGCCTACTGTCACATTTGTTTGTTGAATATCTTCTGGGTGCAAAGTAATGACTAGGAGGTTTGCACTATAGAACATTATAAAAAGAGAAATATATGGTTCCTGCCCTCAAGAAAATCAGAAGCTAATAGGGAAGCAGACTGAGAAATAGTGAACTCCAATACAGGTAAAATACAGTAAGTACTTTAATAGTGCTGCAAGCCAAGAGCCACTGGGCCCAGAGCAGAGAACGACATATTTCAGTGGTATCCAAAATGCTTGATTACAAAGTTTATCTTTGAGTTGAGACTTGACGGACAAAGAGAATTTTGAGAGGCAGAGAAGTGAGAGAAAGACATTCCAGGCAAAGAAACCACATGGGCAAATACTCACACGGAGTCACTGTTGACTCACCAACCTCAGTGCAGGGCTTGTTCCTGGAATAGCAAGGAGTTTGGGGTTTCTATACCTTAGGGTATCTATGAGGAAGTCCTAATTTGGTAGATGATAGTAGAACCATAAAATCTTGGAGTTGAAGAGTCCCCTAAGGTCATCTAATCCAATAAATCATCCAATGCCTAAACCTCTTCTAAAATCCTCCTGCCAAGTGATCATAAAATCTAGGCTCATACCATCCTAGCAAAAGATACATTATCATCTCCTAAGGCAGCTGATTCTATCACTATCTGAAATTGTATTACTCAGTTATTTGTTTACTCGCTTATTTTCTGTCAGACCAGAACTCAAATTCCAACAGGGTAGGGACTGTCTTGCCTATCAGTGCCTAGCACAGAGTAGGCATACAATAAATATTTGTTGAAATGAATGCATTCAATTTCAGGACAGCTCTGACATTCATAAAGTTTTCAGGTGATTTCCACAAGATGGTCTTTTACGTATATGAAAACAACTATAATAACTCCCTTGTATTTTCTCCAAGCTAAATATCTCCAGTTGGTCAGCAATTCTTCATGAGGTATTACTTTAGGGCCCTTCGCTATCCTGGTTACTCTCTCAGATAAACTCCACTTTATCCCTTTATTTTAACGTGTTGTTCAAAGAACAAAAGACAGTAGTCTAACTTTGTGACACCCTCCAACTAAAGAGGTCTGCTCACCTCTCATTCTAGGTCTTACAGCGTGACCTAAGTTGGCCTAACTTTGTTGATGTCCACTTCACACTGCTGTCTCATTTTTCTAACCGTCAGCTAAGCACACTCCTTCCCACTCCCTCTACCCCTACTATGTTCTGTTGCTTTCTCACATCAATCCTGTTTTAACTTGTTCAGGTAGATTTTGAAAATCAAGCCCAAGGCCTTATGTTTAGCAGGCTATTACAATAATCCAGGAGAAAAGGCACAAGGCACTGAACCAGTGCAGTGTGGCCAGAAAGGAAGAGTCAAAAAGAGAAACATACTTGAGGCATTATCAACGGTACTTGCAATCCACCGATTTAGTGACTGTTAGCACACTTTCTCAATGGGTGCCTCTCCCTCCAGACCATTTATGAATTATGAATTAATTCCCAGTTTCTCCCTCCCTCACTGTCTCTGAAGCAAGCATACTACTCTTTATAAGGCCTTAATATATTTTTTCCTAGTTACTATATAGAAGCATGTTGGAAAAAGTCAAAGGCAGCAAGATTTCTAGCCTAGATGACTGAGGCTAGATAATCCCACTAACAGGGTTAGGAAAGTTCAGGGGGCAGACTTTAAGGTGATAGTGAAGCTTTTGGTTTGGAACATGTAGAATTTGAACATGGATATCTAGAAGCAGATAGACATTATTTTTAGTACTTTGGCTTGGAGCACAGAGCTAAAGTGTAGGTTTACTAGTCATCAACAGAGATGCTAGAAGCTTTCCCCAGAGAATAAGAATGTTGATCATCTAGACCAGGGGCCCCCAACGCCCGGGACGCAATTAACGCACATATGGTCACCTTATCTTTGATAAAGGAGGCAAGAATATACAATGGAGAAAAGACAGCCTCTTAATAAGTGGTGTTGGGAAAACTGGACAGCTACATGTAAAAGAATGAAATTAGAACACTTCCTAACACCATACATAAAAATAAACTCCAAATGGATTAAAGACTTAAACGTAAGACCAGACACTATAAAACTCTTAGAGGAAAACATAGGAAAAGCACTCTTTGACATAAACCACAGCAAGATCTTTTTTGACCCACCTCCTAGAGTAATAGAAATTAAAACAAAAAAAAAAAACAAATGGGACTTAATTAAACTTAAAAGCTTTTGAACAGCAAAGGAAACCATAAACAAGACAAAAAGACAACCCTCAGAATGGGAGAAAATATTTGCAAATGAAACAACAGACAAAGGATTAATCTACAAAATATACAAACAGCTCATGGAGCTAATATCTAAAAAACAAACGATTCAGTTAAAAAATGGGCAGAAGACCTAAACAGACATTTCATCAAGGAAGACATACAGATGGCCAAGAGGCACATGAAAAGATGCTCAACATCACTAATTATTAGAGAAATGAAAATCAAAACTACAATGAGGTATTACCTCATGCCAGTCAGAATGGCCATTATCAAAAAATCTAGAAACAGTAAATGCTGGAAAGGGTTTGGTGAAAAGGGAACCCTCCTGCACTGTTAGTGGGAATGTAAATTGATACAACCACTATGGAAAACAGTATGGAGGTTCCTTAAAAAACTAAAAATAGAACTACCATGTGACCCAGCAATCTCACTACTGGGCATATATCCTGAGAAAACCATAATTCAAAAGAGACATGAAATGGGCAGAAGACCTAAATAGACATTTCTCCAAAGAAGATATACAGATTGCCAACAAACACGTGAAAAATTGCTCAACATCATTAATCATTAGAGAAATGCAAATCAAAACTACAATGAGATATCATCTCACACCAGTCAGAATGGCCATCATCAAAAAATCTAGAAACAATAAATGCTGGAGAGGGTGTGGAGCAAAGGGAACACTCTTGCACTGCTGGTGGGAATGTGAATTGGTACAGCCACTATGGAGAACAGTATGGAGGTTCCTTAAAAACTACAAACAGAACTACCATATGACCCAGCAATCCCACTACTGGGCACATACCCTGAGAAAACCATAATTCAAAAAGAGTCATGTACCAAAATATTCATTGCAGCTCTATTTACAATAGCCAGGAGATGGAAACAACCTAAGTGTCCACCACTGGATGAATGGATAAAGAAGATGTGGCACATATATACAATGGAATATTACTCAGCCATAAAAAGAAACGAAATTGAGTTATTTGTAGTGAGGTGGATGGACCTAGAGTCTGTCATACAGAATGAAGTAGGTCAGAAAGAGAAAGACAAATACCGTATGCTAACACATATATATGGAACCTAAGAAAAAAAAAATGTCATGAAGAGCCTAGGGGTAAGAGGGGAATAAAGACACAGACCTACTAGAGAATGAACTTGGGGATATGGGGAGGGGGAGGGGTGAGCTGTGACAGGGTGAGAGAGTGGCATGGACATGTATACACTACCAAACGTAAGGTAGGTAGCTAGTGGGAAGCAGCCGCATAGCACAGGGAGATCAGCTCGGTGTGCTGTGACCACCTAGAGGGGTGGGATGGGGAGGGTGGGAGGGAGAGAGATGCAAGAGGGAAGAGATATGGGAACATATGTATATGTATAACTGATTCACTTTGTTATAAAGCAGAAACTAACATACCATTTTAAAGCAATTATACTCCAATAAAGATGTAAAAGAAAAAAAAAAAGACAATTGGGCCTCCCTGGTGGTGCAGTGGTTAAGGATCTGCCTGCCAATGCAGAGGACACGGGTTCAAGCCCTGGTCCAGGAAGATCCCATATGCCACGGAGCAACTAAGCCCATGCGCCACAGCTACTGAGCCTGCGCTCTAGAGCCTGCGAGCCACTGCTACTGAGCCAACGTGCCACAACTACTGAAGCCCATGCACCTAGAGTCTGTGCTCTGCAACAAGAGAAGCCACTGCAATGAGAAGCCTGCACACCACAACGAAGAGTAGCCCCCACTTGCTGCAACTAGAGAAAGCCGGTGCACAGCAACAAAGACCCAATGCAGCCAAAAATAAATAAATAAATTTATTTTAAAGAAAAAGAGAGAGACGTATGACAATGTTCATTGCAGCACTATTTACAACAGCCAGGACATGGAACCAACCTAAATGTCCAATGACAGATGAATGGATAAAGAAGATGTGGCACATATATACAATGGAATATTACTCAGCCATAAAAAGAAATGAAATTGAGTTATTTGTAGTGAGGTGGATAGACCCAGAGTCTGTCATACAGAGTGAAGTTAATCAGAAAGAGAAAAACAAATACCGTATGCTAACACATATATATGGAATGTAAAAAATAAACAAAAAAACTGGTACTGATGAACCTAGTTGCAGGGCAGGAATAAAGAGATAGACATAGAAAATGGACTTGAGGACATGTGGTGGAAGGGCGAAGCTGGGGCAAGGTGAGAGTAGCATCAACATACATACACTATCGAATATAAAATAGTTGGCTGGTGGGAAGCAGCAGCATAGCACAGGGAGATTAGCTCAGTGCTTTGTGATACCTGGAAGGGTGGGATAGGGAGGAGGGGAGGGAGGCTCAAGAGGGAGGGAATATGGGGACACGTGTATGCATATGGCTGATTCGCTTTGTTGTGCAACAGAAACTATCATGGTATTGTGAAGCAATTATACTCCAATATGGATCTATTAAATAAATAAATAAATAAATATATAAAAAATGGAAAAAAAGTTAAATCTATTGAAAATTGTTCTTTAAACTATACTAATTCCAGGCGACCATACAGAAGGATGAAAAAAGTCATCAATTTGTCAACTTCCTACTACAAGCAAGTAAATACTTCAAGAAAATCCCAGGAAATCATTTAAAGAATCAATAAAATGAACCGGCAGTTTTCACTAATGGATAAACAGTTGATGCCATTCATCAACAGAAAAGAGAAGAGAATCTGGAATTTCATTCCACCCACTACTCTTTATTGATTTTTAAAAAAGGTACTTGATTCCATCAACCATAACTCAGTTCTTTTAGCATTACTGGAAAAAAGAACTGCCAATAGTAATGTATGATTTAGAAACTCAACATGTAAACCACAAAAGAACCCTAAATTACAGAATATTCTAGTATCCAAGAGAATGAGCTGATGAACAGTAAAAATTAAGAAATGTTTCCGGGCTTGCCTGGTGGCACAGTGGTTGAGAATCTGCCTGCTAATGCAGGGGACACGGGTTCGAGCCCTGGTCTGGGAAGATCCCACATGCCGCGGAGCAACTAGGCCCGTGAGCCACAACTACTGAGCCTGCGCGTCTGGAGCCTGTGCTCCGCAACAAGAGAGGCCGAGATAGTGAGAAGCCCACGCACCGCGATGAAGAGTGGCCCCCACTTGCCACAACTAGAGAAAGCCCTCGCACAGAAACGAAGACCCAACACAGCCAGAAATAAATAAATAATTAAAAAAAAAAAGAAATGTTTCCCATTGTATGGAGAAATTACATAGGGGTGTGTGTGTGTGTGGGGGTGTGTAGTGTGTTTTCACATCATTATTATTCTCAATGTCTGGAATCCAATAAAAATTAGCAGGCATGAAAAAAAGCAGGCTATTTTAACCTATTGTGAAAAGATTTATCAAACAATCAAAACCAACCCAGGACTGACATATATTTTAGAATTACTGGATAAAGATATTAAAATGGTATTCAGTAGGTTCAAAACTTAAATTGAGACATGAAAGTTATTTTATTTATTTATTTTTTTTTTTTTTGCGGTACGCAGGCCTCTCACTGTTGTGGCCTCTCCCGTTGCGGAGCACAGGCTCCAGATGCGCAGGCTCAGCGGCCATGGCTCACGGGCCCAGCCACTCCGTGGCATGTCGGATCTTCCTGGACCGCGGCACAAACCTGTGTCCCCTGCATCGGCAGGCAGACTCTCAACCACTGCGCCACCAGGGAAGCCCATGAAAGTTATTTTTAAAAGATTAAGTCAAACTTTTAAATATCAGAAGTACAATGTCTGAGATGAAAACTATCATGGATGTGATTAACAACTGATTAGACATTGCAAAAGAAAAGATAAGTAAACTTAAAGACAGCAATCAATGCTACCCAAAATAAAAAGAGAAAAATGAATTGGAAAATAAATATGATGGAGCATCAGTGAGCTGTAAGACAACTTCAGCAGTAATTGGACTTCCTGAAGGAGAGAAGGAGGGTGGACAGAAAAGTATTTGAAAAAACAATGGCCAATATTTTGATGAAAACCATAAACTACTTCTCCAAAAAGTGTGGCAAACCCTAAGCACAAGACACATGAAGAAAATGACATGAAGACACATAATAAGTTTTTCAAAACTAGTGGTAAGGATAAAAGCTTAAAAGAAGTCAGACATGTTTTAAAGAGAGAAACAAAGAATGACAGGAAATTTCCATTGGAAACAATATAAGTGAAAGGAGAGTATAACAATATCTTTAAGATACTGAAAGGGAATAAATAACTGTCAACCTAGCATTCTATATCAGGGAAAACATCTTTCAAAAACAAAGATGGAATAAAGAATTTTTCAAACATATAAAAGCTGAAAGTTGAAAGAATTCATCATCAGCACACATTCATTATAAGAAATAAGGAAAATTTTATTTCTACCTTTCCAATCCAAATGCTTTTATTTCTTTTCTTGTCATGTTACACTGGCTAGAAGTGCTAATACAATGTTGAATACAGAATGGACATCCTTGTGTCATTCCTGATCCTAAAGGGAAAGGCATCTTTGTAAATGGTCCTTTTATCAAACTCTCTTTAGTCATCGATTTTGAACATACCATCTATTTCCTATCAAGATCATATCAAATTTTTTTTTCTCTAGGTAGAAGGTAAGTAAGAATCACAGGGTAGAAATTACAGAAGACAGAAAGTGACTTAACATTAAAAAAAAAAAAAGCAAAACAAAAAACAAAAACCACTTTCTAATAGTGAGAACCATTAAGAAAAGGAAATGGTTGCCTTGGGAGAGAAAGTATCTGTCTAGAAGTTCCAGAGGACCCCATGCTATGAATAGTGTGGCAGCGATTTTAATCCTTCACTGAAGAAGAAACTAGTTGAACTCTTCAGTTTTCTTATGGCTGTGATGATTCTGTGATAATCTGAGGCTGTGAGATGTTTCTTCGAAAAAGGGAAATTATAAGCAAACTACGTATTTAAATGCTTATGGATAGTGTTACATACAGGCAATCCAATATATCACTATTTTTCCAAGCTTTTTTATAGTTTATTAAACCCAAAATTTTCTGTAGTTTTGTTTCTCAACTTATTAACTAGATTCTTTTTTTTTTTTTTTTAAACATCTTTATTGGAGCATAATTGCTTTACAATGGTATGTTAGTTTCAGCTTCACAACAAAATGAATCAGTTATATATATACATATGTTCCCATATCTCTTCCCGCTTGCGTCACCCTCCCTCCCACCCTCCCTATCCCACCCCTCCAGGCGGTCACACAGCACCGAGCTGATCTCCTTGTGCTATGCGGCTGCTTCCCACTAGCTATCTACCTTACGTTTGGTAGTGTATACATGTCCATGCCTCTTTATTGCTTTGTCACCGTTTACCCTTCCCCCTCCCCATAGCCTCAAGTCCATTCTCTAGTAAGTCTGTGTCTTTATTCCTGTTTCACCCCTAGGTTTTTCATGACATTTTTTTTTTCTTAAATTCCATATATATGTGTTAGCATACGGGTCTCTTGCAGACAGCAAATATATGGGTCTTGTTTTTGTATCCATTCAGCCAATCTGTGTCTTTTGGTGGGAGCATTTAGTCCATTTACATTTAAGGTAATTATCGATATGTGTGTTCCCATTCCCATTTTCTTAATTGTTTTGGGTTTGTTATTGTAGGTCTTTTCCTTCTTTTGTGTTTCTTGCCTAGAGAAGTTCCTTTAGCAGTTGTTGTAGAGCTGGTTTGGTGGTGCTGAACTCTCTCAGCTTTTGCTTGTCTCTAAAGGTTTTAATTTCTCCATCAAATCTGAATGAGATCCTTGCTGGGTAGAGTAATCTTGGTTGCAGGTTTTTCTCCTTCAACACTTTCAATATGTCCTGCCACTCCCTTCTGGCTTGCAGAGTTTCTGCTGAAAGATCAGCTGTTAACCTTATGGGGATTCCCTTGTGTGTTATTTGTTGTTTTTCCCTTGCTGCTTTTAATATGTTTTCTTTGTATTTAATTTTTGACAGTTTGATTAATATGTGTCTTGGCGTATTTCTCCTTGGATTTATCCTGTATGGGACTCTCTGTGCTTCCTGGACTTGATTAACTATTTCCTTTCCCATATTAGGGAAGTTTTCAACTATAATCTCTTCAAATATTTTCTCAGTCCCTTTCTTTTTCTCTTCTTCTTCTGGAACCCCTATAATTCGAATGTTGGTACGTTTAATGTTGTCCCAGAGGTCTCTGAGACTGTCCTCAGTTCTTTTCATTCTTTTTTCTTTATTCTGCTCTGCAGTAGTTATTTCCACTATTTTATCTTCCAGGTCACTTATCCGTTCTTCTGCCTCAGTTATTCTGCTATTGATCCCATCTAGAGTACTTTTAATTTCATTTATTGTGTTGTTCATCGTTGCTTGTTTCATCTTTAGTTCTTCTAGGTCCTTGTTAACTGATTCTTGCATTTTGTCCATTCTATTGTCCATTCTATCTCCAAGATTTCGGATCAACCTTACTATCATTATTTTGAATTCTTTTTCAGGTAGACTGCCTATTTCCTCTTCATTTGTTAGGTCTGATGGGTTTTTATCTTGCTCCTTCATCTGCGGTGTGTTTTTCTGTCTTTTGATTTTGCTTATCCTACTGTGTTTGGGGTCTCCTTTTTTGCAGGCTGAAGGTTCGTAGTTCCTGTTGTTTTTTGTGTCTGTCCCCAGTGGCTAAGGTTGGTTCAGTGGGTTGTGTAGGCTTCCTGGTGGAGGGTACTAGTGCCTGTGTTCTGGTGGATGAGGCTAGATCTTGTCTTTCTGGTGGGCAGGTCCACGTCTGGTGGTGTGTTTTGGGGTGTCTGTAGACTTATTATGATTTTGGGCCGCCTCTCTGCTAATGGGTGGGGTTGCGTTCCTGTCTTGCTAGTTGTTTGGCATAGAATGTCCAGCACTGTAGGTTGCTGGTCGTTGAGTGAAGCTGGGTGCTGGCGTTGAGATGGAGATCTCTCGGAAATTTTTGCTGTTTGATATTATGTGCAGCTGGGAGGTCTCTTGTGGATCAGTGTCCTGAAGTTGGCTCTCCCACCTCAGAGGCACAGCACTGACTCCTGGCTGCAGCACCAAGAGCCTTTCATCCACAGGGCTCCTTAATTTGGGATGATTGGTTGTCTATTCAGGTATTCCACAGATGCAGGGTACATCAAGTTGACTGTGGAGCTTTAATCCGCTGCTTCTGATGCTGCTGGGAGAGATTTCCCTTTCTCTTCTTTGTTCTCACAGCTCCCAGGGGCTCAGCTTTGGATTTAGCCCCGCCTGTGCGTGTAGGTCGCCGGAGGGCGTCTGTTCTTTGCTCAGACAGGACGGGGTTAAAGGAGCCGCTGATTCGGAGGCTCTGGGTCACTCAGGCCCGGGGGTAGTGAGGGGCACGGAGTGTGGGGCGGGCCTGCGGCGGCAGAGGCCGGCGAGAAGTTGCAGCCTGAGGCGCGCCTGTGCGTTCTCCCGGGGGAGTTGTCCCTGGATCCCGGGACCCTGGCAGTGGCGGGCTGCACAGGCTCCCCGGAAGGGCGTGTGGCTAGTGACCTGTGTTCGCACACAGGCCTCCCGGTGGCGGCAGCAGCGGCCCTAGCGTCTCATGTCTGTCTCTGGGCTCCGCACTTTTAGCCGCGGCTCGCGCCCGTCCCTGGAGCTCTCTCAAGCAGCGTTCTTAATCCCCTCTCCTCGTGCACCAGGAAACAAAGAGGGACGTAAAAGTCTCTTGCCTCTTCGGCAGGTCCAGACTTCTCCCCGGACTCTCTCCCGGCCAGCCGCGGCGCACTAACGCCCTGCAGGCTGTGTTCACGCCGCCAACCTCAGTCCTCTCCCGGCGCTCCGACAAAAGCCGGAGCCTCAGCTCCCAGTCCCGCCCGCCCCGGCGGGCGAGCAGACAAGCCTCTCGGCTGGCGAGTTCCGGTCGGCCCGATCCTCTGCGCTGGAATCTGTCCGCTTTGTCCTCCGCACCCCTGTTGCTGTGCTCTCCTCCGCGGCTCCCAAGCTCCCCCACTCCGCCTCCCGAAGCCTCCACCCGCGAAGGGGCTTCCTAGTGTGTCGATTCTTTTTTTTTTTTAAGAGTAGTTTTAGGTTCACAGCAAAATTGAGAGGAAGGTACAGATTTCCCATGTACTCTCTACCCCCCACAGGCATTGCGTCCACATTTTCAACATCCCCTACAAGAGTTGTACATTTGTTTCAATTGATGAACCTACACTGACACATCATAATAACCAAGGTCCATAGTTTACATTAGGGTTTACTCTTGACGTTTGCTGTACCTTCTGTGAGCTTGGATACACCATTTTACACAGATATACGTTATGTTCAAATTATGTTTTAAATGCCCTCTTGAAATCTTTTGCAGGGAATCTTTAGAAGTCAGTTCATTGTAAACCCCCTACACTTCATGGCTCAATAAAGAAGTTCCATTGTTCCATTGCACAGAAGTATTTGTACCTGGTAGGATTCATGAAGCTTGCTAGAAGAAATTCTGGCTGTCAAAAGAAATTCCTGATTGGATGAGACCATAAGAAAAGATGGTGCCGAGTGTTCTGATGGTACTGGACTCTGAGGTGTGTTTGTTTGTTTGCTTTGATGGGTGTCTCTCTGACCTCATTAGGTCAGTGGAAAGAGAACAAAGGCCTCTTCTCTTGCTGATTACACCACCAGGAAGCCCCAGGTAGTTGAAATGAGAATGCTTCAAAATACAGGAATAGATATATTCCCAGAGAGAAAATAGGACAAACAACTAATTAAGAGCTGAACACGGGCAGAAAGACCAACAGAACAGCCCTAGAAACCAAAGCAGTGACGTGAAAGAGGCCTGCAAAAGATCTGTAGTTGAGTGCCGAACTCAGATCTGGGTTGACACCCCAGAAAATCTGGCAGATTGGGACTCCATTTGAACCTAATTAGTCCTATTTTATTATTTAGGAGTTAATAAATGCAAGAGTGTGTAAAGCAAAGTCAATCTACTCTTTTACCTAATCACTGTAACCTCAATCAACCAAGTCCGGTTCCCAGAGGCAACTTCTGTTACCAGTTCGTGGTGTCTCCTTCCACATAATCTATGAACATACAAACTGGGGAAGTGGGGGAGGCATAACCCTAACACAATGGACACACTGTTCTGTATCTCACATTTATCTTTTAACAATATATCTTTGAAACATTTTCTATATGTACATAGAGTTCTGCTTCATTTTTTTAAACAGCACCATAGTTTTCCATTGTGTGAAAGTACAATTATTTATTTGACCAGTCTGAAAATGATGAATATTTAGATTGCTTCTAGGCTTTTGCTAGCATTTTCTGCTGCTTTTTAAAAAGTATGCACCTTGATGGTGCCTTTTAATGAACATGCTCAGTAAACACATCAGCTAGGAAATAACACTTCATACTTAACAAATTAGCTAAAATAAAAGATTTTATTTTAGGGGTTATGGAAAACAGGCATATATATATATATATATATATATATATATATATATCAATCAAGTATCATTGCAATTATTCTCAAACATACCTGTTTATCAGAATTTCCTTAGAGTTTTTTCTCAAAATACAGATGAGGCTTGGGTCACTTTTGTGGCAATTCTGATTTAGAAAGACTGAATTAAGTTTTCTACACCTAGGAGCAGGGTTGAAAGAACCTCTCTACAATCTTAACCCCAAGCTTGGATGTGTAAATACATATTGGCAGGTACCAACACTCTAGAATAGGTTCTTAAAGGAAATGACCTTTATAGACCTTGCTTCATGAATTCAGCCTTATTAAGGGATGATACACATCACTGTCCCTGTTATTACACATTTTTAAAAATTTTATGGAAATAAAGCACAAAGATTTTATTGTGCTAACAGAGCTAACTATTTATATAAATCTCTTGGTCCTTATTTGTCATAGCAAAAGTATAATATAGTTTTAATGTCTGTGTACATATTAGTTTGGTTCTTTTTCCACATAGGTTTATTTCATATGCACATTCAGACACACAAATATAGATCACCAAGTTATCACTTTAATAGTTATATGCTTACATTATTTTACTTTATACTTTGCAAAACCAGTCGTCAAATCAGGACATTTGCGTTGTGCCCAGTTTTTTCCTGTTGTTAATGGTGCAGATATAAATAGCATTATTCAAACGACTTTTTTGTTTTAAATTATTTCCTCAAGCATTACTAAAAGAAGTTGTACATCAAAAGACAAAGAGTTTTAATACTTTTACCTGTATAGGCTGCTCTACAGAAAGATTCTAAGTCACTGTGTTCTGAGGAATGGACAGTGTGCCTGTTTCCCTGTTGCCTCTCCAGCAAGGGGTTTTATTGCTTTTATTTTAATCTGATAAATATTGTTTAATCTTCTTCCTGATGAATTTCTTAAACATATTTATTAAAAGGCATTATAATGGTTTAAGTTGACTCTGGCAACAGACTGCCAGGGTTCAAATTCTTGCTCAGATATAGGACTTTCATTAAGTTATGTACTTTCTTTCTGCCTCAGTACCCTATGTTTAAAATGGCAACAATAATGGTACTTACCTCAAAAGTATATTGTGAGGATAAAATGAGTTAAGCCCTTAGAACTCTTCTTGGCATTTGGTAAACACCATGTAACAGAGGCCATTATGAGTGCCCATGAGTGCCAGGAACAGTGCTAGACTCCAGAGATAAAACTGTAAATACAACAGACACAGAAAGAGTTTCTGCACTCACAAAGCTCACAGACTAGTTGAAGATACAGGCAATTCCAATCTGTATGGCAGGCATATGGCAAGGGAACATGTTGGGAAGAATGTCTGACTCGAATATTTGACTTTTGTATTACAGAAGCTACGTAAATGTTCTAAATGTTGGTTGGAGGTTCTATTTCTTCTCACATGAGTTCGTCATAGCCATTGTCTACTTGCCTATGGAGTCTAAGTATTTATTACGTATGTGTATATCAATATTTTTCGATATAGGAAAGCAATGCTTATTCTGTTACAGCCACACTGGCCTTTGCTGTTCCTTTAACAACCCATTCTCCTTCCACAGAGTGATTGATTCACTGTTCCCTCTGCCTGGAAAGCTCTTCTCCCAGTATTCACATGGCCTGTTCCCTCTCCTCTTTCAGTCTCTCTCCTATTTAAAATTGCAAACTTCATCGCCCAAGACTCTTTACTCTCCTTCCCCGATTTATTTTTCTCAATTGTACATTTCACTTCTATACTAGGAAACATTTATTTTGCTTCAGTCTCCGCCATTAGAACTTAAGACCCATAGAATCAGGAGTTTTGTCAGTTTCATTCTTTGCTAGATCTCCAATAGTTAAAATAGTGTTCAGCACTTAGTAGCTGCTTGATAAATAGTTGTTGAATAAATAAATTGTCACTCATACAAAATTGATATAACGTACGTATTCTGGAACTTACTTTCTCATTGAAGGATACATCTTAGATATATTTTCATATTGGTACATATAGATCTCCCTCATTCTTTTTAACTACTATATAATTCTCCAAAGTGGTATGAACCCTAGTTTAGTTTTTCGTTAACAGACATTTGAATCATTTCCAATTTGTTGCTGTTAGCAACAATAACATGTAACAGCATATCTATCTTCATGTAATTGTGGTTTTCTTATAGGACTTAAAATCTGAGTATTGACATTTGTCCACTATATTTATTGCAAATATTTGTTTACTGCTTATATTTTCACTTTCTGAATGTGTTAAAACTTCAAACTGAAAATGAAAATACATCTCTCTCTCCATCTCCCACTGCCCCTTTACTTACATATCTCAGAGATAGTTAGTGCATATAAAGCTTATGTAACGGAAGCAAAAGTTTCATAAAACATACCCTTTACTACATTCCATATACTTTGATACCTTCTGTTCTATTCTATGCATTTCATTTCATTAAAACATGCTTGTAGAGACCCTCTAAATTGATATCAAATCACTAGTTCATTGACATCCACGGTGTGAAAAGCTCTGCCCTCTTCTCCACTACCCTGGGATGAACTAATCTATAGAAGCAGGCACCCATTTGAGTTTCCCTGTCTGGCAAGCTGGTAGCCTGTTAAAACTGGAGACCTACCATGTACCTCAGCCCAATTAAGTAAGGTCTAGCTCTTATCCATCTTTTTCCAAGAGTTGAGACCCAGCTACTATACCTGCCAAGAATGAACAGATGGTGTCAAACTAAACCACTGCTACAGATGGCAACCACCTGACTTGGAATGTCACTGTTTGCTGCCATACCTTACCTACCAGATTGGTATTAGCCCCACTCACACCCCATCTGCCTAGATGAACAGGGTTATCACTTCCATGCTCACTTCCATGTTGATACTTAAGGGAGGTCACTCTGTCAGATGGGAATTCTTTCCAGGCAATGCTAGCACTTAAAGTCAGGAAGGGACAGGATCATAACTTTCCAAGTTCACTTTATTCAAATCCCTGCCCAGCCTGAGTCTGGGAGTGCAGGGTGGCGGCGGTATGGGAATGCGCTGCTGGGATCCAGGTAAAGAGTTGGGACTCTAGCCAAAGGGACCAGAATCCAGGGCAGAAATCTGGGCAAACAAGAGGAGGTCAAGTACAGACGACTAAGCATGGCATAGTTAGCATAGTTACATTTGGGTTGCTAAGGCCCACTTGAGACTCACAACAAATGACAAGATTGGGTCTAGGCCCCACCAGCTGATGGAGCTAGGCTCCTGCCTTGATCAAGATCAGCTCAGGAACAGGGTGACCCTTAGCATGTATATTAGGGGCATCCAAGCCTTGAACTGAGAGTGACAGGGCAGGCAGGGACTCATAGGAAATAATAAGAAAGATTCCTTGACTTCTACATTAAAGCTGGGAAAATAACTCCTCTCCTGGGCATTTGACTCAGGACCTGTGAGGTGATCATACTAGGTAAACAATTTAAATGCAAATTGATATGATCAGGATTGGAAGAGCAGATCAGATCAGCAGATTTCTCAATTAGGAAAAGAAGGAAAGAAACATGTTCTATTCTTGGAAAGAATTTTCTGACGGGTAAGTTTACTCATTCACTCACTCACCCACCCATTCATTTATTTATAATGTAGGACACACTTTGCTTTCATTCACTTTTGCACTGTCAGATATGCACACTTTCATATTTTCTCAGTCTCTCTGGACGTTACGGGCAGATGGGCAGGTATAAGGTACTTGCCCAACTTAAATATGCAGATTTCTCAGGCAGCATTATTTGACTTTAGTGTCAGTGGGCCCCTGAAGACAATTGAAAAGTGCTCAAAAGTCAGTTCTCATGAGAAGTAAATTTGTTTAATTGTGTTTTTCTCTGTTGGGTAGGTAACTCCTTTTACGGCAGCAAAATACAGATAGCGATAAATGACAAGCTCCTGAAAGTAGATTGTAGGAGATGAAAATATTCAACACCTAAACCCAGATGTCAGCAGAGATGACATATGTCCTTCAAGATGTAAGAAAGGGCCGGGCCCTTACTCCACTTCCTGCCTGCATTCTGAGGAGGCCGCACTGCACCCTGCCATCCTCAGGTAGCAGGGGCAGGAAGCTCATATTGTCATGCTCACGGCTTCAGTTCTCGTTTCCAATGTGTTGTTTTCATCTCCCCTTTGGCAGCTCTTTCCTCCCTGTGTTGTTCTGTCCGACCCAATATGGAGCTCACTTCTCTTGCTCTCTCTCTCTCTCCATCTCTTCCCCACCTCCCAAATCTCACATGAGACATTTGAGTATGCGGTAGAGTCCACTGCAGACTTATCCTACATCCCTTCTTCCTCTACCTTTTGGCTCCCCAACTAAAACTCATGGACCTTCAGTCTGTGGGTGGGGGAGATGTTGGTGTTTGCTTGGTCTCATTAAAGCTCCCTAAAAGCTAAAAGAGAGTGGCCCTTTCTGCAATTAACAGCACCCAGTAACTGGTAGATGTTTTGACCTCTCAATCTTTCTTTCTCTTCTTATATTAATTAGAACAATTCATGCCACTCCATAAAAGGGGAAAAAATGGTCAGTTGGGTTTAAAACATACTTTAAAAATCAATATGGATTGATTGATAACAATCAATATGGATTATTGATAACAATATGGACAAACCCTATTTAGCTGTCAATGGATTGGATGTGGTCATAGTTATAATACTGTTTAAAAATACATAAAATTTTAGTATAGACAACTGCAAAGAGGAAAACAAAAATTGGCGCATAAATTTCCCAGATTGCCTCTGTTGATATAATAGCCAGATTTTGATGATTATTCTGCTACTTTCCAGTTCCAGGCTTGCTGGAATTATAGGGTACTCATTGGTACAAGGAGAAATGACACATTGACCAAGAACCCTGACCAGGATCTGTCAATGGGACCCAAAACACCAAATCACAAGTCAGGAGCTGGCTAAGGTAAGGCAACAGAATAATTGAAGGTAGAAAGTCTATGAGGAAAGAGTGAAATTAAATGTGGTCCAGGGCCAGAATTCAAGACAACCATAGAAGATGCCAGGCCCAAGAAAGGACAAGCGTGGGAATCAAGATCCACTTGAAACTCTTAGATCTGAGCAGGAAGACTTGCAAAGAAACTAGGGAGGAGAACCAGAGTGGGTGTTACAGATCCAGATGATGTGGCAGGAAGCGGTTGTCACGGCAGAGCTCTACTAGAGGCCCTCAGGTTTCCCCTATGGGTGAGCCTCTGCTGGTCCACAAAGCTTGGGCCTTGGTAGACAGCTTGCTGGTGCTACATTCAGTCAGGAGGCAGTCACTGTGGTTAGTGGCGTCCAGGATCTCCTGGCTCTATGAAATGATATTGGTAGATTTATAATAGGATCAGGCCAGCCTGGATCATTAAGGGTGGCTAGGAGGTCAGTCTATATTCTTCAGTCTTTGAGGCCTAGGTGAGGTTGAAGGTCAGGAAGCCAAGAATAGCAGCTGTTATAGACAATTTGAGTTGAAGTTTCTGTTACTTGCATCTAAAAGCACCTTAACTAATCGTGTGTGTGCACACATGTGCATATGTGTATTTTAATGTATATAGATGTATGGGACACATTCTGAATGGCTTTAGAAATGTTAAAGGATGTTATCATAAATGAGATTATGAGTGATTTTATTTTTTGCCTTTTCTCTCTTTTCTTTTTCTTTTTAATCTTTTTAAAACAATGAACTTATATATATCAGCCAAGGTTCCTACAAACAATAGAGGCTAACCAACTCTGATGTAAGTGGAAAAGGAACTTATTTAAAGGATATTGAGAACTCACAGAACCACCTGGCAGTCTGTAAAACCAAGTTTAGGAGGAAGGCAATAACCAGGGACCCCAAAGTGCACCTGGAACCATTCTGGTAAGGACACTGCTGTTGCTGCCACTAACTCCTGGCCACCAAAGCTCACAGTGCTGCCCAGCTTTAAGTGCTGGATACCACTGCTGCTGACTAGAAGCTCTTCCGCCTTCACCTGTCACCAAAATGGACACATGCCTCTTTGTGACAATAACCCCCGCTTCAAAGTCCAGGGAGTTCACATTTGTTTGACATTTGTTTGATCTTAGAGCACCCTCCCATGCTCAAGGACAAAGAAGCTGGAAAGTGAGAATCTGCACTTCCACTTTCTATAGTGGAAGGCAAGATTTGCTCCCATCAACACTCATAGGTAGGGAAAATACAGAAAGGCAAAAAGTAATAAAGCAAAACAAAGCGAAAAACCCAACCCATACCAAACCAAATCAAACCAACCAAAATAAAAGTTCTAACATCAATGTAAGCACTTTAAGAAATACCACTATTTTTGTAAATAGGAAAACTAGATGCACAACATATTTTACGCATTTGAGGAAAAAATTTATGAAGTCATCTGAATTTATGTACCTTTCATATTTGAAACACATTTATCTCACATTTTCTGGTTTTCTAACCAAAAGTTCAATTCAGAATACCTGCCATTTTTACAAACTCTCTGATGAATTTATTGTTACTAGAAGCTATTTATTCTAATGTACCAATAGGTAAATTATATATAGTCTGATGTTTTAAGCAGCTGAGCTTCCTATAAGCATGGTTAAAGGAATCACAAAGAGTGATTCTCTACTATTTTTTTTTAACATCTTTATTGGAGTATAATTTCTTTACAGTGGTGTGTTAGTTTCTGCCTTATAACAAAGTGAATCAGCTATACATATACATATATACCCATATCTCCTCCCTCTTGCATCTCCCTCCCACTCTCCCTATCTCACCCCTCTAGGTGGTCACAAAGCACTGAGCTGATCTCCTTGTGCTATGTGGATGCTTCCCACTAGCTATCTATTTTACATTTGGTAGTGTATATATGTCCATGTCACTCTCTCACTTCATCCAGGCTTACCCTTCTCCCTCCCCATGTCCTCAAGTCCATTCTCTACAGCTGTGTCTTTATTCCTGTCCTGCACCTAGGCTCTTCAGATTTTTTTTTTTTTTTTTAGATTCCATATATATGTGTTAGCATATGGTATTTGTTTTTCTCTTTCTGATTTACTTCACTCTGTATGACAGACTCTAGATCCATCACTCAGTATTTTTTTTTTGCCATCAAAAATATAAATTTTTAAATTGTCAAGAAAATATGTACTTGGTATATTCATTAGAATTAGCAATAACTATATTTAAACAAGCAATTTAGAACAAGATTCAAATAAATCAAGTTGGACTTATACCAGGGATGCAAGCGTGATTCAACATTCGCAAATCAATCAGTGTGCAACACCACATTAACAAAAGGAAGGATAAAATTAACACGATCAATTCAATAGATGCAGAAAAAGCATCTGACAAAATTCAACATCCATTCATGATAAAAGCTCTCATCAAAGTGTGTATAGAGGGAACATATCTCAACGTAATAAGGCCATTTATAACAAACCCACAGCCAACATCACACTCAATGGTGAAAAGCTAAAAGCCTTTCCTCTAAATTCAGGAGCAAGACAAGGATGCCCACTCTTACCACTTCTATTTAACATAGTATTAGAAGTCCTAGCCACAGCAATCAGACAAGAAAAAGAAATAAAAAGTGTACAAATTGGAAGCAAAGAACTAATTGTCACTATTTGCAGATGACCTGATACCTTATATAGAAAACCCTAAAGTCTCCACCCCGAAACTATTAGAACTAATCAACAAATTCAGTAAAGTTTCAGAATACAAGATTAATATAGAGAAATCTGTCACATTTCTATACACTAATAATGAACTATCAGAAAGAGAAAGTTAAGGGGAATTCCCTGGTGGTCCAGTGGTTAGGACTTGGCGCTTTCACTGCCAGGACTTGGGTTTAATCTCTGGTTGGGGAACTAAGATCCCCAAGCTGTGTGGTGCAACCAAAAAAAAAGAAAGAAAAAGTTAAAAAAAACTAAAAATGGAATTACTATATGATCCAGCAATTCCAATTCTGAGTAGATATCTAGAAAAAAATGAAAACACTATTTCAAAAAAATACTTGCACCCTAATCTTCATAGCAGCACTATTTATAGTAGCCAAGATATGGAAGCAACCTAAATGCCCAACAACAGACTGAATGGATAAAGAAGATGTGTGTATACACACACACACACACACACACACACACACACACACACTGGAATGTTAGCCATAAAAAAGAATGAAATTCTGCCATTTGCAGCAACATGGATGGACCTAGAGAATATTGTGCTTAGTGAAATAAGACAAAGAAAGACAAATATCATACAATGTCACTTATATGTGGAATCTAGAAAATAAAATAAACAAGCATAAATAACAAAACAGAAACAGCCTCACTGATATAGAAAACAAACCAGTGGTTACCAAAGGGGAGAGAGAAGGGGGAGGGGTAAATTAGGGGTATGGGATCAAGAGATACAGACTACTCTGTGTAAAATAGGTAAGTAACCAGGATATATTGTATAGCACAGGGAACTATAGCCATTATCTTACAATAACTTTTAATGGAATATAATCTGTAAAAATACTGAATCACTATGCTGTACACTTGAAACTAATACAATATTTTAAATCAGCTATACTTTAATAAATAGCATTTTAAAATTTATCAAGAACATTACAGGGGACTTTGCTGGTGGTCCTATGGTTAAGACTGCCTTCCAATGCAGGGGGTACAGGTTCGATCCCTGGTCGGGGAGCTAAGATCCCACATGCCTCACCGCCAAAAAACCAAAATGTAAAGCAGAAGCAATATTGTAGCAAATAAAATAAAGATTTAAAAAATGGTCCACATCAAAAAATCTTTCAAAAAATATGTATTCAATATTCACTAAAATTAGCAATAACTATATTTAAACAAGCAATTTAAATCAAGATTCAAAGAAATCCAAAGACCTAGGTAAAATATTTGTCTTTATCTGCTTCAGATTTTCTCTCCTATATTTTCTGAATACAAACACCAGAACAATTTTCTTTAAAATGCCAATTTCATCATGTCATTCATGTGCACAAAATCTTTCAATATCTCTCTGTGCCTTTAGGAAAAATCCAGACTCCTGAGCTGGCATTAAGACTTCTCTTCAATGTGGCAGTCCCAATCTATCTTTCCAGCTGCATCTCCCACTCCCATAGTTAAAGCCAAATGAGCCAATGAACAAGCCTTATGCTTTCCTGCCTCCGGGCTCTGTTCATATGGTCTTCTCCACACAATAAGCTTTCACCAGCTCTTCCTACCCATATCAATATTACTTATCTCTAAAAACCGGGCTCATACCTCATGTTCTGTGCGGAGACCTCTCTGACTCTCAGCTTAGTTGAATCAATACTTTGAATTCCTATAGCAAAAACCATCCAACTATCCAGTTTAAAAAATTAATTAATTAATTTATGGCTGCATTGGGTGTTCGTTGCTGTACGCAGGCTTTCTCTAGTTGCAGCGAGTGGGGGCTACTCGTTGTTGCGGTGCACAGGCTTCTCATTGCAGTGGCTTCTCCTGTTGCAGAGCACAGGCTCTAGGTGTGCGGGCTTCAGTAGCTGTGGCTCATGGGGTCTAGAGCACAGGCTCAGTAGTTGTGGCGCACGGGCTTAGTTGCGCCGTGGCATGTGGGATCTTCCCGGACCAGGGCTCAAACCTGTGTCCCGTGCATTGGCAGGCAGATTCTTAACCACTGCACCACCAGGGAAGTCCCAGCTTTCCAGTTCTTAATGGTGATGTCAGGTTGTGAGGTGTATCGCCATTTGTTACCACTAAGCATCAAAGCAGGAGATTGTAAATTTTAAAATAATTAACTGAAGCAATTTTAAGATTCTCTCCCACATTAACATCACCCTCCATCACTTGAGTCCCAATAGGCTTTCTAGATGGGGAGCTACCTTTGCAGCACTGGTGATTACACATAACCATGGGTCTGCCCAGGTGTGTGTCTCACTGTATGATTCTAAGTGTGGTATCCCATCACTCACTCAGCCTGCCTTTTCACCTAGTACTCAGGGATCATGTTGGAGGCCCAGAGGCTTGTAAGACATTGAGAGTCCCATGCAGAGATAAAGGTATGGGGGGGGGGGCCTTTGAGATGACTCTAAATCTATAATGGGCATAGTTACCTATGGGGTGGAGATACTGGGGAAGGAGTTACAGTTTGGATGTAGAGACATGCAGGAGGTAGCACCAAAGCATCAGAACAGAGAGGGGTAGAAGGATGGATGGGAAAGATCACTCTGTAACAGAAAAAACCTTGTTTGGGAAAACACAAGAGACTACCTCCACCCCCATCCTAGCTTAGGGACTCCCAGAAATAGGTGGGTGGACTTTGAGAGTGTTAAGATTTCTCAAAATTGAAGGTGAGAGCAAAGCCTGAGAAATGCCATTTTTACCATTACTGTGACTCTATTTTATTTCAGACAGGTGTGGCCTGGGACAACATGGGTTATATTCAGATATGTTTGTCATTTTAAGGCACACAGGAATGATAGAGAGATAAAAATACCTGTATTTAGGTGAAGGGGTTATGGGTAATTTTTGTGGTTTTACAACAAAGTTTAAATAAAGAATAAAAAGTTTAATAACAAATATATATAGTTATTATTAAGCTGTTACCACACAATAAATATTAAAAATTAAAACGTTATTAAACTGTTACCATAAAATTTTACATATAAAATATACATATTCATATATATGTATGTATGTAAAATGTATACACATTGTTCACATTGGTCTGGGAACAGTTTCTGACAGGACACTTCATGGGTCAGTGATGGCTTCCACACGAGGGACTGTTGGCAGATTCTGTCAGGAAAGCCAATGGGGTTGGAGACAGAGGAAGAAAGGGTTCTATTAGGACCTGAGTGGGAGAAAAGGGGCAAGCAGTCACTTCCTGCATACCAAGAGAAAGATAAAAAGGAGAAAGGAAACAATACAAGCTCTCTACACTCAAGGTCAGCTCAGGGTAAAATTGGGTTGTAAACAGAATAGGTCTTCAGTTCCAATCCCATTCTATTTTTATCTCCTTGGATCTCATTTTCTTCCACTTCTACTTTGTATCTTTATTAAAACTTATGAAAGTATGCTTCCTTTCTTTGCCCCACTTAGTTCTGTTTCTTGGAACTTGCTTAGCACAACAGCTCATTCTCTGCCTGTCTCCCGAGGCCAGTTCTGGCTTTATTGTCAAGTCTGCACAATGCCTTGCAGGCCCTCAGGAGAGTCCTCACATTAAGCTGTCCATGAACAACACACTGGCTGCCTAACCCCCAGGCTGCCACCTGCCGTCTTGCCCTATAGATGTTCCTTTACCAGGGATGCACCCTGGCAATCTGTATACTTTCATGAATGGCATGGCCTCCTTTCCCAGGTGGACTCCATTCCTATCATCCCTGAGAACATGTTCTGCTCTGACCCCTTACTCATCTGACCTCCGGAAGGCCTGGGAACAGTGTGTTGCCCCAATTACAGAAAGCAGAGTGTGGGTGAGGTCAGCCCCAGGCCATCCTTGCTGGACTACTACCCTGTGGAGGATTCCTGGGGTTGACCACGGTTTAGTTAGGGGCCTCTTCAGACTCCATGAATATCACTCAAGTAAGCCCAGGCTGTAACTCTCCACAGGTCCCATGACTCCCTCACTCCCACCCCAAGTGGCCTGCTAATTCTCAGACTTGTTTGATACAGTTACTGAGAAAACCTCACCTGGACTGCAGTGGTTCTTCAATGCCTGTGAGAAAACCTTCATTTTGTCTTTACCTGGTCTATACGCTATGCCAGGTGACCACAGGTATCACGGCCTGGTTAATGTTGAAGAATATTCTGAAAGCCTGACAGAGACCATGGTCTGGGGTACAGGTTGCCACCAGTTGGGGCTTTATAGTTAACTCCTAATAGACTAAAGAAGTGTCCCGGCTGTTTAATGTCTGAACATTGCCAAATAATGGGCTTTCTGTTAAACACCTAAAGCGTGCAGAATTTGATTAATCCCACTGTGACCCTGACTTTTTGCGATGAGACAGAGCACCCCAGAGTTTACACAGACACCACGCCCACTATGAAATACTGTGGCCTCAAGGTATGCTGTAGACCAGTCTTCTTACACTTGATTGTGCATGTAAATCACCTGGGGATTTTTGTAGAAATGTAGATTCTGATCCAGCAGAACTGGGTGGGGCCTGAGATTCTGCATTTCTAGCAAGTTTCCAGGTGATATTAATACTGCTGCTCTGAGGACTATACTTTGAGTAACAAGACTCTGAAGGAAGCAGAGCAGGTGGAAAATATTCTAGGACATAATTCTAAATTGTGTCCTTCTATGGACAATTTTCTTGCAGCTAGAAAGGAAGTCAGCTTTGAGACAGACGGAAATGGCCTTCGTCCACTTGGCCACTTCTCCCAGACAGATGACATTTCCTTGTGAGCAAGCAGAGATAAGGGAACTGATTAGCGTCCAAAAGGAACCCAGCCATATGTCAGCATTTCCACACCACAGCGCATATACGTCCTCAAATTCTCACCTAAACACACCCCATTCCTCACCCAGGACAGGGCAGAAGAGATGACGTGAAATTGCCCAGTGACTGGATAATGCTTAGTTCTGATAGCTGGGATTTTCAGAGAAGGTAACAGGGTTCTCTTCTCTTCAGTCTCCATCTGCTGTCCAGGTGGTGGTTGGCAGCTCGCTGGGCTGGGCACGATGAAAATCAGAAATGAATAAAACCTTGTCCCTGCTCTCTAGACACTTGCCATCGAGTAAGGAAGACACGTGGTCAAATAATGATGGAATGATGAGTTAACGCTTTATAAGTCTTATGACAAGTAACTTGTTTTGAACATATCTGGTGAGAGGGTGGGGCTAAGGTTTGGGAAAGGATGTAGAAAAGGCTTCACAGAAGAGGGGCCAGGGAGCTAGGACCTTTCCAGGTGGAGAAGGAGGCACGGGAGGGTAGCCTAACCGGAGTATCCTGACAGGGCTCCTTGAGAGGAAGGCTGGGAAGAGAGGGCAGCTCCAAAGAGGAGTCCGTGGGACCAAGGTTTTCCAAAGCACACAACATAAGGAAGGCTTACTTATCTCCTACTGAGGTGTAAGGGTTTTCTCTTTTCATTTTTAATGTTTCTCTGATTTTAGAAGTATTTCTAGTAAAGTTAAGGTAGATAAGAAAGAGTTGATTGCTGTAATGAAAGGGTGTTTATGAGCTTCTCAAAGATCTTTGTCCCAGAAAGACATGCAAGTCAGACTGCATGCTCCAGGGACAGGCCTGTTGTCCAGGGCTAGCTGCAACAGTGGAGAGGGGTGTAATTGCCATCTAGTGGCCCAAACCCACAAGTGTGAGCTCCATTCGAGGCATCTGTAGTCTCTTCAGGTGTGGAATCATTATGGCCTCTACAAGTCATTTAGCATAATTTCCTCTATCCTCTTCCAGGGCCTAGCCCCTTAGTTTGCTTACTGGAGAATATTGATTCAACTATGAAAATATCAAATGGGCAGTATACACAAGAAATTAATTCATACTAAAGTGTAAAGAACTACTGAAAAAATGTCAAGCGGCGGATGCTGCGCCCATGCCTAATTTGATGGAGGAAAGGAATTGATGGCCAAACCGTGGAGGGTAGGAAAAGCGTTGGGGTGGGGGTGGGGGAATGGGTCCTTCCTGAGAGAAGAAACAAATACAGGAAGAGGCTGCTGGAGCAGCAGCTGCCTTTGATTGTACTTGTTTACCTTGTCCTGGGAAGGGGCAAATAGAAGCTACTATTTTTAGAGCTATTTTCAAACAGTGTAGCTAGAAAGGGTTGCTGTGCTCTTTGGCTATGAAGAATGTTTAGCATGCCTAATTTTCTTCCAGAAGGGCTTTGTCCCCGGGTGCACCAGCAATGTTAAACACTCTGAAGTGTTTAATCCATATCAGTGCCCCCGAATGATGTGGGGTGTCTCCTTTGGCACCGCGAGGGGCCCTGGCATGGCCTTCTTCTGGTGCCAGCAGGGGGTGGTCTGAATTACTGTTTCCCCCAGACTCCACTTCTCCAGGGTCCCTTACTATTTGCCAAATCCTTACATTACTCAGAGAGAGCCCAAGGGCTCCTTTTAGCCTCCGAAGAAGGTCATTTCGGATGAGGAGGCTATAGCGAGGTAGAGCCGTTACAGAGCAGGTGAGAGAGAGGCCAGGGAGGCTACGACAAGGAAGCAGAAGGGGCAGGGACCAGGGATTTGACAGCCAGACATCCTGGCTTCTTAGGACCTGCGCGACCATTTAGGCAAGTTAGCTCATCTCTCCGGCCGGCCTTAGTTTCCTCTTCTACAAAATGGAGGTTAAAAACAATTAGTGTTATTGTGAAGATTTAAAGGAGAAGAAGAAAGTAAAGCACAGAGTCTGGCACCTAGTAGATGCTCCACCATTTCCTTTCAATGCCTACCTTCAAATCTCCCTTCTAGTCACCGCATTTCCTCCGCCGCTTCTCTTTACTTCTTATTGGAAGGGTACTTCAGTCTCCAGTGTTGAGCCAAGATCCCCGCCTTCTAGGAGTTCTCATTTGGTGCTAAACAAAAGGATGTGCTACAGCTGAGACTTTGGCGCGCCGCCAGGGGGCGGGGCCTTCTCCTTTCAGAATGTCCGGCTCCGCTTTGGAATCACTTCTTCCCTCCCAGGCTCTGGGGCAGTCAGGGGCCCCTTACCAAAAGAGGTGGGTGGCTCAGCCTGAGAGAGAGATGCTCTTTCCTGGGGCACTGATTCTTTGGTGCCCTTTCCAAAGGGGGTCTTTTCACCTTCTGAGCGTTAAAACCTCGGAGGTCTAGGTTAAGCATCTAGGCTTGAGGGAAAGATCCCAGAGAGATCCTCAGCTGCTCTTAGTTTGGGCTGGGATTTCTCATATTTAAGTAAGGTAGAGGCCGCTCTCTCTTTTTAATTTGGTAAAATAGGAATAACATAAAATCTACCATTTTAACCATTTTAAGTGTTAAATTCAGTGGCAGTAAGTGCATTCATATTGTTGGGTAACCATCATCACCTCTCTCTCCAGAAATCTTTCATAATCCCAAACTGAAATTCCACACCCATTAAATAATAACTCCCCATTCCCCTTTCCCCACAACCCCTGGTAACACTATTCTACTTTCTGTCTCTATAAATTTGACTATTCTAGGTACCTCACATAAGTAGAATTATAAAATATTTGTCCTTTTGTGTATGTACAGGCCTCTTTCTTTTTTTTTTCTTTTTTCTTTTTTTTATGCGGTACGCTGGCCTCTCACTGCCGCGGCCCCTCCCGTTGCTCCGGACGCGCAGGCCCAGCGGCCATGGCCCACGGGCCCAGCCGCTCCGCGGTACGTGGGATCCTCCCGGACCGGGGCACGAACCCACGTCCGCTGCATTGGCAGGCGGACCCTCAACCACTGTGCCACCAGGGAAGCCCTGTACAGGCCTCTTTTAAAGGAAAAATTATACATTACAGATAAACTCGGTCGCCTATTCTGATGTTGCACACACAGACGCACACATACACATATGTATGTGTAAAAGTAGGTATAGAATCCTATGTGTACAGCTCTGTTTACAGGTTAGGCAATTAGAAAACCAAATCATCAAACTGAACCTAAAAATCCACAAAATTCTATATAATTTTTTTTTTTTTCGGTACGCGGGCCTCTCACTGCTGTGGTCTCTCCGGTTGCGGAGCACAGGCTCCAGACGCGCAGGCTCAGCGGCCATGGCTCACGGGCCCAGCCGCTCCGCGGCATGTGGGATCTTCCCGGACCGGGGCACGAACCCGTGCTCCCTGCATCGGCAGGTGGACTCTCAACCACTGCGCCACCAGGGAAGCCCTATATAATTAAATTTAATGTGAGAGATGATATTTTGTTTTAGCAAAACAAAAGTTTTAGACCCAAAGTTGTTTAAAAATAGAAAACGTTTTGGTTTTGGGTCCATGTTTAGTTTTTGTCTGCATTTTGACTTCATTTTAATGCAGAGAATAACTGTTTGCATAAGTATGTTATAGGGAATGTCACTAGTATCATCAAAGCTTGGTTTGATAGTTCAGAATAATCAGACCACACGCTTAACCATAATGATGCCAGCAAGCAAGTCTTGAAGACCAATTTTAAAGAAGTTTTACTAGATAATAATGTAAAATTATCTTTTCTTACAGATAAGATTAGCATTGTGATGTTATTGAAATCTGAATTAAAGGAGGCATCTAATCTAACTCTTATAGAGCTGGGAATGAAAAAAAATCCTTTATTGTAATTACTTACTATACTTGCTGCTAATGAACTGTTGCAAGTTGGTACATACAAAGATAAACTCTGAGCATTAGAATCTGAATATGAAATCATCTGCTATGGCAAGGTCTTCTTGAATCCAGCATGCTTATAAAACTGTTTGAATTATCTATTGCTATGAAATAAGCCATCCCAAAATTAGTGGCTTAAGACAGCAACATTTATTTTGCTCAGAAATCTTTGATTTGGGTTGAGGCTTGGTGGTGACAGCTTGTGTCTGCACCCTAGGACTTACCTGGGGTGGCTTGAAGACCGGGGGCTGGAATCATCTAATGCAGAGGTTGGTAAACTTTTTCTGTAAAAGATGAGATAGTAAATTATTTTTGCCTTTGCAGACCATATAGTTTCTGTTGCAACTACTAAACTCTGCATTATAGCACAAAAGAAGCCATAGACAAAAAAATAGGTGTGGTTGTATTCCAATAAAACTTATAAAAACAGGCAATAAGTCAGATTTGGCCTACAGGTAAAAATCTGCTAACCCCTGATCTAAAAGCTTGTTCCCTCATGTGCCTGGCAGTTGACGCTGGCTTCTGACCCTTACCTGGGTCTTCCAGCCAGAATACCCACGTGTGGCCTCTCCATGGGGCCTGAGCTGTGTTCCAAGGGCAAGTGTTCAGAGAGAAAGAGCCAGGAGGAAGCTCTATCTTTTTCATGACCTAGCCTGAGAAGCTATGCAGCATCACTTCAACCACGTTCTATTTGTTGAAGCAGTCACAAAGGCCCACTGAGGTTAAAGGGGAGGAAATATAGACTCTACCTCTTAAGGGGATAGTGACAAGGTTCTGGAAGAGCATTTAGACCAGGAATATCGCTGAGCCCATTTTTGGACAATACAATCGTCTACATTTACTATCTGCCATGTGATGATTCAATTCTCCCACTAGTTTTTTTACATTCAAACCATTTCAAAATCCTCGCTTATACAGCAAGCCCTGACGTCATTTGAGCTTCATTTATTATGAAAACATTCACAAGCACAACCTTTGGTACTGAAGTTTCATGGAACATTCTAAAAGTCATCCAGATGATTCAAAACAAGCTAAAATTTGCTTTTATATTATCACTAAAATAAAAAGCCAAATTTCAAAAAAATCTCAAAGAGATCTTGCAAATATCTTCTCCATTTGAGAAACACTAATTCAAGCCTTAGGCCACAGGGGAAAACAAATTCCTTCCGGCCTTTACAGGATCCAGTCCAACTTCCCGGAGTGAAGGTCGAAAGTCCTGTAATTATAAGCTGTGTGCATTTGCTGCCAGAGTCCTCTCCCCAGAGCTCCCGGGGGAAGCTGTAGTCCAAGGATTTGGTCTCATTCCCTCACAGACACTACTAACAGCCCCTCATTGTTTTTAACCATTTTCACTTGCACTGTGGTTCTTCAGCAGCCTCTTCACAGCAGTGAAAATGTTCTCTCCTTTATTATTGGCTGGAATTTGGATTGATATGCCTTAGCTTTCTGGATCATCTTCCAAAAGTTTCTCTTAGGGTTTTGCTTGGTGTCCAACCTGGAGAACTGAACATCTGCTATAGATGGAAGAGAAAGCATGGGAACGCTTTCCTGCGTAATCATCTGACTTCTTTTTTTTGATTATCTGAACAAACAGATCTTAAGAATGCTGCCCCACTTTGACAAAGCCTTGCTAAGATCTTCATTCAACACTTTTAGTGGTGAAAGAAGACATGGGAAGCATGTCTTCAGGTCTGGAATACCCCCATTCAGAGAATCTGAGGTGGTTGGACTGAGATGCCGTATCTGAAGTCTGTAGGGAACGATGTAAGCGCATAATAGAGCTCAGGGAGCGTCAGGCAGGATGGAGGTAATGGCTCGCACCTCTCACACCCATGTGTCTTGTTTCTGGGTTGTTGGATGTTGAGCTTTTCACAGTTGATCCAGGGACTGAGGGCGGGGGGCTCAGCTGGTGTGGAGCTTTGGAGACCTTTACTGAGCAGCTGGAAGGGAAGTAGCAGCATATCCTGAAGGTGGGAAGACACTTGGTTAAAGCTAATTGCTGTTTCTATTGCATTTGGTAACTGAGAGGCTGAGCTGTGGGCCCTCCTTTTCTCCTGTACATCTTGGTAAGGGGTCTCTATCTTAAGATGTGCTCCCTCTTTCCTGCTGTTCATTCCCCTACTGAGAGCCAGACCTTCTCTCTGTGACTCATGTAGTTGCTGTAGAGATAATTCTGATGTCAGAAGCAGAGGCCATTGATGTGAGAGGAAGAAAGTAACGACTATTCAGAAACAAGTCTCCTCTCATCATGCAAATACCCCTAATTAAGAAATCTAGACAGATTCTGTGTCATGGAAACATAATTTCCATTGACTCAGAGAATTCCAGGAATTGCTGTAGGCTATCGACCTTTCTTGATTTCCTGAGTTAAATGGCTTTGCCTTCACTCTGGGTTTTCTTGAATAAAAGTGAATTCAATCTGACATTTGTGAAATATCTTGCATGTGCCAGGAATGGTCCTAGTAACCTGAGAGATAGGTATGAACAAACAGTTCCTGCCCTCAAGGAGCTTACAACTGAACAAAATAATCTTTAAGTGGTAAACTCTGTGGATCCTGATAGAAAGGTGAAATCTTTGTTTGGACACTGTAATGGGTTGAATTGTGTTCCTCCAAAATTTGTATGTTGAAGTCCTAACCCCCGTACCTCAAATGTGACCTTAACTGGAAATAGGGTCTTTACAGAGGGAATTAAGTTACAGGGAGGTCATTAGGGTACACACTAGGGAGAGAGGCCTGGAACAGATCCCTCACAACTCTCAGAAGGAATCTTGCTGACATCTTGATTTAGACTTCTAGTCTCTAGAACTGAGATAATAAATTTCTGTTGTTTAAGTCACCCAGTATGTGGTGTTACCACAGCCCTAGCAAAATAATATAGACACTCAGTGGCCCCCTTCTGCTTTTGTACAAGCTGGTGAGGAAAACCCTGGGTGGATGTAAATTAAATGTTTGTGGAGTTTGCATTTACTAGACATTTGATAAATTCACTCATTGATTTATTTATTCATCCATTTCCTATCTCTTTACCCTGGTTTAATTATTTTTTATTACACTTACCACTATCTGGGAAATTTTATCTTTTACTTACTTGTTCACTGTTTCTCCACCTGCTTTATGATAGAAGTGCAATAAATATTTGTTGAATAAGAATTTATCCTCTCTCATTCCCTTCCCTCTCTCTCTCTATTAATATTTAAGCACCTCTTATGTCTATTGTGTACACAGCATTCCATGCTCATCCCTGTCAGAGCATAAAGACATTCAAAGAATGGCTCTTGGACTTCCCTGGTGGCGCAGTGGTTAAGAATCTGCCTGCCAATGCAGGGGACACAGTTTCGATCCCTGGTCGGGGAAGATCCCACATGCCGTGGAGCAACTAAGCCCGTGCACCACAACTACTGAGCCCAAGAGCCACAGCTACTGGGCCTGCATGCCACAACTACTGCAGCCCTCGCACCTAGAGCCCATGCTCTGCAACAAGAGAAGCCACAGCAATGAGAAGCCCGTGCACTGCAATGAAGAGTAGCCCCCGCTCACCACACTAGAGAAAGCCCACGTGCAGCAATGAAGACCCAAAGCAGCCAAAAATAAATAAATTAATTAATTTTAAAAAATGGCCATCTCTCAAACCACTAAAATAAAAAAAAAGAATGGCTCTTGTCTCCGAGGAGTTTGTGATTTCGGGAGAGAGATGAATATCCATGTGAGGGGCTGCACGCCTCACATGAGTGAGTGTGTGCTGGGCAGCTGTTGGATCATTGCTGTTGCAGAGGGAGGGCGAAGTGGGCTGAGGTGTGCGGGAAAGGGTCATGGAGGAAGAGGGACCTACACCTGAGATGAAGGGAGAGTAGTGGAGAGAGTAAGGGGAGAATAGAATGTTTATAATCCATCTACCTTCCTAACCCCTGCAGTCTATGCTTAGGAAGGGGTAGGATTGCTCCAGGCCAGGAGTTGGGCAAAGCGTAGGGATGGAGATGGTGGCAGGACCCAGAAGCTTCATTCTGGTGTCCCAGGAGATCAGAGCCAAAGCCCAGGGGCTCTCAACTCTGGCTGCACATGAAAATCACTTTGGGAACTTAAAATACTAATGTCAAGACCCTACCTTGATCTGGGATGTCCTAGAAATTATAGGCAGGGCTTCAGATGGAAGAAAGTTTTTAGCATGTGGCTTGAGAGCAGTGGCTTCTGTATGCAAGACCCAGGCCACACTGGGCCAGTCGTGAGACTCTTGTAGTTCCAGAGTGACAGGGATAACTGTTGGAAATAAGACATCTGGCTGCATTCCACTGGTACGGCCCGGCCTCCTTTTCCTGAGTATAAAAGTGCCTGCTTGTGACATCAGAAGAATGTGTTGACAGATCTGTATCCTGTTTCTGACTCTCCATTATATTTTATGGTGGGAGCAGTAGCAACAACAGCAGAAACAACCTGGTGTCCCTTTTTTTAAGGAGGCTTCAGCTTTCTGTAGGTGTTCATAGATGGGAACAATCCAGAGGAGTGGCTTTCACCGCTGCTGATTTGTATTTGTTTGTTTTGAGGATGTTGGGGAAATTGGGTCCAGAGTTTTAGGGATCTTACTACTTGGGTCCTGTTAGCTTGATTTCTTCCAGCATTATCTGCAAGCCTCTATCATAATGCTTGGCATGTAATGGACTCTCAACTAATGAGACAGCAGAGATCCTCTGAAATGCTATACTTCAAGTACAGTCTGAGAGAAAAACACTGCAAACTCCTGTTTGTTTGCTCAAGACCCACTTGGTACAAACAGAAAGGTGGGAACAAAGAGACAGTTGGTCAGTCTTCAAAATAAACCTAGAAATGTTGATTGAGATCTATGAGGCATCAGGCACTGCGCAAGATATTGTGGACGTGCAATGATAAATTGGACATGGCTTTTGACCTCCAGTCCCTAATAATCTAGTAGGAGAGGCAAGAAATGAACATGTGAAAAGTTAACAATGAAGGACTTATATAACAGCTCAAGATAATAAATTCCGAGACCAGTTGAAACTGGTCAGAGGAACGCAAGGTCACCTTAGGCTGGGGTGGTTAGAGGGAGGGAGGGGCTGGTGTGAACAAAAGTGAGAGCCTGAGGTGGGTGCTGGCATGCTCTGCTTAACGTACTGTAAACCCATTTGGCAGGAGCCAGGAGGGGAGTTTTAGGCAAGTTGAGAATGGGGGAGGGTTGAGATCCATAAGGGAGGGCCTCGAATCCCAAAGCAAGGTGACAGTTCATCCTGCAGGAAGTGGGAACAATGAAAGTTTTTCAGCAATGTAGAGACCTAGGTGGAAGAGATTCTATGGCCCTCCCCCATTCTCTGCAGAAGCCCTGTGGTCTGCACCACTTCTAGTCATCATGGGGTCTTCTGGGGCTCTTGCCTAGCATCATCTTTTTCTCCCACTTAAAGGGCATGACACTTGAGAAAACACTTTCAGCTTGGAGGACTGCGTTTGGTCTTTTTAAACAAGGGACTTGCTTGTTTTCAATATCCCGTGTGTTTGGCATTAACTTCCTGAAGGGGGCAGGAGTGACTGGGTAGCTTTAGAAAGCTCCCTTCCAGGGAGTGGCAGGACGTATTTAAAGTGATGAAAGGGAAAAACCTACAACCAAGATTACTCTACCCAGCAAGGATCACATTCAGATTCGACAGAGAAATTAAAACCTTTACAGACAAGCAAAAGCTAAGAGAATTCAGCACCACCAAACCAGCTTTACAACAAATGCTAAAGGAACTTCTCTAGGCAGGAAACACGAGAAAAGGAAAAGAACTACAGTAACAAACCCAAAACAATTAAGAAATGGTAATAAGAACATACATATTGATAACTAATGTAAATGTAAATGGATTAAATGCTCCAACCAAAAGACATAGACTGGCTGAATGGATACAAAAACAAACGCATATATATGCTGTCTACAAGACCCACTTCAGACCTAGGGACACATACAGACTGAAAGTGAGGGGATGGAAAAAGATATTCCATGCAAATGGAAATCAAAAGAAAGCTGGAGTAGCCATTCTCATATCAGACAAAATAGACTTTAAAATAAAGACTGTTACAAGAGATAACAAGGGACACTACATAATGATCAAAGGATCAATCCAAGAAAAAGATATAACAATTATGAATGTTTATGCACCCAACATAGGAGCACCTCAATACATAAGGCAAATGCTAACAACCATGAAAGGAGAAATCGACAGCAACACAATAATAGTAGGGGACTTTAACACCCCACTTACACCCATGGACAGATCATCCAAACAGAAAATAAAAAAGGAAACACAAGCTTTAAATGACACAACAGACCAGATAGATCTAATTGATATTTATAGAACATTTCACCCAAAAGTGGCAGAATACACTTTCTTCTCAACTGCACATGGAACATTCTCCAGGATAGATCACATCTTGGGTCACAAATCAAGCCTTGGTAAATTTAAGAAAATTGAAATCGTATCAAGTATCTTTTCCGACCACAACGCTATGAGACTAGATATCAATTACAGGGAAAAAAATCTGTAAAAAATACAAACACATGGAGACTAAACAATACAGTACTAAATAACCAAGAGACCACTGAAGAAATCAAAGAGGAAATCAAAAATACCTAGAAACAAATGACAATGAAAACATGACAACCCAATACCTATAGGATGCAGCAAAAGCAGTTCTAAGAGGGAAGTTTATAGCAATACAATCCTACCTCAAGAAACACGAAACATCTCAAATAAACAACCTAACCTTACACCTAAAGCAATGAGAGAAAGAAGAACAAAAAAAACCCAAAGTTAGCAGAAGGAAAGAAATCATAAACATTAGATCAGAAATAAATGAAAAAGAAATGAAGGAAATGATAGCAAAGATCAATAAAACTAAAAGCTGGTTCTTTGAGAAGATAAACAAATTGATAAACCACTAGCCAGACTCATCAAGAAAAAGAGGGAGAAGACTCAAATCAATAGAATTACAAATGAAAAAGGAGAAGCAACAACTGACACTGCAGAAATAAAAAGGATCATGAGAGATTACTACAAGCAACTACATGCCAATAAAATGGATACCTAGAAGAAATGGACAAATTCTTAAAAAAGCACGACCTTCCAAGACTGAACCAGGAAGAAATAGAATATAGAAACAGACCAATCACAAGCACTGAAATTGAGACTGTGATTAAAAATAAATCTTCCAACAAACAAAAGCCCAGGACCAGATGACTTCACAGGAGAATTCTACCAAAATTTAGAGAAGAGCTAACACCTATCCTTCTCAAACCCTTCCAAAATACAGCAGAGGGAGGAACACTCCCAAACTCATTCTACGAGGCCACCATCACCCTGATACCAAAACCAGACAAAGATGTCACAAAGAAAGAAAACTGCAGGCCAGGGCTTCCCTGGCAGCGCAGTGGTTGAGAGTCCGCCTGCCGATGCAGGGGTCACAGGTTTGTGTCCTGGTCTGGGAAGATCCCACATGCAGCGGAGTGGCTGGGCCCGTGAGCCATGGCTGCTGAGCCTGCACGTCTGGAGCCTGTGCTCCGCAATGGGAGAGGCCACAAAAGTGAGAGGCCCGCGTACCTCAAAAAAAACACAAAAAAACTGCTGGCCAGTATCACTGATGAACATAGATAAAAAATCCTCAACAAAATACTAGCAAACAGAATCCAACAGCACATTAAAAGGATCATACACCATGATTAAATGGGGTTTATCCCAAGAATGAAAGGATTCTTCAATATATGCAAATCAATCAATGTGATAAACCATTTTAACAAATTGAAGGACAAAAACCATATAATCAACTCAATAGATGCAGAAAAAGCTTTCGACAAAATTCAACACCCATTTATGATAAAAACTCTCCAGAAAGTAGGCATAGAGGGAACTTACCTCAACATAATAAAGGCCATTTATGACAAACCCACAGCCAATATCGTTCTCAATGGTGAAAAACTGAAACAATTTCCTCTAAGATCAGGAACAAGACAAGGTTGTCCACTCTCACCAATTTTTTTTTTTTTTTTTTTTTTTTGCGGTACACGGCCTCTCACTGTTGTGGCCTCTCCCGTTGCGGAGCACAGGCTCCGGACACACAGGCTCAGCAGCCATGGCTCATGGGCGCAGCCGCTCCGCGGCACGTGAGATCTTCCCGGACCAGGGTGCGAACCTGTGTCCCCTGAATTGGCAGGTGGACTCTCAACCACTGCGCCACCAGAGAAGCCCCTCACCACTATTATTCAACATAGTTTTGGAAGTTTTAGCCACAGCAATCAGAGAAGAAAAAGAAATAAAAGGAATCCGAATTGGAAAAGAAGAAGTAAAGCTGTCACTGTTTGCAGATGACATGATACTATACATAGAGAATCCTAAAGATGCTACCAGAAAACTACTGGAGCTAATCAATGAATTTCGTGAAGTAGCAGGATACAAAATTAATGCACAGAAATCTCTTGCATTCCTATACACTAATGATGAAAAATCTGAAAGAAAAATTAAGGAAACACTCCCATTTACCACTGCAACAAAAAGAATAAAATACCTAGGAATAAACCTACCTAAGGAGACAAAAGACCTGTATGCAGAAAACTATAAGACATTGATGAAAGAACTTAAAGATGATACAAACAGATGGAGAGATATATCATGTTCTTGGATTGGAAGAATCAACATTGTGAAAATGACTATACTACCCAAAGCAATCTACAGATTCAGTGCAATCCCTATCAAACTACTGATGGCATTTTTCACAGAATTAGAAAAAAATATATCACAATTTGTATGGAAACACAAAAGATGCCGAATAGCCAAAGCAATCTTGAGAAAGAAAAATGGAGCTGGAGGAATCAGACTCCCGGACTTCAGATTATATTACAAAGCTACAGTAATCAAGACAGTATGGTACTGGCACAAAAACAGAAATATAGATCAGTGGGACAGGATAGAAAGCCCAGAGATAAACCCACGCACGTATCGTCACCTTATTTTTGATAAAGGAGGCAAGAATATACAATGGAGAAAAGACAGCCTCTTCAATAAGTGGTGCTGGGAAAACTGGACAGCTACATGTAAAAGAATGAAATTAGGACACTCCCTAACACCATACACAAAAATAAACTCAAAATGGGTTAAAGACCTAAATATAAGGTCAGACACTATAAAACTCTTAGAGGAAAACATAAGCAGAACACTCTGACATAAATCACAGCAAGATCCTTTTTGACCCACCTCCTAGAGAAATAAAAATAAAAACAAAAATAAACAAATGGGACCTAATGAAACTTAAAAGCTTCTGCACAGCAAAGGGAACCATAAACAAGATGAAAAGACAGCCCTCAGAATGGGAGAAAATATGTGCAAATGAAGCAACTGACAAAGGATTAATCTCCAAAATTTACAAGCAGCTCATGCAGCTCAATATCAAAGAAACAAACAATCCAGTCCAAAAATGGGCAGAAGACCTAAACAGACATTTCTCCAAAGAAGATATACAGATTGCCAGCAAACACATGAAAGGATGCTCAACATCACTAATCATTAGAGAAATGCAAATCAAAACTACGATGTGGGATCACCTCACACCAGTCAGAATGGCCATATCAAAAAATCTACAGACAATAAGTGCTGGAGGGGCTGTCGAGAAAAGAGAGCCCTTTTGCACTGTTGGTGGGAATGTAAATTGATACAGCTACTATGGAGAACAGTATGGAGGTTCCTTAAAAAACTAAAAATAGAACTACCATACGAGCCAGCAATCCCACTACTGGGCATATACCTTGAGAAAACCATAATTCAAAAAGAGTCATGTACACAACGGTCATTGCAGCACTATTTACAATAGCCAGGACATGGAAGCAACCTGGGCGTCCATTGACAGATGAATGGATAAAGAAGATGTGGCACATATATACAATGGAATATTAGTCATAAAAAGAAACGAAATTGAGTTTTTTGTAGTGTGGTGGATGGACCCAGAGTCTGTCATACAGAGTGAAGTAAGTCAGAAAGAGAAAGACAAATACCGTATGCTAACACATATATATGGAATCTAAAAAAAAAAAGGTTCTGAAGAACCTAGAGGCAGGACAGGAATAAAGACGCCAACGTAGAGAATGGACTTGAGGACATGGGGAGCGGGAAGGGTAAGCTGGGACAAAGCGAGAGAGTGGCATGGACATATATACACTACCATATGTAAAATAGATAGCTAGTGGGAAGCAGCAGCATAGCACAGGGAGATCAGCTCGGTGCTTTGTGACAACCTAGAGGGGTGGGATAGGGAAGGTGGGAGGGAGATGCAAGAGGGAGGAGATATGGGGATATATGTATATGTATAGCTGATTCACTTTGTTATAAAGCAGAAACTAACACACCATTGTAAAGCAATTTTACTCCAATAAAGATGTTAAAAAAAAAAAAAAAGAAAGCTCCCTTCCAGCCGTGAATATGCTGTTCAATGACTCAGCAATGAAGGGTTTTGCAATAGGCTTACAGAACCAGACCAGCTTGCTTTTCCTAAGGAAACCTTGGTGTCCTGAGAAAACCTCAGTCTGGGTCCCTGCCCTGCCAGGTTGAAATTCCTTCTGTCTTCTGGTAGCACGCCTGTAGCACATGCTCCGGAACCAGCGTTGGGGTGTCCTAAAAGGGCTTTGGAATCAAGTCAGATTTCAGTTAAACTTTGGCTCTGCCTCTAACGAGTTGTGTGACTTTGGGCAAGTTACCCAACCTCTCCCAGTTACAGTTTCCTCATCTGCAAAACAGAAATAACTACTTTGTGGGGTTGTTTTAAGTCTTGAATAAGACAAGTATTAAGTGGCACATAGAAGGTACCCTATATATTTTTGTCTATTATAAAGTGCATAATATTTCTGTAAAGGAAAATAGTTGTCTTTGGCTCCACCTTAAAAAATCAGATTTCCTGACTTTCAACTGTACTTTTCCCTAGGCCTGCCCTAATATTTGAGTCCTGCAGGTGGATGTTCACCCCACAGTAAGTGAACCTGACCTAGAAGGGGTTCAGGGAGAAATTTCTGCTGTCCTAGAAGTGGGCTGAAGGGGTTCAGGGAGAAATTTCTGCTGTACTAGAAGTGGGCCATCCTCACGTTACCAGATCTGTTTAGAAGACCTTTCCATCAGGAACAAATTGAACACAAGAATGGGAATTTTGGAATAAAGCAAGAAAACATAAAGAGGCTTTTAAAATATAAAGCTGTGTTTCCCAAACAACTTTCTAAGACAAACACTTATATAATGTTTACTATGTGCCAGGCAGAGTTCAAATCAATAATTAATATTAACTTATTTAACCCTCATATCTGTATGAGGTAGGTGTTATTATCCCAGTTTACAGTTGGGGAAACTGAGCTACAAAGAGGTTATGCAACTTGCTGAAAGTCACACAGTCACATGGGTGACTCTAAGCCCTGGCAGTTCATGGGGAAAATTACTGTACAAAAATTAGTGGAGAAGAGAGCCCATCTGAAATGCCTTCTTTTGAGAAAGGGTCCGGGCACTATCACAGAGCATTTAAACCTCAGTGAATCAACAGCACTGCAGTTCAGTCCGCGATGAGACATCTAAGCCCTGCTTCCCAGGTGACCTCAGCTCTTATGAGTGGCCTCCCTGGGGTCCCCCTTGAGACAGTTCTGGCGAGGCCACTCTTTTCTTGATTTCTTTTGACAAACATCTGCTGAGCATCAACCCATGCACCAGGCACAGTGCTGGGTGCTGGGTACGCCCAGATAATTATAACAAGTTGCAGGCCCAAGAAGCTCATGGTCTAGCGGCAAAGTAGAGGAATGAACCAATGGTTACATATACACTAAAGAAAGGGCTCTGCAAGGGTTTCCCTGCCCTTCTTCATAGAAGTGAGCCCCACTTTCTCTCAGCTCGGACCGGAACCAGCACATTCATTTACAAGAGAGACAATGTCCACGGACAAAGCTAAGCAGGGTGCCTTTGGTTCTCTGTCTTCCTCCTTCACCCCATCTCCTTCATCTCTCTCTCAGTTTTCTGCACTTCTTGCCCTCCTTCCCTCCTTTTTCCATGCCCTCTTGCTTTTCTCTTAGTCACCCACAGACCTTTCCAGGGCCCTTCCCAAGCACTCATTCTCTGTACCTACGTGTCTTGCTAGTATATTTAGACATCCAAAGGTAAGTCAAAGAATGAAAAGGGTTGGGAAGCATTGACCCCAGATCTTGTCAAACTCGTAACAGGTTATTTTGCCTCGTGACACTGGCATTTCTTTTCTCTTTGTGACCTTGATAGTGAACTGAACATTCTAAGATGTTCCCTTATTCAAATGCAGTTCGGCTGGGGATGCTAACATCAGAAACAATTCACGGAGGAAGAGATCAGAGTGGGTACCAGATGTGAGGAAGAGCAAAGCTTGAGGACAAGTAACCTCTCTCCTGCTTTCAGTCCCAAGGTTGCAATCTCTGCATTAAGACCTCCCTTAACAAAGCCCAGAGGCTGTCACTGGGAGACGTGCAGCAGCCAGAGGGAACAGAGACAACTGCTTTGTTTGGGGCTCTGGGAAAGGGGACTCAGGAAGATGATGGTGAGAAAGATGAACAGACTGTCCTCCTGCTAGTACTGCTAGCTACTTAGTTACAAGCCTGTGAGGAAAGCATCTTTAAGAGAACACCTTTAACACAGTAACTTTGTTTCTCTTCCAGTAACTCTGTCACTCTACCTCACCTCCCTCTAAGAGACCTAAAGTACTGTCTTTTTCAGAATTCAGTGACTTCTGGGTTCTTCAGTGATGTTGTTTCTTGCTCTTACCTCATCGAAAGGCAGTGAAGCCAGATGGCTCTGCCTCCCTTTTTGCTGCATTACAGGTTCTCTGCCTTCCTTTGTTTGTTTTCCTCTGTTTCATCCACTTATCTGCCCAGAAATCCATCCATCAAACATTTACTGGGCTCATACTCTGTGCAAAGCTCTCTGATGGCTACTCTTGAGGATACAAAGATGCAGAAGACACACTCAGTGCTTTCAGGAACTTGCAATCTGTGAAGGAGACACATCTAAATATAATAAAATAAATATAGATACAGAAGAGATTTTTGTGGAATGTGCATTGACTTTTCTCTTTACCGTTTTCAAAGTGAAATGGTTCGTTAAAAACATGCCTCCTACATCTGATGCTCTTTTCTCCCGAGCTCCGGGGAGGCCAAGTTGATCCTTTAAGGAAAGAGAGTTTGACCCGGGCCAGAGACAGGGGCAGACTTTGGGATCAGGATGGACACCTCCAACCCTAAGATTTCAATCAGCAAAGCAACAAATACTTGGGTAAGAAGCAGGCTGGGCTTCATGCCAGACCTTACGACCAACAGAGACAGGCACAGCCCCGATGACAACAGCAGAGGCAATGTTTACTTCTCTAGGATTTCTTTGCACCAAGTTTCTGCCCTTTCTTCAAGAGCGTAACAGTCAAGAGCAGGCCAGAAGTCATGGCATACTCATCCTTCCAAGAATTTCATCACTGGATTAGCTGGTCTTGAGTAAAAGATCTAGGGAAGAAGCTGGTGAGCAGTGGGTGCGGAGGTAGTACACAGTAAGCAATAGATTTGGAGACGGTTTTCTGGGGCAGGAAGTTGTGGTGCTTGGCATACAGTTTTCAAACCAAATGATAAATAAGGAAAATATAGGGTAGATTCTCCATCTTTTCAACAAAGTCTAGCAAGTGTTACAAAGTCATTCTAGGAAAAATGGATGCTAGAAGCTTCTATACAACTAAGTGTGAAGCCTGGTCCCCAAAACATCTTTCTTCATTTAACTAGGGGATGTCATTTTTACCTGGGAATGCTCTGAGCCTTGAGGGATGAGTCATTCACAAGATGCACAAAGAGGGGAAAGAAAGTCTAGATAGAAGAGAGATGGAGATGTGGAAGGGCTGGGATGAAGGAACTGAGGGTGTAGGAGCAGAGAGAGTGAGAGAAGCACTGCCAGGTTTAGAGCCTGCATATTCCACACTACTGAACAGTAGGCTGCTAGCGGTGACATACTGGGAGGAAAGGAGCTGAAGGAGGTGAAGCCCAACCACAGGATCCCCAGTGGGTGGGAAGAATTGAGGGTCTCCAGAGTTTCCTCTACCCACTGGGGCAGGTGTTTCTGGGATAGGAAGCTGCACGGGGAGACCACAGAAGAATCTGGTACAAATGGAAGTGTGGTAGAAGATACACCTGGAACCCAGGGTAAACCAGCAGCAACTCTAATGGCTGCTGCATTTCCACTCCTTTGGGTGGTTCAGTCTTGTCTGTGCCCCTCCTCCCCAGCCCCAAACTACAATTTCTGAAGAGACTTGCCTTGAGAGCCATTTCTTTTATTAAGGTCTCACTTGGACAGCATACAAACAGCACAAGCAGAAACTACAAGCCCACACGCAGAATAAATTATGATATTTGTATTTAAAAGTAGACAATAGAAGAAGCTGTGTTACCAGGAGGGCCTCCTGGTCCAGTGTCTGGAGATTCACAAGGTCCACCAAGAGTCTGTGATACATCTTCTGTGAGACATTTAAAGCCACGTGCTCCCCTCCAGACATACCTAATGAGGCCCAAACTCCTGCACACCAGCATAAGTACACACACAGATGCACGCACAAGTGAACAGGCAGGGAACAGCCTGTAAACAACAACTAGCTCAGCAACAAGTGAAGTGGATCCAGCTGTGTTCTCCGTGTGGCTCTGGCAGATGAGATCCTGGCACTTATCTTTCACCAACTCCCCAGCTGCCGTGGGAGGTGTGAGTGGGCCCCTGAGGCAGTGGAGGGCTGCTTCCCGAGGTGAGGGGCCCAGTTTTGTCATCCTGGACTGCAGGGTGAGTGCACTGCAGCTTCCTACACTACCCCTGCTTTGCTGTCTGGCCTGCCATGCTCTGCCCGCCACTCCCAGAAGAACAAGTGAAGAGATGTGCCCCAGGGAAGTCTACCCACTTGGAGTCCTGTGAGCTGTGGCCAAGTCTCACATGGGCCGCTACATGGGCCCCTCTCCAGCAATGTGACGCTGGGGAAGCTACCTCAGTTCTCTACGCCTCATCATCTCCATCTGTAAAAGTGGGAACGAGAGTATCTACTTCATGGGGTTATCATAAGGAATTACCGATATTTGATATTTCCAAGTACCATGCTAGACTCAAGGTAAATGTTCAAAACCTGTTTTCTTCCCTACCTTCTCCCCCATTTCTTCCTTTCTATTTTCCCATTTTCTGTTTTTAGGTTTATGTAGCCATCAGTGGTCATGTAGCCCTAGTTGGCATCCTCCTGACCAATAGGGCCTCCCCAACCTCAACAGAGATTGCCAGTGCGTGCTTCCTGCTATTGCAAAACTGCACCACTGGCAAAGTCAATGCGGGGGGCCTCCGGTGCCATCTGAGCCCAGGAGAGAGATCTGGGTCACCTGTGGCCCCATGGACACCTGACTGTCTCAGGGATGATGCCGAGGTGCCACAACGGTATAAAGACATGAACACCAAATAGAGGTGTACAGTTGGCTCTGAGCTGAGTCTGGCTGGAAGCTGGGACCTAGGGGTGGTGCCGTTCACAAAGCTGAGCAGAAACAAAACAAGCCCCTGCCAAGAGCGGGCCACCCAAAGACACAGGAGACGCCTTCCTAGCAGGTCTGCCGCCAAAAAGCCAGTCTGGTGGATCACAGTTCACAACTCTGGTTCTGCAGAAATTTTCCTTCCATTTCTCCATCTGTCTGTCCACCCAGCCATCCATCGGGTATATATGAAGAGTTCTGTACATTATAGGCTGACCAGGACAGAAGACCCTTTGTGCTCATTGAGCACCTTTTATCCAAGGGTATCCTTTATGGGCACTCGGCTGGAGTCTTTTACAGGAATGCGGTGAGGTAGGAACAAGACAGGCAATACCCCTCTTTGTATAGATCGAGAAGTGCTCCAGGTACCACAGTGCTCAAGTGAGCATAGCTGAAACATGGTAAGGGCTGGTCCAATGCAAGGCACTGGTCTATTCCCCGAAGGCCACAACAGGCCATGGTATGGCTTGTCCCGGACAGAGCTCTATGTCCAGACTTGCTCTGCTGTTCACACCAGTGTGGGTTTCAAGTCATCTTTGAAGTTCACGACAGGCTTCGAGCGGGCCCACAGCTTTTCCCAGGAAGCCAGCCTCCCAGCAGGCTCAGGGTCGCTGTCTGACGAGCCACTGTCACTGGAATCAGAGGAGCTCTGGAAGCAGATTTCACAGTAGGGCCTGTGGCAGCGGCAGAAGAACTCATCCGAGCTGCTGGATTCTGTGTCGAGGTAGCTGTGTGGAGGAGACAGGGAAGGGCAGCCTGGGGGCACTGGGGACCGCTGCAGCCGCTGCTCAGGCAGGTCCGGCGAGGCTCTGGCTCGGCGTGGGGCAGCGGGGCACAGCGCCTGGCCAGGACCAGAAGGCTGGTGAGAAAGGGCTGCGCGGCTCCCTTCGGCTCCCTGGGGCTCTGTCTGGCACTGTTTGCTGCCCTCCGGGGAGTCTGCCTTGCCTTGAGGAGCTGGGAGCAGTAAAGGCTTCCCGGAAGAGGGTCTTGCTACTCTGGAATCTGCAGTTTGGGGGTCCAGGCAGGCGCTGTCCCTAGCCTGCACATTTCGCCCAGTGCGTGCCCCAGAATCAGCCCTGTTTACCCGACGCCCCACAGAGGAGGGCACAGAACCTGGCAAGTGCGAGCGAGCCCGCTGTGCCGCGCCCCTTCTCCTCACCATGTACGGGCTGAAGCCCAGCTCCTTGGAGAGGGGCATCTTCTGGGGGCTGCAGCAGGCACTGCTCTTCCAGGGCTGCTGGGGACAGGACGGGGGACGGGGGACGGGAGCCTCAGGGCCCAGGCCCAGATCTTGGAGGACTTCCTGAAGCTTCTCCCTGATCACTGAATTCACCCTTGACGGTCGTGCTTGGGGCCCCTCTGAGTTCTCCAGCTGCCCCTGTCTCTGAAGAACAGAGCCTTCTCCACCTGGCGTGAGACCCTGCTTGAGGGCCATGGGTACCTGGTCTCTTCTCTCCACACCCTGGCTTTGCTCAGCCCACGGCTTCTGGCTGCAGCCCAAATTTAAATGGTCAGAAAAGTCTTGGGAGGCAGCAATTTTCTCCTTCTGCCCCGGTGAGGGGCTGGTGTCCTCCACAGGCCCCTTGACGCCTTGTACACCTGAGGCGGGTGCTGAGGTACTCTGGGAGTCCTGGGTGGCCGGGCTGGTATCACTCAGAGAGTCAGGGAGACATTTCAAAGACCCTTGAGCTGCTAGGCTATGGGGAGGGGCTGCAGCCAGGATGTCCTTGCTGTGGGAAGAGGCAGGCGGGACAGCCCCTTCGGGGGGGTCACAGGTGCACTCAGCTGACATCAGCCTCACCAGCTTCTCTTTGGCGTTGTTTACTTGTTCTTGCAAGCTTTCAATCACAGCATTTTTCTGTAAAACAAAAGCAAAACCATCAACAAAAGATGCTGCTGAGGGCTTTCACACTGTCTCCCATGCTGGAGAAAGGGTGGCATCAGAAGACATTGGTTTAAATCCCAGTTTCTCCACGTATTAGCTGGTGATCTTAGGCTCTGAGGAGGTCCCTCCGTGAGGTGAAATGAGATGACGCATACAAAGCATCTGGCACAAGAGCTGCCACGTGTGCTCAGCAACGGTTTACTATGATTTACTGCTGTATGATCTCAGCCTCCCCATACATCCCCAGACTGTGGCACTGTCTGCGAGAAGGGCGGTCAGGGGAGGCACAGTCTAGCTGCCCGCTGGCTGCTGCAGCACCCGCTCAACTTTGCTCAGAACACAGGGGGTCAGGTCACTCTGCAGGACACCAGTCAGAACAGTGTTTGGGATGGCCCAACTCTGGGTATGTCATACTTCTGCAAGATACAGATGACCTTGAGGCATCTCTGAAGGGAATGAAGGAATAGGGAAACAAGCATTTTGCCAGTTGCTAAACAGCCTAGAAAATGGGAAGAACAAGAAGGATGGAGATTCCTGGGCCAAAGTGAAAAGACTGGAGCCAGGGGTGGGGGTGGGGCAGTTTAGGGGGGAATGAGAATCTCAGGTTGGTGTTATCACCTCCCCTGGCTGGAACTTGCGGGTAGGAGGCCAAAGCTACCAATGTGGCACTATCAGCTGTCGGTATCTCCCAAAGGAGTGCAGGCATCAGAATTACGGGAGAAACTCAAAAAAAAAAAAAAAAAAAGGATTATTGGGCCTAAGTCCCTGATAGCTTGATTCAGTAGAACTAGAAGAGAGCCCAGAAGATAAATGAAGTTGGGCAGTTCTGCTGGTGAGCTGCCTACCTGCTGCATGGCTGTCAGTTGCTAAACAGGCAGTGCCCGGGAGGCTGGCAGGTGACAGCTGCAGAGATGTGCCTGTTCTAACTGCAGGACCATGGGGCATGAAGTAGGAGGAAGAGTAACAGCAGTGGGTGTGCCCTGAGCATCCTTTGGTGCTACAGCAGCTGATCGTCTAGTTTAGACCTGATGTCCACCTTCTGGAATTTCTCATGTTCAAAAGCAGTGGAGCAGGAGAGAGATCATCGTGGGGAGCTGATGGGTCTTGGGGCAGATGACACGGGGTCGAGAGTTTGGAGAAGATAATGAGAAGTGCTTGTCCAAATACCAAAATGCTGCCTCTCTGCTGTCAGCCTCTTTAGAAGCTGAGGATGAGCATCTGGATGTCCATTTATTATGCCCTAGAAGTAAAAGGATGCTTCCCTTCTTTCGGATTCCTGACACAACTTGCCTATGAATTGAATTTGTGGTTTCTTCTCAAGTAGATATGGAAGAGTTGCCCAGAAGTGAACCTTTGAGGGAACAGTAAATTAGGTAAACTAGTCCAGCAAGAGTCTTCTGGCAGCAACTCCAAGGCAAACCTACTGCTCCCTACTTATAAGCAGGAAGGTGATTTTTCTGATTATTGGTACTCCCAGTGTCATCCTGGTTTAGACTTCTCTTACCCTCAGGAGGGAGTTCCGAACCAGTGAGCAACTGGTGAATAAGCGGAAGGACTTGCAGCTGAGCACCTGCCTGCTCATTCTCCCTTTTCCTCAGCCACAGAGCGGTAAGCTGGGCGTTGTCGCGGAAGTGTAGGTGACTCAAGGACTCGCCAGGAGCAGAGCGGGTGAGTAACAGGAAGACATTCACTCAGGCTCTTCGTGATATCTGGGTGGTGCCAGGTATCTCTCTGAGCATCTCACGGGGGTGACTGCGCTGGCTGCACTGGAGGGACCCCAACTCTCTTCCTCCTCACCAGCCCTTCCTCGTGAAGCCCACCTGGCACATTCTCACGCTGGCTTCAGGAGGCCCTACCGCCTCACAGAGCTGGGAGGGAGCCATCAGCTGATGACAGCTACCCCAGCAAGTGAACTCTGAGTGCTGCCTTTTTTTTTTTTTTACATCTTTATCGGAGTATAATTGCTTTACAATGGTGTGTTAGCTTCTGCTTTATAACAAAGTGAATCAGTTATACATATACATATGTTCCCATATGTCTTCCCTCTTGCGTCTCCCTCCCTCCCACCCTCCCTATCCCACCCCTCCAGGCGGTCACAAAGCACCGAGCTGATCTCCCTGTACAGCCACTATGGAGAACAGTATGGAGGTTCCTTAAAAAACTACAGATAGAACTACCATATGAGTGCTGCCTTTTTGTGCCTTATCCACAAATTCCTTAGAGTATAGGAAAAGAGTACAAACCTTGAGTTGGGAATAATACTCTTCTCTAGCAAACCAAACATCTGAAGCTGGCTGGTGACAGATTTAGAAACACCAGCCTAATCAGTAAATCTCCCTTCTTACAGAAAAGGAAGTGGGACTCTGTTTTCACCATGGCTGCATACTAATCAGAAGCGTGGTTTGCCACGGTGAGACCAGAATCTGACTGACCACGGCAGCTGCACTGAAACGAGCTTATTAATGATCACTTTTGGCACACCCAGGGAAGCAACACATCCACAGGCATGTTTCATAAGGTGCAGGCCACAGGGAGAAATGGAATCTCCCCCTCTTTCTGTGTTCCAAGGAAGAAAAGTAAAGGTGAGTTTCCTCTGCTGCAGAGCGTAGAAGGGAGGTTCTTCAAGCTCTGGGAAGGTTCTACCTGCTGGCCTCCACACAGCCTGGGATGTCAGGGATGGATGCTGCCCCAAACAGCCTTTGGGGACCATTGCCATGGGGAAAGGGAGGCAAGAATGAGAAGATGGACTGCCCAGATGGTGCGAAAGTAGGAGGAGGACACTGGGGCAGCAGAGGGGCTGCAGAGGAAGGAAATGCAGCCGAGAAGCTGGGGTTACGGAGGCAGGAGAGATTCTTGTGTTCATCCACTGGGCAGTGCTGGAGCTGGGGATTCAGATACCGGAAACTCTCTAGACCTGCCGCAGGGCTCTGGGATGGGCTGCTGGTTCTCAGGCCTGCTCTGGGAAAGGTGTTCAGGTGTGGGGTGTCGGGGACAGGAGTCCAGCATTTTACTACCTAAGCATCTGCTCCCTATTAGGGCCCTGCCTCTGCAGACTCAAGGCATCTTTTTGGTAGAGCGGATTCAGTCACTGCATGGGAAACAGGGTAGCATGGCAGGAGTACAAAAAGAACGTCACAAATTACCATAAGGCTAAAGAGTCAGGCCACTTGGCTGTTCCAACATTAGCTGATTGTGAATGAAAACCATCCTGGGTGTTCTCGCCAAGTTTCTGGCCTTCTGTTTAGCTGAAAAAAAATGTTTCTTTGAAGACTTCAGAGAGTATCAATGGCAATGCTACTCCCTTGCCAGGTGGGAAGAAATCTGGCTCTGAAAAAAGGTCCTGAATGCTTGATAAATAGTAAAGAAATAGTAAAGAATAGTAAAGAAATAGTAAAGAAAGGACAAGTATTATTACTCTGATGGAAAAAAAGGTCCAGAACCAAGGGAATGGTGCGAGGGACTGAGGGTGCTTGGGGAGCTGAATCCCTTCATTGGTTACGTTCCTTAGGTCCCCATCACACCATCCTTTCGCATAGGGACTATTAGCACCCGGTGTCAGTCCAATATGAAAAAGCATAATTTCCCATATAGCACCTACTCAGGTATGTTCTCTACTAAAACAAAAATATGGAATATAATTTAGTTAGCGTGAAAAAACTGGCTAATTCCTCTGGGCCCCATGCCTCCTCTCTGAGGCAGTGCAGCCTCAAGCTTTCCCATGTGTTTTCTTCAAGCCCACATCACTCTGCCCAGTTCTGGGAGAGGTGCCAAATCTGGCTGAAGAACAGAAGAAAGAGGACTGGGGGCTCCCTTGTCTCTGCCTTGGCGCTACTGCGATATTCAGAAGCTCTATTCATCCTTCCTCCCCATCTTTAGACACCTCTTAATTTTCTGGGTTGGTAGGATGATTGAGATTTCTAGTTAGCACCTGGAAAAGACAGTAAGGAGCCCCATAGGATCTTGGAAACAAGGGCACTACTCTATGTAAAGAAAGAGTGTATCACACAGCAGAAGCTAGCATCCACTACTCCTCAGGGCCTTTACAATGCTGTTCCCCACACCTGAAATGCTTTTCCCTGCACTCTTTGCCTGGCTAATTTGTAGTTAACCTTCAGCTCTCAGCTCAGAGAGTCTTTTCCTACCACTCTAAATTAGGTTCCCTTGTCCTCACCACTCTTTCTTCCCACTCTGATTTTTCCCTTCATAATTCTTATCACCATTTATAACTATATGGCTACTTGATCCGTATCTATTTCCTCCACTACACTGTGAGCTCCACGAAGGTAGGGACTCTGTTTGTTTTGTTCATCAGCACTTAGCACAATGCCTGGCACACATCTGTCCAATGAATGAATGAAGTGGGTGAGGGTCAGCAATGGGAGGGGCACTGGCGAAACGTTGAGGTTTTGCTTGCTGCTAAGGGAGACCAGAATGGCTAGGAATTGGGGAAATGGGAGGAGGAGAAAGAATGTTAGCAATGAGGCATATGGGGCCCACCAATGCATGACTGGAGTTCTTTATAGAGAATCCAGCAGGCAGGGTCTCGCTTACTTCTGTGAGGAGTCTCTCCATGGAGTTTTTCTCTCCTCTAACGTGGCAACTCTGTTCCTCACCATACTGGGTGTGCAAGCTTTTGCTGGGAGTGCTGAAATATTTGGCCATGTGTCTGACTGTTTGGTTTTCCTCTTCAAATGCCTTCCATTGCTTCAGCTGTTGGATAAAAGAACACATGTTATTTATTTAATTACACACCCAGAAACACATTCTCTCACTCTTCCTCAAAAACACCAAGGAATGACAGTATCATAGATAAATGCACAAACTATTCTCTCCTCAAAATGTACTTTACTCTGGAAAGTTCACAGACAGCAATGACAGAAGGTTTAGAGAATGTAAAGGTTATATCATTTAAAAAATGCCAAAGGAAGAAGATGACAGGTTGATGAAACAGAACCATCGGCTGGACCCATCTACCAACCCACTGCTGGACTGGTCAAAGAAAACCAGAGCTGAGGTGGACTTCTAGAGCCACATTCTCAAGCCAGAGTTTAGGCGCTATAACAGGGTTAAGCAATCTAAACACTGTATTTCAAATGAAGCTGGTTTTAGTTGTATGCAGCTGTTCTTAATTATTCTCATGTGTTGAGTGATGGTGTGCTTACTGTTATTGAAAACCCAGGTCCGGGCTTCCCTGGTGGCGCAGTGGCTGAGAGTCTGCCTGCTGATGCAGGGGACACGGGTTCGTGCCCCGGTCCGGGAAGATCCCACGTGCCGCGGAGCGGCTGGGCCCGTGAGCCATGGCCGCTGAGCCTGCGCGTCCGGAGCCTGTGCTCCGCAACGGGAGAGGCCACAACAGTGAGAGGCCCGCGTACCGCAAAAAATAAAAAAAAGAAAACCCAGTTCCTCCTAGAGGACTTTTTTTTTACATTTAACTTATTTTTTTATACAGCAAGGTCCTATTAGTTATCTATTTTATACAAATTAGTGTATACCTGTCAATCCCAATCTCCCAGTTCATCCCACCCCCACCCCTGCCTTCCTTGCTTGTGTCCATACGTTTGTTCCCTCTAGAGGACTTCTAACCCAAGTCAGTGATCAAGGCTCAGAGAAACAGAAAACCACAAATGTCAATAAAAATTAATAAAAATGATAGAACATCAGGTCTGCGATCTGTCTTTTTTCCTTGACAAATGAGGAAAGACTCAGAAGGAGGATGATTTGTCTAGGTCCACATGGCTACTTAGCCTCAGAGTCACAGCTGTAATGAGGGCACTGTGCCACACTGCACGTCCTCAACACAGCTGATGAGAGAGACTGTCAACTGTGAGGTCCTAGGGAACGTTTTTCAGGAGATACTGGTTTTGAGAACCAGTCTATGGATGCACAGGCTGGTTTAGTTTAACAGGGATGGGACTGAACAGAGAACATTCACAAACAGTGACACGCTCCTGAGCCCGTGGGACACTGTCTCCTCCTGGCGAATGCTAGGGACGTGATGCCAGGGGAGGCCACAGCACTGAAGGCATCTTTTCCCTTAGGGATTCTCATAATTAAGAGCCCTAGTGATAGACGCTGGGCACTCTGGGACCTTAGCTCTAGAAATGATGCTGAGATACCTGTGGGGAACCTCACAGGGATCCTGGGATGTCTTTGTTTGCTCATCAAACATTTACTGAGCTCTGACTATGGAAAGTAACCTAAATTTGGTAAATCTCAGATAGGATTCTAAATCCTGCCATCAATTTCAATACCACATTCTGCCCAAGTCCTCTTGGGTCCTCTGTTAACTCAGCATGAGTCCTTCATGGTACCAGGAGTCTGTGTGACCTGTGCTGGGTCGGGCCAGGAACCGCCCTGTCAGATGCCCTTCTTGAAGGCTCCCTCCCCAGGGTGCTGTCCTCTCAACACCCTGCTCAGGAGCTACTGGAGCCCAGCACTACAGGGTCACTGTACAGCCATGGGTGGATGGCGTTGACCGCCAGCGCTGCTCTCCTAGCACTGGCCCTAGCAGTGTTGCACTATCTCTATGTCTCCTCAGGGCCCCCTCATTTCCCTAGCAGCACAGCTTTTCCTTTCTCTCCCCCCAGCACCTCCAGACCAAGCCCTCCCTGCAGAGCTGCTGGAGGAACTGCTCAACATTGGTGTAAGGGCACTTCCAAGGCTTTTCGTCTGTCTCACCCTAAGCTGGCTGGGTGGAGCCAGGGTGGCCCCTGACTAAAGCCCCCTGCCCCTCCAACCCCCTCCCCCTTAATTCCCCATTTGTGAAGGTCCTGGTCCTTAAGACTTGACTCTTCAGGATTTCTGGAATATGGCTAGAAATGACCCTTAGGTCATAATTTCAGGACCTCCCCACGGCCCTTCCTTCAGAAGGACAGGGAGTCTTGTTTTCTCGGCATCTGGGTATGTGCGTGTAGCAGGCAGAAAATGGCCCCCCAAAGACGCTTCCCTCCTAATCCAGGAACTTGTAAAATAGGTTACCTTACATGGCAGAAGGAATTCTGCATACGTTATTGAGTTTAAAACTGTGAGATGGGGAGATTATTCTGGATCATCCAGGTGGGCCCAATGTCATCACAAGAGTCCCTATAAGAGGGAGGCAGGACGGGAGATGTGACAATGGAAAGAGAGGTCAGAAAGAGAGACTTGAAGATGCTGTGCTGCTGGCCCTGAACATGGAAGAAGGAGCCGTGGATCGAAGAAAATGCAGGAAAATGCACGGAAACAGATTCTGCCCCAAAGTCCCCGGAAGCAACGCAGACCTACTAACAACTTGATTTCAGCCAAATGAGACCCATGTTAGATCTCTGACCTCCAGAACGATAAGGCATTAAATGTGTATTATTTTAAGGCACTCTGTTTGTGGGAATTTGTTATAGCAGCAATAGGAAACCAAGCAGTGGGATTAAGTCTCGGGTCTTTAATGGGGTGCACTGGGGCCTTCAGAAGTTCACCCCATGTGCCTCTCTCACCTCCTGCCACTCTCCCCTTGTTTCAATTTGTGCTTCGAAAAGAGCAAAGGCTCATGGTGTTCCAAACACCTCCTCTTCTCTCTCATACCTCTCTGCCTCTGTCAGAGGGTTTCCCCCGTCGGAAATGCCACCCACTGCTCTTCCCCCGTCTGTGCTGTGAACATTTCTTACTCCTCATTCAAGGTGGGCCCAAGCACCTCATTTTCTGAGACGGTGTTACCAAGTTCCCAGACAGGCTGGGGTACCCCTTCCTTGACATCGTGTAACATCCTCAAACACTATAACACAAGGGTTATAAATCCTTTCACGTCAGCTCCCAACTAGACCTAGAGTGAGGCCGTGTGTTTAACTGCCTGTTCCCAACAGTTAATATTTGGATGGACAGATACACGGACAAATGAAGGAAGCTTTCCTTTAAAAAGCTCATCTGTCTGGTAAGGTGCTGAGACATTTACAGAGGACTATAAGGCAGAGTAGAAAGTCGTGAGTACCTTCCTGGAGGAGCAGATGAAACACTTGCAGGTTTAGAGGATAAAATAATGTCCTACCGCAGGACCCACCTGCCTCTCAGAGGTGGAGGGAGGGGTGTGTGTGTGTGGGAGGATGGGTCACATCTAAGTCACAAAAGCAGAGGCTGGCTCACTACTGGTGATGACCTCAGCGTTTGGCGTAAACACTTAGGCATTTCCTGAGGGCCTGTGGAGAATGCTACTTAGTCCACTTAGCTCTTCAGTCACATCGTCCATTTCACCCAGCTTTCTGGCACTGCCTACCTGCCCTTGAGGTGTCTGTGCCTTTGCTTTCATAAATCCCTCCCATCACAGTCCAGTTTGAAGGCTCAGTAGCAAGAAAGAAGCCTGCCTCCCTGCTCCCTTCCCTCTCCTTGTGGCTCTCCTCACACACTTCTCCAAATTCGCTCAGCTGTCCTACTGTCCTGGGAATATCCAGTCTCTGGTCTCACAGGGAGAATATTACTTCAACCAAAGGCCACAGAGTCAGAGGGGAAAATCAATTCAGGGGCACACAGAAAACCTGAAAAACCTCAGTTACTTTTACATTTTGAAAAACAATTTACCTCCTACACCTAAAATACAATTGACTATAAAATATATTTTTTTGTTTCAGATCATGGTCAGTTCAAGAGGAGGAAAAGCATGAGAGAGAAAATAGAAAAGATACAGTATGAGAAAGGAAGCTCAAGACAGCTAGGAGGACTGAGATAGAGAGAAGGAAAGAGAAAGGCCAACACAGTCCATCTGCCCAGTTCCGGTACCCCAGCCCCAGTAATTCCATTTCCACTCCCGCTTCAACAAACCAAGTGCCTGTCCTTAGTTCAAACCCGGAAGCCAGATTCCAAGATGAACTTCATCTTGTATTTTTATGTCTGTGTATAAGATGGAAGTGCACCTAAATATCACTATGGTCCCAGGTCCTGAAGATTTAAACACGGAGGAAAGTGGAAATCTTGTGTCTGAGGCTTAGGATACAAGAGGGACAGAGGCGAGTGCGGGGGGAGAGAGGAAACCTAAGTAGGGCCACATCAGGGAGTTTACTGATTCACTCAATTTTCAGATGGAGGTCTTGTGTTAGATCAGGAAAGCTTTCTTCTAATAGTTCCTTGGTGATTACTTCTGCTCTAAATTATCTTGTTCTCTTTCAGAGACTCCTATTAGCTTTAAATCATATCCTTAGACCTGCCCTCCATATTTTCTAGTCTCTCATTTTTTTCCTGTGTCCTTGTTTTCTGTTTCCTTAAATTAACCCACTAAGTCAGTATTTTGCCATGCCCAGCTGCCTATTCAATGCTTCTATTGGCGTTTTAAATTTAACACAATCTTTTTCATCCTTATTCAATATTTCATGATCTAAGATTATGTCGTTTTCATAATGGTTTGCTTTAGTCAAAGAGGGGCAATAACCTTTGAATCCTATTGATAAGACTAATCAGATACCTTCTAAAAACATTCTGTTTTACTTCAGAGGAAGGTAGCTTCTCTAATCTTCAGAAATCTGTGGTCCTTTTATTGTGAACTGCAGAATCTCTTCATAGATCCTTTCCCCCTGAATTCATAGTCTTCCGTGGGAAAAGCTATAGTTTCCTGGTATATAATAAATACATTCTCCTGGCTTTTCCCTCATCATCCCAAGATGGCTGCCATAACTTCAAGCATCAAAAACATTCAAGATAGGAGGAAAGTAGAAGAGGCGACGCCAGCCACCCCCACAGCTTTTTTTTAGGAAAGCAAAAGCTTTCTCAGAAGCCTCCCAGAAAACCTTTGGTGTTCAAAACTGTGTTACATGGGTACACCTAGCTATAAGGGAGGCTGGCAAAGCAAGTGTTTAGCTCTTTCAGACTAGTAGAGATGAATTGAGGAACAAAGGTTTGGCAATGGGTGGATGGGTTACCAATCAACAATGTTGGCCCCAGGGCCTAAGGAGTGGGCTTCCCAAAAGTCTCCTCTCCACTCTCTTTTACCCATCTCCCAGGGAGGAACAGCCCTGGCATTTCATAGCCCTTTTCTGCTACATCCCAGACAAATAAGACTCAGCTCTCAAAGGCTTCCTTCAATCCAGTTCTTATAACATTAAGATTCAACAAAAATTCCTCTAGTTTCTGGCTCAGAGGCAATGCCCATCCTTGATTTTTTTTTTTTTTTTTTTTCGGTACGTGGGCCTCTCACTGCTGTGGTCTCTCCCGTTGTGGAGCACAGGCTCCAGACGCGCAGGCTCAGCAGCCATGGCTCACGGGCCCAGCCGCTCCGCGGCATGTGGGATCTCCCCGGACCGGGGCATGAACCCGTGTCCCCTGCATCGGCAGGCGGACTCTCAACCACTGCGCCACCAGGGAAGCCCCCATCCTTGATTTTTAGTGCTGCTGCTACAGAGCTTTCCATATTTGTTCATCCTCTTGAGTATTTTAATGAGAATTTATGAAAGGGAAAAAGAGTAAAGGGCCTCTGCCTGTGTCATACTATCGTGCCCCAAAGTGCACTCTTCACTTTTATAAATACACTGCCACCCTCCATCAGGCAACACTTTAATTACCGGTTAGCTCCCTCATGGAGAAGTCATACATGGTCAACTGGTAACTGCACTGGGAATAAGGATAGGGTAGTGAGGGTGTCGTGGGATGAGGGAAGCCTCGGGAGGAAGAAAAAGAGAACTAGAAGGGACACAAAACAAGTGCTTAATGCCAAGCTCATTAACTTGGATGTATGTGGCTCAGTGGTACCCTGGGGCATAACGTGAATAATTTAACATCACTTTCCTTTCAGAGCTTATGGATTCCTTCACCTTTCTCTCTGACTCTCTTTCTTTCTGTTTGCTGTCTGGATATTTCCCCTTCTATCTTCCTCCCTTGTTTGATTTTTTCTTAATCCTCATAATAAGAAATACATTTTATTTTATTTTATTTTTTAACATCATTATTGGAGTATAATTGCTTTACATTGTTGTGTTAGTTTCTGCTTTATAACAAAGTGAATCAGGTATACGTATACATATATCCCCACATCCCCTCCTTCTTGAGTCTCCCTCCCACTCTTCCTATCCCACCCCTCCTATCCCACCCCTCTAGGTGGTCACAAAGCACGGAGCTGATCTCCCTGTGCTATGCAGCTGCTTCCCACTAGCTAGCTATTTTACATTTGGTAGTGTATGTATGTCCACGCCACTCTCTCACTTTGTCTCAGCTTACCCTTCCCCCTCCCCGTATCCTCAAGTCCATTCTCTACGTCGGCATCTTTATTCCTGTCCTGCCCCTAGGTTCTTCAGAACCTTTTTTTTTTTTAGATTCCATATATGTGTGTTAGCATACGGTATTTGTTTTTCTCTTTCTGACTTACTTCACTCTGTATGACAGACTCTAGGTCCATCCACCTCACTACAAATAACTCAATTTCGTTTCTTTTTATGGCTAAGTACTATCCCATTGTATATATGTGCCACATCTTCTTTATCCATTCATCTGTCAATGGATACTTAGGTTGCTTCCATGTCCTGGCTACTGTAGATAGTGCTGCAATGAACATTGTGGTACATGACTCTTTTTGAATTATGGTTAAGAAATACATTTTAAATTTAGTTTTTACTTTTTCCTTATTGTAAAAAGAAAAGGAAGGTTCTACATTTTCCTCTTTTTATTAAAAAGAAAGAAAAGGCATTTTAAATTTCATAAAGACCCAAATGCACTTTTCTCTGAATGTGCAATTGCAAACAGGAAAGAAGGAAAGGTTCCTCACTGCCAGGCTAGTACAAGAAATGACATTATCAGGATGAAGGGGGAACTGGGGATGCATGCAGCAGACTGGAGGGTGGGTAGAAAAGCAGGTCTGTGAGGCACCCACCTGGGCAGAAGCGGGTGCCACTACTTGGCTACTCTGGTCAGCCCTCCTTACTGACCGGGAGCAGAGTGGCTCCTTCAGGACAGCGAGGAGAGAAGAACAGAGGGAGCCAGCTCACTAGGAACCCCACCTTCCTTCTGACTCTCTAATCAATGGCACCCAAAAGTCTCAGTAGGAAACAAAGTGAGCAATTTATCACACCCAGCAAAGTCTCTGGAATGATGGGGTGGATTGGTCCTCCAAGTTCTCCCTAGAGCATACCTGGGGAATGAAGATGAAGCAGTTGATTGTGGTTGTGCAAACAAAGATACTTCCAGATGTGAGTCCATAGACCAGGTTGGGCCAGGAGTGCAAGTATCTGGTGACCACAAAAAGAAGCCCCGCAGCCAGCACCACGAGGTTGACCCCAACCATGATGGTTAAAGACTGATTCACAGGAGGAGAGCTGACATGGTCCGTCAAGCCAGCCAGGTAGGCCCCATAGAGCAGCAGCAGGCCCTGGACAAAGAGGAGAAGAACCGGAGGCTCAGAGAAGTGAAATATCAGGCTTGGGGTCCAAGAGCAGTAGGGTTGGGACCAATTTCCTCACCTGTAAAATAGGGATAATAATACCTACCTTAAAGGGTTGCTATGAGGAGGATTTACTAAGATAGCACTTGGGACTACCCTTAGGGTGGTCCCCTTACACCTCATGTATGCGTGATAAATTTCATTTTCCTCTCCTCTGAGAATTCGCTTATCAGAGGTCAGCAAGTCAGCCATCAGAGAGGACTCTGCCAGGATGAGGTACAGGATAGGATGATACGTGCAGGTAGGAGCCCTACAGAAAGGACTGCCAGGCACTGGGAGGGCAAGGGGCGCACCATGCTGCTGGTGGTGAGGGCTTCCGCATCCACTGTGTGCTTCTGCACTGCATGGAGCTGAGGGGCATGCAGAAGCTGAAATAGCCCTGTGGTCCCCTTGTCAAGCCATGTGCCACGGCAGGGGAAGCACTGGAGGAAGGGGCTCTTTTTTCTAATGCTCCCACAGGCACCATCTGCTTGCCAAGCCCTGCACCTGCAAGAATGCATCTGCCCGGAAGGGATGCCTTTTTCTAATTCACACAAAGGATCTCTATAGGCTAGCAGCAGCTCTGTGCCAGTGGGTGTTTATGGGAGACGAAGAGTGAAAAAAGAAGAGAACAAAGGCAGGCTGGGACCTGGACAGGACCGTGGGACAGGCACAGGCAGCAAAGGCCTCATCTATACCCTTCACCCTCTTTGTAACATTCCCTGCCCCGCCCCCCCAGAACCCAGGGCCCTATTCTTTCCTCTTTGTCATGAATGTAAACCCGCTCTCAGATTTCTCATTTGTACTACACAGAAAATGGCTCACAGCTTCTTAAAGTGCTGCCTCTCCTAGAAGGAGCTACATTTAAACAGAAATCAAAGCTTTAATCAATAATACATAATATATAGATTCAACGTATGTTCGCCAGATTCGGGGCAAAGCTCTGTGCTGGGGTAGGTGTAGGGCAGGAAGCAGTGTTGCCAAGTGGAAGTCATGGTTCTGGCTTTTAAGAAGCTCAGTCTGGTTGGGAGATTTAAGGCAAGCACCCAAATATCAATGTTTTATGACACAGGATATGAAGCTGCCACGGGGGATGAGGTGGGGTGGGAACTACAGGGACTCAGAGTGAGAACTAATAATAAAAGTAAGGTCAGGTATCAGCAGGGTACCTGCCAGTGGCCCTGAAATCACACGATCTGACCAACTTCATCTGCAGGGATGGCCCTTAAGACAACTGTTTGGAGGACTGGCTGTGCCTACAGTGAAGGAGTAAGCACAGCAGGGATGCTGTCTGGGTGCCCCGAATGCTCAGTGTCCCAAAGGGGGCCAAATGTGGCCGCCCTGAGATCGTCAATGACTAGAGGACATACAAGTCAGCAGGCCAGTGGGGCCTGACTTTTGGATAACTGACGCCATCAGGCAGCATTTGGCAGAGTTAGATCATTAGTAATTTAATCAAAGGCAAATAAAATTAATTCTATGATTCTGAAATGCTCAAATCTGATTCTATTAAAATGCTTTAACTCCATTAAAATTCTTTCCAAAAGTGAATCAGGTGTGAATAAAGCATCTATACACGCATGACTCGTGTCTGAGTGAATCACATCTGATATTTGTGTGTCATTCGCCCTCACTGCTGAGAAGCGTGGGGTGGCGGTCCGGGGACTTAATGTGCAAATTTGGGGTCCTCCTCAGGAGCTGCCCGAACAGGGAGCCCATGGGGGCCTGGCTCAGTCACCTTCCTGATGGCTCAGCACTCTTTCCCCTTTTTCTTTCTTTGTCCTATAGAAAGATATTGCAGTGAAATAAAATGGAAATGGGATTATATAAAAGGCAATGGAGAAAATAAATCAAGTTGACTTGCAGAGGGAGTTGCTATGGGGGAAGTGCTGAGTTTCTGTGCCGGGAAGGACGTGCTCTTCTACAGGGGCTCGAAGAATGGGAAAGGCACTGTGCTTTCAAAACTGTCTGGGGGCAGGGGTGGGCAGTGGAAGATTAATAATAAAAGCATCTAACATGTATTTAGCTCTTACTATGGGCCAGGAGTGAACGAAAACTCAACATGCATTAATCCTTTCAAAACTCAGACCCCTTCTGAGAGGATGTTATCATCATCCCTATTTCACGTATGAAGGAATCGAAGCTCAGGGAGGTCAAATGAGGTTCAGGGTCAGCTAGGAAGGGGCTGAGTCATTATTCAAACCCTGCCTGTTCTGTCATATTTTGAAACTCATTTTCTTAACCACTAGTAAGAAACTAGAGATCAAAAGCTATTCACTTCCTACCATTTTCTCTTAAAGATATTTCTATCAAAGTAATACCTGCACATGGTTAAAAAGCAACATTTCCCTGTCCCAGCCCTGCCCATCCTCAGGCCTATTTCTCAGAAGCAACCGCTTGAACACTTTCTTAGTGGTGAAGTGAGTCAAGTTTACCTTTAGAGGCCATCTATTTCTACAAGACCTCCTTTTCCTCTGCCAGCAATCAATCAACCAGGCCCCTCTCTCCTAATACTCAACAGGCAGCCTCCTGCCATGCAGGGCTCGCCTGTTCATTGAAACAGACCTGCCCTATGCCACTCCCCCCCTCCCCCGCCCCAAGCCAGATTCTCTGTCCCTCCAAGCTGAAAACCAGCTAACAGGATAGTTGGTTCTCCTTTAGTGCCCTGTATAGTATCCTGTACCCTCTAGAACCAATATCCTCCTTTTGCCATCTAACAGAGATAAATGAGTCGAATGATGGGAGATTCAGGGCAGTATAGGAGACACTTTGAGGCAGCTGGAACCACTCAAAGGACACCATGGATGTTCCCATTTGTCTTAGGGCCAACCATGCTTCCAATCAGAGCAAGAAAGTTAGGCAAGTGGAAGGCAGCAGGTTACCTTGACACAAATCTTGAAGAAAGACACAAGAGGAGTAATAAGGGCACTTAAGAGAATAGGTTAAGCTGGCTAGAATGTCTCCTTATAATTCCCCTTGCAGGTAGTTGGGGAGAAAACTGGTATTGACAAATCAATGAAAAAACCAGACCAAGAAATGGGAGAAACAGTGGGTGAATTCCACATGATTTGGGGGAGGACTCAATGAGGGAGTCCAAAGATTTGGAAACGTGACCCTCAAAACAAATAGAGTACAGAAATAATAAGGGTCATGGCTTTGAGATGTATGCATCAACAGAGGTCTCTTCTGATTTCAATACTCTTTGCAGAAATCACCTCGTTAATTCCTATAATTCCTCTTTATATCCATTTTGTTGGTAACAGAGAGATAGTATCCCCAGGAGATGAAGTTACCAACCTTGCATCCCAAAACGAGAGCAATCCAGACATCAGGGTACTGGGAAGCACAGAAGTGTGTGCTAGTCAGAGAGCAGGACACGTCTCTACCTGTCACCTAGAAGGGACACAGAGTCAGGACTGAGGGCACCCACAGTTACCAGAGAACACACATACACAGCAGAGCTTTGCAAACATTCTAGTTTGTGAAATCCTCTATAGCATATAATTTCTCCCTTAATATGTAAAAACTATACCATTTAGGTGACTCCATTAGAATCTAAATGAGAGTAACCATGAGTTGGAGGAAAAGACGACAAAGTTGGGCTGACATGTGGATTCTTGGTGCCAGCAGGGCTTACCCTGTTATGTGCTTTGCTACCACAGTGATTCAAGTTAGTGCATCAGCAAAATTACAAATTATTTCACATCCTCTTTCTGCTATTTGTTAACAGCTGAAACCTTCAATATTGAATCTGCACTGTCAAGATTCCCCTGTATTCCTCAGCTCCTTTGTTAGGCTGGAGATATAATGCTTCCTATTAATTGAACACTATATACTGGGCACAGTTGAGTCCTTTACCTGCATTGTTTCCCTTAATCTTCACCACAGCCCTATGAAATAGGTAGTATTATTATCTCCATTTTACCTATGAGGAAATAGAGACTTAGACAGGTTAAAAAACTTTCCCAAGGCTGGTAAGTGGTAGAGCTGGGATTTGAATTGGGGTTGACTGACTCCAAAGAACACCTCAAAATACTACCTTTACCTTTCAACAGTTAGGGTAAAGAAGCTCTCTGTAGCTGAAAACTCTCATTACTGATAAGGTGGAAGCAGAGATAACTGCCAGGCAGATCTCTGTTTGCTGCCATCTCAGCGGTTGCTGCTGGAAAACACTTGGGGCGGGAGGAGCAGTGGGAGCGGAGCAGACCCTGCAGACAAGGGGCAGGTGTTCATGGTGGCCACAGCTCCTGACTCGCCAGCCTCTTTGGGTCATTTATCTTCTCGTTGGGAGGATGTCCACACAGTGAATGCTACTGGGAGAATGACCCCCGTGTACCCACAGAAGCCAGTCCCTCCAGTTCAGGAACTAGATTCTCCAGGGATTGGGCCCCTCACCGTCATACTGACACTGAGAATCTGGAGGCACTGGATGGGATCAGTCAGCACCCACGTCATGAGCAGGATCACATCTGCTACCACCAGGGCTGCCACCAACCCCAGGAGCTGCAGGTCTTTGATTATCTGCAAAAGAGTCAAGGTCATAACTTTCCTTTGCTCACTGGCTATACAACACAGGGGCTGGAGTGTCCTATGTGCTCTGAGATAAAGGCTCCAGGGTTAACCTTCCAAAGGGGCTTCAAATCCAGCCATCAAAGATGAAACAGACACTAAACACATGCAGTGATTTCTATGTGCATATCATCATTAGCACCATTAAACATTTTCATTTGTTTGTCCCTTCCATATCCTGGCTTCTCCCACAAAGGATTCAAGGGATATTATAAAATAAATACACTATTATTTCTATATGTTTATATAGCACATAGATAGATGTGGAAAATTTTACATAAAACTATTAACAACCATTAACCTGGAGGGTCAGACTGAGAGATGATGGTGGTGGAGAAGAGATTACTAGCATTTTCTTTAAACATATGTGAAGCATTTGACTTAATACAAAAAGAATGTGTTATTTTTGTGGTTACAAAAATAAGATTTAAAAAAATGTATGCAGCAACAGGATGAAAAATATTAAGGAAAGAGACAATAAGGAGAATTATGATGAATGCTCAGGTAAGGAGAGCACATACCATTCAAGAATTGGGGCAGAAACATGGGTCTGCATTTTTGACAACCAATGAAAAGAAGGAAGCACAACTAATTACATGATTCATGGTGTTTGTAAGATAAAAACAAATCGGTTGCTGAACCAAAATGCTCCAAACCAGTGATAAGGAGAAAATCTTCAAATCAACTAGCAAAAAATGACACAGTATGTATAGCGGAACGAAGATAAGGAAGACATCAGATTTCTCATGAGATACAAGGACAAGTGAGAAAACAGTAGAGGGAAATCTTCAACTAAAGAAAATAAAATATCAACCTAGAATCTTATATCCAGAAAAAATATCTTTCAAAAATAAAGGTGAAATAAGGACTTTTTCAGATAAACAAAAGCCAAAAGAATTCAGCATTAGCACACTTGCATGAGAATGTGAGATATCCTTGAAGTAAAAGGAAAATAATACCAGATGAATATAGGGATCTATACGAGGAAATTAAGGGCTCTGGAAATGTTAACTTCATAGAAAAATATATGATTGATATTTACTATTTAAATATCTTTAAAACATAACTGATTGTTTAAATAAAAATTAATAACAATTGTGTGGGGCTTGTAACATATGTAAAAGTAAAAAGAACACAAAGATTGGAGAGTGGGGAACTGGAAGCACACTATTGTAAATGAAATACTTATGCCATAAGTAAATGCCAATTATATAATTATACACAAACTCTTCCAGAAATTGAACTGGAGGGAATACTTCCCAATTCATTCTACAAGGCTGCCATTACCCTGTTAGAAAACCAGAAAAAGATTTTATAAGAAAAGAAAGCTGCAGAGCAACATACCTTAAGAACATGAACACAAACATTATAAACAAAATTTTATGAAAATGAATCCAACAATATAAGAGGGTAATACATAATGACCAAGTGGAGTTTGTTTCAGGAATGCAAGGTTGGTTTGAGATCCTAAAATCATTTAATGTAATTCACCATATGAGCAAGCTAAAAATGAAAAATCATACGATTAACAGATACAGAAAATACATTTGACAAAACCCAACATTAATTCTTTATAGACTCTCAGTAAAATAGGAATAGAAGGGAACTTCCACAGTTAGATAAAGGGTATCTATGATAAAACTACAGCTAACATCATTCTTAGTTTTGACTAAGATAGGATGTTTTCCCCATATGATCAAGAACAACTCAAGGATGTCTGCTCTCAGCACTTCTATTGAACACTGTACTGGTGTTTCTAGCCAGTGACATCATACAAGATTGAAAAGAAAATTTCTTTCACAGAAGATATGAATCTATATAGAAAATCTGATGGAATCTGCACAAAAGCTACTAGAACTAATAAGTAGTTTTGCAAGATTGCAGCATGTAAGATCAGCTTACAAAAATCAATTGTATTTCTATATATTAGCAACAAAAAATTGGAAAGTGAAATAAAAAACAGTAACATGTATAATAGCATAAAAAATAAAATACTTAGGAATAAATTTGATAAAAGATATGAAAGACCTCCACTGAAAACTACAAAAAAATTGCTGAGAGAAATTAGAAAAGACCTAAATATATGAAGAATTATACTGTGTTCATGGGTTAAAAGACACAACATTGTTAAGAAATCAGGTCTCCACAATTTGATCTACAGATTCAACACAGCCTCAATCAAAATCTCAGCAAAAAATTCACAGAAATTGGCAAACTGATTAAAAAATTCATATGGAAATTCAAAGGACCTAGATTAGCCAAAACAACACTGAAAGAGAAGAACTAATACTCCTTGACTCAAGATTTAACATAGGACTTCCCTGGTGGCACAGTGGTCAAGAATCCGCCTGCCAATGCAGGGGACACAGGTTTGAGCCCTGGTCTAGGAAGATCCCACATGCCACAGAGCAACTAAGCCCGTGCGCCACAACTACTGAGCCCGCGTGCCACAACTACTGAAGCCCATGCACCTAGAGCCTGTGCTCCGCAACAAGAGAAGCCACCGCAATGAAAAGCCTATGCACCACAATGAAGAGTAGCCCCTGCTTGCCACAACTACAGAAAGCCCGTGCGCAGCAATGAAGACCCAACACAGCCAAAAATAAAAAAAAAAAAAAATGATTTAACATAAAGCTACAGTAATATGGTATTGGTGTCAAAATAAACAATGACATCAATGAAACAGATTCAACAAAGGTGCAAAGGTAATTCAGTGAAGAAGTGACACTCTTTTCAACAAATGGTGTCAGAACAATTGGATATCCATATATAAAAAATGAACTTCAATCCACAGATCACATCATATTTCAAAATTAACTCAAAATAAATCATAGACCTAAATGTAAAAACAAAAACTCTTAAAACGTCTAGAAGGAAACATAGGAGAAAAACTTTTGGGGCCTTGGGTTAGGCAAAAGTTTCTTAGATCTGATACCAAAAACATGATCCATTAAAGAACAAAGTAGTAAACTGGACTTCATCAGAATTAGAAACATCTTCTTTGTGAAAGACATTCTTAAGTGAATGAAAAGTCACAAACTGGAAGAAAATCTTTATTTGATAAAGGACTGTATCTGGAATATAAAAAGAACCCTCAAAACGCAATAATAAGAAAACAAACAATTAAATTAAAAAATAGGTGAGAGATTTGAGCAGATACTTCACCAAAGAAGGTATATAGATGGCAAATAAGCATATAAAAAGATGCTCAACACTGAATCAGGGAAATGCAAATTAAAACACAATGAGAATCTACCATACATACCTATTAGAATGATCAACGTGAAAATGACCAACCAAGTCTAATGTTGGTAAGGATGTGGAGGAAAGGGACTCATACACTTTTGGTGGGAATGTAAAATGGTACAACCACTTTGGAAAACAGTCATGAAATTTCTTTAAAAGGTAAACATATACCTACCATATGATCCAATCATTCTACACTTAGGTTTTTTTTTTTTTTTTTTTTTGCGGTACGCGGGCCTCTTACTGCTGGGCCTCTCGCGTTGTGGAGCACAGGCTCCAGACGCGCAGGCTCAGTGGCCATGGCTCACGGGCCCAGCCGCTCTACGGCATGTGGGATCTTCCTGGACCGGGGCACGAACCTGTGTCCCCCGCATCAGTAGGCGGACTCTCAACCACTGTGCCACCAGGGAAGCCCCTAGGCTTAGGTTTTTAACCAAGAGAAATGAAAGCATATGTCTACACAAAGACTTGTACACAAACATTCATAGCAGTTTTATTTTTAATAGCCCCAAACTGGAAACAAACCCAAACATCCATCAATAGGTGAATGTATAAACCAACTGTAGTTACATCTACACATTGGAAAATTACTTAGCAATAAAAAGAAAAGAACCACCGATGCAAGTAACAACATAGATGAATCTCAAAATAATTATGCCAAGTAAAAGAAAGATAAAAAAATACATACTATATAATTCCATTTATATAAAATTCTGGAAAATGCAAACTAATCTATAGTAACAGAAAGCAGGTCAATGGTTGCCTGGGGACAGGGACAGGGGATGTAAGAATTGGACAGGAGAGGGAGATGACAAGGGTGCATGAGGAAACTTGTAGATAATATCCCACATGTCACAGTGTACACATATGTCAAAACATATCAAACAGTAAATATGTGCAGTTCATTGGATGTCAATTATACCTCAATAAAGCTATTTTTAAAAAAAGGAATTAGTGTTCTAGAGGGATGAATGAACTTACTGTCCTTTAGGCAAACTTTTTCATATGTATGGTTACTCACGTGGAGCTTTTGATAAATATGCACCACAATTTAATAATGTTTGCTAAAAAAAAAAAGTCTTGTCAGTCCAGAGAAGTGAACTCCAACTGAGTAATATGTTAGGTCTGGGCAGGGCCTACATAGACAAAGGGTTTGATGATCAGGCTTTGAGGTGTGGGCAGCTCTATCAGGAAACCTGATAAAATGGGGGAATGTGGTTAGGATGACACCTGATGTCAGGCACATGTAGGTGGTCTGGCTGCCACATAGCTTCTAGGGTTGATTCTGTCTGCTGAAATGGGTATGCTCTTCCTTGCTCACTGCTCCAGGCTCATCCTTCTTAGTGCAGAGAATGGCCTTCTTAAATGGAAAAGAATCAGGCTCCAGAGAGGGAAATAACTGCTTATCTGCTATAGCTTCTCTGTAATCACTCTCCCTCTGTCCACTTTCAGCTCACACCTGTGCCAAGCAACAGCCTCTCTGGGCATCTTGCTCTCCCTCAAACTGGTGCCAGATATGGGCCAGCTCACACATCCCCCAGAGCAGTACCGGGGCCTGGGGTGCATATGAAGCAGAACCTTTGTTTAAAGACCTATATCCCAATAGCACTGACACCGGCCATGTGACTCCAAGGTTTGAAGTAAAGAGCAGGAACTTCAGGTCATCATAAAAGGGCCAGACCCAGTAATCTGGCACAAGTTTCTCTAGCTTTTAACCAGTAGTAGAGCTGCTGTCTGTGATCAAGCACTGTGTACTTGTTGCCTACTCACCACTCTCTTGTCTGGAACCCTCTGGGTAAACACCTTGTAGAGTCGCCAGCTCTTTCCCAGAATGGGGCCAAACACAAGGGAGGTCCCAATGCACAACATGGACAGTCTTACCTATAGGCGGAAAGGGACAGAAGCAAGAGGCAGGGGAGAATCCTTTGTGGTTCTCCATACATTCTGATCTGTAAAGCCTCAGTCCACAGAGGACCTGGGGCAGAAAGTGGACCTCACTGACTCAGCGTTCCAGGGATTGCCTCTGAAAGTGCCTACAGCAAGGATAAATGTAACCACCACCCGCATCATATTCAAAACAAAATTGAAGACTTCACCTACCTGAATGAGAGTTTCCATTGACCTTCCTGCTAAAGCACCTTGATGGTGAATCCCAAAGAGGTAAGCGCTACTGTAAGTCAGACAACTGCCCAATAAGGTCACAATGTTCAGATTGGGACTGGACATCTTCACAATCCTATAGGAAACCAGGAAGAAAGACACCTACAGTCATGTCATTTGCCCTGGGAGTGGGCCAGAATAATCTCCAATGCAGCCTCAGAGTAAAAGGCCATAGGGAAGAAACCACTTTACAAATCTGTGAAAAATTTAAATAAAAATTTTTAAAAATTAAATAAATATGACTTATTTATTTTCAAAAAGAACTAAATTCTGGTATTTCTTGCTTGTATAACTCCAAGTCTTTTAAAAGAAGGTCACTTCCTAAAAACAGGTGGTATCAGAGAGGAGTTAGCATTTTTCCATGAAGTTTATGGTTGCTAAGAGACTGCTCTATGGCCTAGTGAATAAATAACTAGCAGGTAGATACCTAAAGAGATACAGTTTGGAGCCTTTAAAAATGCGTTGTAAGGTAAACTACTATTTGAAAAAAACAGACAAAGATACCACAAAAAAAGAAAATTACAGGCCAATATCACTAATAAACATAGACTCAAAAATCCTCAACAAAACATTAGCAAATCGAATCCATCAATACTTTAAAAGGATCATACACCATGATCAAGGGGGATTTATCCCAGGGATTTTTCAATATCTGCAAATCCATCAGTGTGATACACCACACCAACAAACTGAAGAATAATAACCATAGGATCATCTTAATAGATGCAGAAAAAGCTTTTGATAAAATCCAACAGCCATTTATGATAAAAACTCTCCAGAAAGTGGGCATAGAGGGAACCTACCTCAACATAATAAAGGCCATATATGACAAACCCACAGCTAACATCATACTCAGGGGTGAAAAGCTGAAAGCATTTCCTCTAAGATCAGACAAGGATGGCCACTCTCACCACTTTTATTCAACATACTTTTGGAAGTCCTAGCCACAGCAATCAGAGAAGAAAAACAAATAAAAGGAATCCAAGTTGGAAAAGAAGAAATAAAACTGTCACTGTTTGCAGATGACATGTTACTCTACATAGAAAATCCTAAAGATACTACCAGAAGACTACTAGAGCTCATCAATGATTTTGGTAAAGTTGCAGGATACAGAATTAATACACAGAAATCTATTACATTTCTATACACTAACAATGAAAGATAAGAAAGAAAAATTAAGGAAACAATCCCATTTACCATTGCATCAAAAAGAATAAAATATCTAGGAATAAGCCTACCTAAGAAGGCAAAAGACATGTACTCCAAAAACTATAAGACACTGATGAAAGAAATCAAAGATGACACAAACAAATAGAAAGATGTACTGTGTTCTTGGACTGGCAGAATCAATATTGTCAAAATGACTATACTACCCGAGGCAATCTACAGATTTAATGCAATCCCTATCAAATCACCAATGGCATTTTTCACAGAACTAGAAATTTTTTTTTTAAATCTGTATGGAAACACGGAAGACCCTGAATAGCCAAAGTAATCTCGAGAAAGAAAAATGGAGCTGAAGGAATCAGGCTCCCTGACTTTAGACCATACTACAAAGCTATGGTCCTCAAAACAGTATGATACTGGCACAAAAACAGAAATATAGATCAATGGGACAGGATGGAAAGCTCAGAAATAAACCCACACACATATGGTCAATTAATGACATGACAGAGGAGGCAAGAATATACAATGGATATACACCCTCTTCAATGGGTGATGCTAGGAAAACTGGACAGCTACATGTAAAAGAATGAAATTAGAACATTCTCTAACACCATACACAAAAATAAACTCAAAATGGATTAAAGACCTAAATGTAAAACCGAGTATCATAAAACTCCTCAAGGAAAACATAGAACACTCTTTGACTTAAATCACAGCAATATCTTTTTGCATCCATCTCCTAGAGTAATGGAAAGAAAAAGAAAAGGAAACAAATGGGATCAAATTAAACTTAAATGGTTTTTCACAACAAAGGAAACCATAAACAAAACAAAAAAGACAACCTACAGAATGGGAGGAAATATTTGCACATGATGCGACCAACAAGGGATTAATCTCCAAACTATACAAATACCTCATACGGATCAATAACAACAACAACAACAAAAACCAAACAACACAATAAAAAAATGGGCAGAAGATCTAAATAGACATTTCTCTAGAGAAGACATACAGATGGCCAAAAGGCACATGAAAAGATGCTCAACATCACTAATTCTTAGAGAAATGCAAATCAAAACTACAATGAGGTTATCACCTCACATCAGTCAGAACGGCTATCACCAAAAAGTCTACAAATAATAAATGCTGGAGAGGGTATGGAGAAAAAGGAACCCTCCTACAGTTGGTGAGAATGTAAATTGATACAGCCACTATGGAGAACAGTATGGAGGTTCCTTAAAAAACTAAAAATAGAGCTACCATATGATCCTGCAATACCACTCCTGGGCATATATCTGGAGAAAACCATAATTTGAAAAGATACATGCACCCCAGTGCTCACTGCAGCACTATTTACAATAGCCAGGACATGGAAGCAACCTAAATTTCCATTGGCAGGTGAATGGATAAAGAAGATGTGGTATGTATATACGACGGAATGTTAGTCAGCCATAAAAAAGAATGAAGTAATGCCATTTGCAGCAACATGGCTGGACCTGGATTATCATACTAAGTGAAGTAAACCAGACAGAGAAAGACAAATATCATATGATATCACTTATATATGGAATCCAATTAAAAATGATGCAAACGAACTTATACACAAAACAGAAATAGACCCACAGACATAGAAAACAAATTTATGGTTACCAAAAGGGAAAGGTGGGGAGGGATGAATTAGGAGTTTGGGATTAGCATATACATACTACTATATATAAAACAGATAACCAACAAGAACCTACTGTATAGCATAGAGATCTATACTCAATATTTTGTGATAACCTATAAGGGAAAAGAATCTGGAAAAGAATATATATAATACATATATTAATATATACATGTATGTATAACTGAATCACTTTGCTGTACACCTGAAACTAACACAACATTGTAAATCAACTATACCTTAATAAAAAAATAAAATTAAAAAATAAAATAAAATGAGCTGTAAGGTAAACTACTTTTTGACAAAACTTTGGGGAATTTTTCATCCACTATTTACTTTATTGGACATGTAAATTGTTTTCCTCTCTCTGTTTGACCAAGAGAGGAAGAGAAAGCAGGGATTGAAAGCAGGAAATTTGGGAAAGGTTGTTTCTTAAGTGATTTTTAAATGAGGTTATAGAGCACTTTGAAGATTATAGGGAAATGTGGACAATCACGGTCTGACAAATCCTGGGCACCAGTAGAGGCCTGGGACAAGGCAGAAATGTGTTAATTGGTTAACCTAAGGAGAAAAGCAGGTTTACATTGGACTGTGATTGATAACAATTAAGAAATAAAAATAACTAGTAACAGTTAAGAAGTAATGTAACTGTACTTAAGAGTTTTAGTCTAAATAGTGTATTCTGCATAAATGCAATATTTATACAACTAGTCATTTGGTAATTATATATTTATTTTTTTCTTAAACTCACCTACATTTTCTTTAATTAATTAATTAATTATGGCTGCATTGGGTCTTTGTTGCTACGCGCGGGCTTTCTCTAGCTGCAGCAAGCGGGGGCTACTCTTCATTGTGGCATGTGGGCTCCTCATCGCGGTGGCTTCTCTTGTTGTGGAGCACGGGCTCTAGGCGTGTGGGCTTCAGTAGTTGTGGCACACGAGCTCAGTAGTTGTGGCTCGCGGGCTCTAGAGCGCAGGCTCAGTAGTTGTGGTGCACGAGCTTAGCTGCTCCACGGGATCTAAGGGAAGATGTGGCATCTTCCTGGACCAGGGCTCAAACCCGTGTCCCCTGCACTGGCAGGCGGATTCTTAACCACTGCGCCACCAGGGAAGTTCCCTATATGTTTATTTTTAAATAGTAACAAAGGGGGAAAGCATTCTTATCTATGTACCTGGATTACCTGGCTGACCACCTTAAAGGCCAGAGCGAAGGCAAAACCAGCTACTTAATACAGCCTACTTTAAAGACAGGCAACGTACCTAGGAGGCATTAAACAAACAGTTTGGCAGTGCTGTACTTAGAACCATCACAACCACCATAGGCCCAGCTTGATTACTTCACAGCCGGCAACATAATTACGTCCACACATACAAGAACACCAAACCTCTGCCTGCGACTCAGGCCCCAAGTACAGTCACCGTAAGCCAATGAGTCCAGCTGAGCCTTACCTAGTCTTGGAGCAAAAATCTTGATTTTTTTCTCTTCCTCTAAAAGTGAGAACAACTGCCTTGTAAAATGGGGATAATAATAATACACGCTCCCCTCCTGCCCAAACCAAAGAGTTGTGAGGATTCAAAGGGGCAATGCAGCCAAGTGTGTGGCACAGGGCCCAGCATGTAGCAAGCATGTTGCAAGCATGTTGCAAGCATGTTGCCAACACAGCTGATGATACTGTTAACCTCATCATCTTCCAGGCTTTAGAAACCTGGGAATCACCTTTTCCCTCTTCCTTTTCCTTCTCCACCTCTACCCAATCAATTGCCAATTTCTTTCACTTGTTATTTCAAAATCTCTCTGAGCTATCCCTCACTCTCCATTCCTGCTACCACATTTATCCAGGATACAGTCGTGTTAGGAGAAATGGAACTGGAGTCGGTATGAGATGGGAATCCTGGCTCAGCCAGTCACAGCTGTGTGACTTTCATCGCCTCATTTAACTAGTCTAGGTTCCTGCTTCCTCATTTGTGAAATGAAGATAATATCTTCTTTTGTATCCACCCACAGGGTACTGTGAGGATCAAATGAGGTGTGTGCTAAAACTCTTTGAATACTCTAAGGCGATGCAAAAATGTTAATCTTTAGATTTTTTGGTGTAAGCTTCAGCTCTCTGTAACACCAGTTTTTCCCTGTCCTAATACATCTTGCGTATTACTTTCACACTTATTTTCTTTTTTTTTTTAACATCTTTATTGGGGTATAATTACTTTACAATGGTGTGTTAGTTTCTGCTTTATAACAAAGTGAATCAGTTATACATATACATATGTTCCCATATCTCTTCCCTCTTGCGTCTCCCTCCCTCCCACCCTCCCTATCCCACCCTCCCTATCCCACCCCTCCAGGCTGTCACAAAGCACCGAGCCAATATCCCTGTGCCATGCGGGTGCTTCCCACTAGCTATCTACCTTACTACGTTTGTTAGTGTGTATATGTCCATGACTCTCTCTCGCCCCGTCACACTTATTTTCTTAAAATACCACCTTCATCACTTACCAAGAGAGCTACATGTATAAAGAACAATTTTCTATTGTTTACCTTAAGTCTCCTGTATCCCCATTTAAGATTTAGCCCTATCCTACCTATCCACTTCTTCCTTCAGGATTGCTTCCTCAGTCATCATGTCTTCAAACTGTGGGCTTAGAGTAATCTTCCCTAGTTTCTTTGTCTCTTCCCATAAGAAGGGGGAATATGTGCTGAATATTGACTACCAAAATAACAATGATTATCAGCAGCTTTGCAAAGCATTTGTTAAGAAAAGTATACATTAGAGAGACCAGTGCTGACACTGATTTAGCAAAGAGGGCACCGCTGAGCAGGACTGGCCACTCAGTGCAGCCAGAAGCTTGGGCGGTGGTAAAACCACTGGGTGGGATCCTGCAGGACCAAGAACTGAGGCTGTTCTTCCCTGTGGCCTCTCACAAGCTCCTAGGCATCAGCTATGAATATCTGATGATGAGGTTCTCACCAAGCAAATGCCCAGTTTCACAGCCACACGTCTGTGTTGTCTAGATCACTGATGGGTAGGTTTCTTTCTTAACTCCTCTCTGGACCATTTTATTTGAACACCACTGTACAATCAGGTCTCCTTTGTGTAATTCAGTACTGCATGAATCCTGATTTAGAATTCCTCCCCCTCCTGATTTAGTTAGCAGGAACTCAATTTAGTTTTTTTAAAAAACAAAATATACATTACATAGTCTTCACATCTCAGAAGTTGATGCAAATTAATTTTCAAATGGACATGTTATGGACTTATATATGTATGTTTTGATATTTTTCCTAAACAATGATACTGAAAACTTGCCTCAGAAAAAAAAAATGAATAGAAGATGATTTACCTATTGTGTTTGGCCAAGTTAACACCTGGGAAGTCACTGAAAGGTGAATCATCTCCAATTCAGCAGGTGAATTATGTAAGTCTGGAGAATGTCTTTGCTACTTTGATAGGAATTCAAACACCTATGTCATTTATATTTTTCTATTGAACTAAAAGATGAAGACTGCATATGCTGAATATTTTAATAACCACAAACATAATTTCTACAAGGGAAGAAGGTTTAAATATTATCTACTTATAAATAGCTAGGCCCATCTAGATTACTTGTGTTTCATTTATGAAGAGACAAAAAGCCCAGACTGGGTTACTGACAGTCAGAAACAAGGTGGCATTTTTTTAAAAAAAGGATTTTATAGCTACCTCATTATCTTTTTTACTTCATTTACTGATTGGCAATATAAGGCAAGAGTTTTCTTGATTTCTCTCTTCTCAAGTAAGGTTTCAGTACATAGAGATAAATATCCATCTATATCTGCAGAACCTATATAAACCTGTATTATCATTTCGAAGTCTTTAATGAATTCAGATGCATAAATGACATCTAACAGTATGATGTTTTAAAAATCTTTATCAAATATCAGTTTCTGAACTTGGTCTTTCATTATACTTGGAGTTATAGAGACACTGGTATCCTGTTGTTTCTTCTTAATGATGTTAAGGACAGAGTTTGGAAACATAGCCTGTGAATGGGGCTGAGGGTACTTCTTGGCTTGCTGTTACTATTAGAAAACTTTCCTAAAATGTCACAGGGCCATGCTTTCTAAAATGCTACATGAGTCGATAGAAATAGTATCATTGAGCTTTAAACATATCTAAAAACATACCCAAAAAGCTTTTTAATAAAACAATTAAGATTAAATTGTGAAATTTATTGAATTTCTTTTTCAGTCCACTGTTTTTGATCCACGCTACAATGGGATTATAAATCTAACTCATCTGGATATGTTCCAAACAGTTTTATCATAATTTTGTCTGGTGTGTTTCAGCAAATGTGATCATTTATCATTTTGCTTATTTCTAATGTATTAAGTTCAATTCAAATTCTGAACACCTCAAACTAATATTTGTGTGACCTGTAGCTATTTATATTCAAACTCTGTATTTTAAGGGTGAGAGCAGCCTGGCGCTCCTTCTTCCTCTCCTGCCTGGGCCACCATCCTAGGAGATTTCATTAACCTTTCAACTTCCAGAGTTTAAATTCTTTAATCATAACAACTTCACTTTATTCCACTTTCAGACACCCTGGGTCACACCCTGGGTCTTATGATCATTCAGAATGGTTCCACTTCAGAAAATTTAAACGCCAATATCTTTGATTTCAATGCATCCAAAATGTAACTCCTGGTCTCCCCCCTCAACCTGTTCTTACATCCTTCCTCAGTTCAGATAATGGCAACTTCATCTTTATATTTGCTTGGACCAAAAATCGTGGAGTCATACTTGACTCTAGCTCACCTCCCACATCCAATCTGTCATGAAATCCTATTGGCTCTATCCTTAAAACACATCCAGAATCCAACTACTTCTCACCACCCCTGCTGCCATCACCCTGATCAAAGTCTGACTTTGCATTTCTCATTTGGATTATTACACTAGCCTCCTAACTGGTCTCCCTGCTTCTACTCTGGACCCTCCCGACTTCTATTTTCAACATAGCAGCCACAGTGATCATGTCACTTCTCTGCTCAGAACCCTGCAATGGCTTTCTATCTCACTCGAAAAAAGCCAAAGTCTTTACCAGGGTCTACAGTGCTTACACATTTGGGTCCCCGTTATCTCTCTACCTCATTTCCTACTTCTTCCCCTCGCCCACTCCACTCCACACACCTCCTTGCTATTTCATGAAAACACCAGGTGCTCTCACACTTCAGGGCTTTAAAGTGGCTGTGCTCCCTGCCTGGAATATTTTAATTCACATATGTGCATGGTTCATTCCCTCTCTCCCTTCATATCTTTATTCAAATGTTACCCTCTCAACCAGGGCTATGATGACAATCCCACTTAAAATCACACTCTTCCACTAGATACTAAATCCTTATTACTCCACACTATTCTCTCCATCCCCATCCCACCATAGTACTTGTTACCTCTAACATGTTACATAATTTACATATTTATTATTCTTGTTGTTTATTGTCTTCTCCTGCCAATTAGAATTGTTCATGATGTACTCCCAGCACTATAACACTACCTCACATATTAAAATCACTCAATAAATTTTGCTGTACAGCAGAAACTAACACAACATTGTAAAGCAACTATACTCCAATAAAAATTAATTGAAAAAATCACCCAATAAATGCTTGATGAATGAATGAATGAGTCTCCTATCCTCAGCCCTCTACTCTCATAGGCTTACATCTAATACACTTGCCCACTGACAACCTCCAGACCTTCAGTTCCTTGGTTCTTTAGCTTTCTCACAGTCTCTCTTCCTTCCTCTACTCAATTTCAAACCTCTGGTTGGTTATTGGGACTGTTCTCTCAACAACACCCAATTCCCTTTCCAAACAGGCCCTTTTGTTGCACCTGCTCGACAAAACTCGCATCAAAAGTTCAATCCAGGGCTTCCCTGGTGGCGCAGTGGTTGAGAGTCCGCCTGCCGATGCAGGGGACATGGGTTCGTGCCCCGGTCCAGGAAGATCCCACATGCCGCGGAGCGGCTGAGCCCCTGAGCCATGGCCGCTGGGCCTGCGCGTCCGGAGCCTGTGCTCCACAACGGGAGAAGCCACAGCAGTGAGAGGCCCGCGTACCGAAAAAAAAAAAAAAAAAAAAAAAAAAAAAAAAAAAAGTTCAATCCATTGATGTTACTCAGCCATAAAAAGAATGAAATATTGCCATTTGCAGCAACGTGGGTGGACCTAGAGATTATCATACTAAGTGAAGTAAGTCAGACAGAGACAAATATCATATGATAAATATGTGGAATCCAAAAAAATAATACAAATCAGGGCTTCCTTGGTGGCGCAGTGGTTGAGAGTCCACCTGCCGATGCAGGGGACACGGGTTCGTGCCCTGGTCCGGGAGGATCCCACATGCCGCGGAGCGTCTGGGCCCGTGAGCCATGGCCGCTGAGCCTGCGCGTCCGGAGCCTGTGCTCCGCAACGGGAGGGGCCACAACGGTGAGAGGCCCGCGTACCACAAATAATAATAATAATAATACAAATCAACATATTTACAAAACAGACTCACAGACATAGAAAACTTATGGTTACCAAAGGGGAAGCGGGGGAGGGATAAATTAGGAGTATGGGATTAACAGATACACGCCACTATATACAAAACAGATAAACAAGGATTTACTGTACAGCATAGGGAACTGTATTCAGTATCTTGTAATAACCTGTAATGCAGAAGAATCTGTACACCGGAAACTATCATAAACTGTAAATCAACTACAGTTAAATAAAAAAAAAAAAATTACAGTTCACTGTCTGCTTTTACATCCAGGCTGCTGACTGCTGTGGGGGAAAATTGTAAAACCTTGTAGACCGTTGCCACCAAAATCAATCAGCCAAGCTTACTGTACTACCAGTCAATCTTTTTATTTGTTCTATGAGTTATTTCTTCATATTTCCTTTGTGAGTGACTCACTTCATTGGATTCAAAGAAATAAGAGCACGTGTCTGTCTGGATGATGCCCTCAGTCTAGGCTTGGTGCCCTCCTCCACGTCCTTATACTACCCCAGGGTATAGGTGCATCAATACAATTGTTGTGTTATATTACACGACAATTGTATTGATTTTGTTGTCCCACTAGACAATTTATACTCCTCAAAAGCCAGGATGTTTCTTATTTGTCTGTATTTCAGCCCCTAGCACAGGCTTTGGAAAATGGCAAATGTTCCATAACCATTTGTTAGATGGATGAATGAATGAATGAATTCATTAATGGACATGGAAGGCCCATTGTTTCTTCCTTTCTTTGTTGTCTTCCCTAATCTCATTTTTCCCTGGCAACGCTCTCCTCTGTTAGGTGGAGGAAGGAGGCTCTCATCCTTCCCAAAGTGTGCCAAATGGCCATAAAGTGGCAGAGGTCCTTGGCAGTCAGAGGGAGAGTCAAGAGCCGGTTCAATGGGTGCTAAGGCAAGAGGGGTACATTCTGGGTAATGGTAGGGCTTTAGGAGGATCCCCTTGGTCCCTCTTAGAATGGCTGGAAACTCCCTGGCATTACTGAACACAAAAGGGCCAAGATATTTTACGTGCCGTGGACTTCCACAGACACAGGGTTTTAACCACCTGGCAAATCCCCAGCCCCCAAACCCTCACTGAAAAGCCGCGTCATCTGGGTGAGCCCCTCCTCTGCTTCCTCTCTCAGCATGGTGCCAAGGGAGTCTAAAAATAAATGAGAGAAAGGATCCTAATGGGATGCTTGTGAAGCTTTTTGCTCTCCCATTCTTTGTTTCTAGGAAAGTGCAGCATCTTGGGGATGTGTATACTCACACAGGCACACATGCATATGTGTTCACTTGTCTCCAGTGAAATCAGGCCACTTGAAAGATTCCTTTCCATTGGCTGAATGCATCTTGGAGAATCCCCCCAGGAAATGCCTTTGTCGAATATGTCTCTTACATCATGTGTCGAGGGCCATGTAGGCCCAGTGACATGATTGTTGTTGAGCAATTGATGGATGAAACCTCATCCTCATGACCACATAGGCTACAGGGTCTCAGGTGACATCTGCTCAGAGGTTAACAACACGCATCCCATTCTGACTTCAGAAAATCCGCTGATCTTGATTTGCTGCTTGCAGCTAGGCTGCAACACATGCCTTCTCTTTACATCCTTGCAGGCAGTAAACGATGTTTTGTCATGAACTAAAACACTAAGCCCTGCTTCTTGTCCTGAGTGGGCCTGGCCTCTCTAAATGTGCCTGCTTTCCTGTAGCCATTAAGCGCTTGCAGAGCCTTGTTTTACACGGAGAGAGCAAGGTCCCTACCAACTATTCTGTCAATTCAGGCCTATAGCACTGAAGCTGGGGAGGAACTAGATGAATAGGGACATTCTGCCTGCAGAAGAGCCAACTAGTTAGCAGTAGTTTGACTTGATGAAATCTAGGGCCCCTTCCAGCTCTTCCCTTCTCAACTTATTCCAGAAGCAAATTTCTTTTCCCTGCTCTGACTTATTAATAAGCCAGTCACACTTTGCATTTCTTTTTTTCAAAAGATTTTTTTTGGGGGGGTATATGGTTGTTTTACAATGTTGTGTTAGTTTCTACTGTGCAGTGGAGTTCCCTGTGCTATAGAGCAGGTTCTTATTAGTTGTCTACTTTATACATATTAGTGTATATATGTCAATTCCAGTCTCCCATTTCATCTCACCACCACCCCCCGCTTGCCCCCCTCGGACCCTTTGCATTTCTGCTTCTCTAACTTAAGCAGGAACAATAGGCTGACCTGGTTACCAGAGATGCATTAGAATTTATGTCTCAATCAATCCATCAAAATATTTAGCTATTAAGTGCAAAAGAAAACTTGGTATACATCCTGCCCCTAAATTTCCCTTTAACAGATGATCTTCGTGTCTCCATGTTTTATTCATTATTATCTTTTTAATAAACTTTCTGCATCAGACATTAATTCAACAATTCTTAAATATCTACTTGTCAAGGTATTAAGAAGAACTGGAGACAGGAAAGCAAATGAGATCTAATTTCTGTCCTCAGCTCATTAGGATTCTACCTCTCTGGTTTCTAATGTTTTCATGGCAAAGACAATTTGCTTATTCTGTCACCTTTTAAAATAGAATAAAAATTTAATTTAATATTACCAGTTATTTTCTCAGTATACACTGAGCAATTTAACAAAATCTATATATATGAATGTATGTTTAATATGGATATTTTTATGTGACTATGAATATAAATTTCTAGTATACAAATTTCAAAATGCACAGCTCTCATGGAATATAAAAAGGCCTAAGGATCAATTTTAAAATGCAGCCTTGCAAATATTTTTAAAGCTGAAATGTGAATATTTAGATATAAGACCCAATGCCCATTAATTACGTCATTATACCAGTTCAAGTTTAGGACAGTGGTGAAAAAGCATACTGATAGATTCAAGATAAGCTGGTGATGAGAGGGAAAAAAGAGTACCAAAGGGTACCCTTACTAGAAAGGAGCTTGTATGGTTTTAATTAGGAGTATTATGCCCACATTCCACATAGATTTTTAAAAAATTAGTTTGTATGTCTCATGCACTTGTAATATATTTTAAATGTGTTTTTAAATGCTGGTGAGGGGGAAACACTAGAAACACAAAAAGTCCTCTTCTGTCATATAACCTCAGACCCTAGAGGGTAGGCATGTGCTGTAATTTATGAAGCAGGGATTTCAACTTCCTTTCTCCCCTTAGCTATGGGAAAGGCCTTGAGCAATTCCTAGCAGGAGACTTGTAGCACTTCCCAAAGGACAGAGCAGATGCCCTGATTTTAAGTAGAGCATAAAGCACAGCACAATTGGCCACGTGAAACACCCAATCACAGGGCGTCTGCTGTGAACCAGAATATTATCATTTACCAGGTGACATGTAAATTGATCTCTCTGAGGCACCAAAGACTGGCCTGCCATCTTGGGGAGGTTTCCTTTCCCTCTTTCCCGTCTTTCTCATCCTCAGGTTTGTGGTGTTAGAACTTTGGGCCTTAGTGAATCTGAGTGAAATCCCCAACAGCTACAACTGCTGGAATCATTCCCCACTGGGCCACAATCTGGGAATTCATGATGTTTGGACTGGGTTTTACTCAGCTTTGTCTCTATCAGCACCATCTACAGGGCCCTGAACCTGGTGGAAACCTATTAAATGTCTCTTATCCTGGATAAATCATGAGTCTTGGAAGAGTACTCCAAAGAGAAAAAGGGAGACTTCTAGAAAGGCAGGACCTGCTTGCTCCCCACCACTCTGCCCCCCACAAATTGCCTAGGACAGGCTTTGAGTCTTAGCGTTCTAAGGAACATGGCTTAAACCACTGAGTGAACCTGATTCCCTTATTTTAAGATGAAGGGACCAGTATGCAGTTTTACAGCCAGATAGGCACCACGTGGGGACAGCTAATGTAGATGTCCTGACTCCTGGTTCCTTCGGGTGTTCTCTCACTTCCCTCCAGTCTACCCCAGCCACCTGGGACCTGTGTCCATCCTACTGATCAACGAACTTCTGCTAGGGCCTTCCTGACCCTGGTTTCTAACGTCCTGCACTAGCTCTGGCAGGCCCAGGGTTTTCTTTTCTTTCTTTCTTTCATTTTTAAAATATTTATTTGTTTATTTATTTGGCTGTGCTGGGTCTTAGTTGCGGCATGTGGGCTCTTCATTGCCACATGCAGAATCTAGTTCCCTGACCAGGGATCAAACCCGGGCCCCCTGCATTGGGAGAGCAGAGTCTTAACCACTGGACCACCAGGGAAATTCCAGGCTCAGGGTTTTCACCTCTGCCTTCTCACCTTTAGCTGGAATTTACCATCAAGAGGAGATAGAGAGGTAGTCTGAGTTCCCTGGAGTGCCTTCTGCTGGGCATTGCCTGCCTCTTCCAATTCTGATTGCCGGCCTGGACCTCAGACCTTGGCAGGGTTCCCTACGACTCCTGGCTCGACCTACTGGCTGCAACCCCAGACTGAATTCTTGCTACAGCTGGCTTTGGGCTCTTGGTTTCCATCATTGTCTAGTGTTCAAGTGTTGGCCCCAGCAATGGGCTGGAAGTATCTGCCTTAGGCTGTGACAGGAGTTGCATATTCTGTCCTGTAATCTGATGTGAAAGGAACAAGTGTTAGTCTGTGTGTATGTTTAAGCAGCTTTCATGGATTAACACTGAGGTTAATACTGAGGTTAATACTGAGGTAACACAAAGTTGTGGAAAAGGCGTGGCTTTGAAATTGGACTGACTAGATTGACTAGCTGTGCGTGATGGGTGATCTGTCTAACCATGCCAAGGCGGTTTCTTCATCTCAGTTTATCCTCCTGAGTGCTATATGGGTTAGAGATAATGTACCTAAAGTAAAAAGCAGATAAGAAGCCTGTGATAGAAAGTAACAACCAGTACCTTTAAGTTAAACTGTCTGTGTGTACACATACAGGGACTAAGTGCTCATTTCATGATGTTTGAAGTAGTGAAGGATCCTGAAATGCCTCTGGATCATCAAAAATTACATTATAGTCAGAATCATATGAATACATGTTTTCTCTACTACTTAGAATATTGATAATTATACAGAATAATATTAAAAAGAGTAGGCAACATCAATTATATATTTAATATGTGCTAGGCTGTGCTCTACATAAACTACCTAATGCAATCTTCATAGCCTTCTGAGATACACAGTATCATTACTCCTATTAAAAAAAATTTTTTTTTACTTATTTTTATTTTTTGGCTGCATCACCCGGCATGCGGGATCTTAGTTCCCCAACAAGGGATCGAACCTATGTCCCCTGCAGTGGAAGTGCAAAGTCTTAACCACTGGACTGCCAGCGAAGTCCCATTACTCCTATTTTTAAATAGAGAAGTGGGATTTAGCAAAGTTCATTAAAGTGATCAAGTCACATGCCTAATAAGTGATGGCGCTGGGATCTGAGGTGGAGTTTGATTCCAGAGCTTGAGTTCTTATGCCATTTAATCTTTCACTGGGCACACCTTTAACCTTGTTAAGGGAAGTTAACTTTTTTTTTTTTTTTGGCCGGACCACACATGGCATGCAGAACTTCCCTGACCAGGGTTGGAACCCATGTCCCCTGCAGTGGAAGCAGAATGTCTTAACCACTGGACCACCAGGGAAGTCCAGGATGTCAACATTTCTTAACCCCTCTTTCCATTTTCCCACCTAGGCCTATTGAGGAAAGGTTTTCCTCCCACTCTCCCCATGTGGGAAACTGCTGAGGAGGAAGCTTTCACCTCCCTCTCCACCCCAGTACTCACTCTTCCCCGAGCGAGCAGGAGCCTGCAGTCACACTGGAGAGAGGTAACAGGCCTGGGCCACGTCCTACCAAACAGTCTCCAAGGCAGGAATTTCCACTCCACTTCCCTCCCTTCCCATCTCCACTGGGCAACGAACTCGTCTCCCTTCCTGGGGCCCATTTTAGAGTTGTGTCAAGCAGCGCTTTCTAATTTAGCTTTCACCAGAAATCCCTGTGCTTTCTTTTTCTCAAAAGCCTTTTTCTTTTGAAATTATTTGACTCACAAGGAATTGCAAAACAGAACTGAGAGTTTCTGTGTACCCTTCCCCCAGCTTTCTCCAAAGATAACAGGTTACATAACTAGAGTACATTATCAAAACCAGGAAATCAACACTGGTGCAATACTATCAACTAAACTATAGACCCTATTCGAATCTCACCAGTTTTTACATGCACTCTTTGTGTGTGTAGATCTATGAAATTTATCACATGTATAGATTAATGCATTGATAACTACCACCATAATCAGGATACGAAACTCTTCCATTATGCAAACAAAACAAAACCTCCCTCCAACTACCCGCTCCAAGTCACACCCTTCCCTCCAACCATAACCCCTGGCAACCTCTGATCTGTTCTTCATCACTATAAATTCGTCTCTTGAGAATGCCATATAAATAGAATCATACAGTATGTAACCTCTTGAGACTGGCTTTCTTCCCTCGGCATAATGCCCCAGCTTGTTCCCTTTTATTGCTGGGTAGTGTTCCACTATATAGATGTACCACAGCTTGTTTATCCATTCACCTGTTGAAGGATGTTTGGATTGTTTCTAGGTTTTGATTATTACAAATAAAGCTTCTATAAACATCTGTGTACAGTTTTTTTTTTTTTTGGTGAAGATAAGTTTTGATTTCTCTAGGGTAAATACCCAGGAGTGTGATTGCTGAATTACACAGTGAGTGTATGTTTGACTTCGTACAAATCTGCCAAACTGTTTTCCAGAGTAGTGGTACCATTTTACCCACCAGCAATGTATGAGAGATCCAGTTTCTTTGTATCCTTGCTGACACTTGGTTTTGTCAGTATGTGTGCTTTTGGCTAGTGTGGCACATGTCAGCTTTTAAGAGTAGAAACCTTGGACACCTTCTGATTATCAGCGCTGTGTGTTTGTATGCACTCTGACTGGACCGAATCCTGGAGGGGAGTAGAGTGTGCTTAAGGTTCCGAATTCTTATCAAGCGTCTCCTGTATGCCAGACACTGGCAGGTGCTAGGAAATAAACAAAAATATTGTATTTGAATTTGAGGACTCAATATGAGGCAGAGGAAATAGATAAGTGGATGGGTAAATATGATTATGAAACAACGTAGCAACTACCATGGGTATATGCAAAGTGCTGTGGACACTGATAAAGGAATTGTGCCTTAGAACAGTGGTCCTTAAATTTTAGAATTGGTAAGAATCACCTGAAGAGTCTGTTAAAGTACAGATCTGGTCATCATCCTCCAAAGTGTCAGATTCAGTAGGGTCTACCGTAGGGCGCCAAGAATTTGTATTTCTAACAAGTTCCCAGATGCTACTGATGCTGCTGGTCCAGGGCCCACATTTTGATGGACAAGAGTTTGTCTTAAAGGATGAATAGGAGTTTATCAGGTGAAAAATGAGAAGAGTCATGAAACAAGGAAGAGCATGAGCAAAAGCTGGGCAATGAAAGTGCATGGTATGCTCTAGGAATGGCCATTATCTTGTATGATGCAAGTACAACTTAATTTAAAGGGAATAAACAGAAATTGTAGATTAGGGCCAGACTACAAAAGATCTTAAGTGCTTACCTTAGGAGTTGGGTAGGCAATAGAAGTCTATGTTTGAAGAAAAAAATGCTGGCAAGAGGGCAAAAGCTGAACTGGAAATGGACAAGACCAGTTAGGGGGCTCCTGCAAGAATTCAGATGAAAAGTAGATCAGTACTACACTTGGGCAACAGAGGTGGATAACAGGAGAACAATTTTAGAGACATTTCAGAGATTAAATGTCTAAGACTTGGTGACTAACTGGATGTGTAGGGAGACAAGGAAATCCAGAATGAGAAATGTGGATGGTAGTGTTATTAATGGAGACAGGAAATACACAGAGGTAGAGAAAGATTAGTGGTAAGGTATGAGTCTGTTTTTTGGTCACCAAATCTGAACTGACTGAGGAACATCCATCTAACAATATCAACTATGAAGTTAGAATGTGGGATTTGAAAAAGGCAGGGCTTGGGGATATGTCACAGGAGGGATTAAGACCAGGTGATGGGTATAGTCTAAGAAGTGAATTAAGACTGGAACCGAAGATGATATCAACATGAAATGGGTAGGTGGAATATAGGAGCCAGTGAAAGCAGCTGGTAAGAAGCAAAGAGCTAAAACCAGGACAATCATGTATGGTAAAGTTAAGAGCAGAGAAGTTTTCAGAAAGGAGGAACAGAGGAGATGGTTAAGTGTTAACGTGGCTTGAGGCTAAACAGGATGGCATCTAAAAAGAGATGAGTTGATTTAACGATGTTGTCAAAGGCCATTTCACTGGAATCAGGGCATGGGTTGAAGAATGCGCTGGAGATGAGGAAGTGGAGGTGGCTGAATACCACTCTTCTAAGAAGCTTGGTGGTAACAGGAAGGAGAGGGCCAGGGCAATAGCTTCAGAGAAAGGCATTGACTAAGAGAAAAATTTCTTCTGGAGGCCTTCAAAAGTCTCAAGACGAATGTCAACAGTTTCCAGTGGCTAATCAATATTTATTTGTCTACCTGACTTGAAATATGCAAAACAGAGAAAACTATTTGATCAACTACTACTGATTCATTCATAGGAGGCAATTTGCATGTGGTAATCACTCTGGTATCTTTCTCAATAAATTCAGAGGCACATAATTAGTTTAGACTTATTGTCTTTTGGTCTCTGAGCACTCCCTGTGCCCCATTATTAACAGCAAAAGATCCCACTGTTATTCTAAGCTTCTTCCTTTTAATAGATTTAAATAATCCCTTTATGTGTTTTGGACTCTCTTCAAAGGTGCTTCTCAAAGTCTTTTTTCCTATTTTGTACCTAACCTGACATACTCCGTGGGCTCCCTGATCTCTTCTGGGTAGCTTTTTACAGTCTTTGAGAGATGTCTTTTTCCCTCCACAATAACCATTGTGACGATCACATTTTTAAGTGCTTGGATTTTTTAATTTTTTTTAAATTCTCAGTTACTCTTTCCCTACACTTCCAATAGAATCTCTTAAAACAGTCTCCAATCTTCTTATGACTTTCAAAGCCTATGTTTCAATTTTCTCCTAGCTAATACTCATATTTTGTCATAGTTTCCCTTTGAACACTGAATGATTGAGATAAATTTTCTGGGCGTATGGATTGAATGTGTCATGATAACTCACCTTAATTGGCTCACCCATGGTTACCTCCTAAGACCAATGCCTAGTCACAAGGCAAGAACCACAGCCAGGACATTTTTATAACTGTAGGCGGTTTGAAACCTCCTGTTATAGGAAAGTTCATTCTATCAAAAATCTCTGTTAAAAAGCTCACCTCTACCTCTTGACCTGATTAGACTTTTTACAATTCACATTTAGTTCAATACCTGGCATAATTTCTAAGTTTCTAAATCTTTAACATTTGTATATTGGTATCATCAGCTTGGTCATCTAGTCTAAAGCACTGGTTCTCAAACACTGGAATCACCTGGAAAGTTGGAAAAAACTGCTGCTATTGTCCCACTCCCAGACATTCTGATTTAACTGGTCTAGGGTGAAGCCTGGATATCAGGATTTTTAAAAGCTCCCTAGGAGATTCTAATATAAACCAAGTTTGAGATATCACTGGTTTATATTCCTAAGATAAATAATCTAATTTTTTAAATTGTGAAAGGATTTGAATAGACATTTCTCCAAAGAAGATGCACAAATGATGCATAAGTACGTGAAAAAATGCTCAACATTATTAGCCATCAGAGAAGTGCAAATCAAAACCACAAAACCACTTTATACACACTAGGATGGCTAGAATAAAGAAAACAGATAATAACAAGTGTCGGCAATTATGTGGAGGGAACTGGAACCCTCCAACATTGCTAGTGAGACTGTAAAATGCTAGAGCTACTTTGGAAAAGAGCTCAGCATTTATGTAAATACAGAGCCACCACATGACTCAGAAATTCCACTCCTAGACATACACCCAAGATAAAGGAAAACATATGTACACACAAAAACTTATACATGAATGTTCATAGCAGCATATTAGTCATAATAGACAAAAAAGGGGAAATAACCAAATATCTATCAGCTGATAATTGGATAAACAAAATGTGGAATATTCATGCAACAGAACATTATTCAGCCATAAAAAGGAATGAAGTGCTGCTTCATACTACAACATGGATGAACCTTGTAATCATTATGCTAAGATTATGCTAAGTGAAAGAAGCCAGATACAAAGGGCCACATGTTGTATGACTTTATACATATTGTCCAGATAAGGCAAACTTACAGAGATAGAAGTTAGACTAGTAGTTGCTAGAGGCTGGGGGAGGGAAGAAATAGGGAGGGACTGCTAACAGGTACGACGTTTCTTTTCAGAGTAATGAAATTATTCTGGAATTAGATAGTGATGATAACTGTCCAATCTTCTGAATTGTACACTTTAAAAAGATGAATTTCCGGCTTCCCTGGTGGCGCAGTGGTTAAGAATCTGCCTGCCAATGCAGGGGACACGGGTTCAAGCCCTGGTCCAGGAAGATCCCACATGCCTCAGAGCAACTAAGCCCATGAGCCACAACTACTGAGCCTGCACTCTAGCATCAGTGAGCCACAACTACTGACGTCTGTATGCCTAGAGCCCGTGCTCCACAGCAAAAGAAGCCACCATAATGAGAAGTCCATGCACCACAACGAAGAGTAGTCCCCGCTCGCCGCAACTAGAGAAAGCCCGCAAGCAGCAACGAACACCCAATGCCGCCAAAAATTAATTAATTAAAAAAAGATGAATTTCATGGTGTGTGAATTATATCTCAAAAGAATAAGTATATTCTTATTGTTATCTTATGTGTCTGAGGAATTCTTACCCATGGAGATTTGAGAAAGACTCTCCTTGCCAATAACATTTCTATTTTACTACTGTTTGCTGTATATCTCACACAAAACTAGGCCACCTCCTTCCCTTTCTGGTAAGAATCTAAAGCCCAGGGTAAGATATCACAATGTGCCAGAAGGAAACATCTGGCTTTCGTCACCTTTACTAAAGAAGGATATGAGGAAAATAAATACATTCTGGAGAAGAAAAGCTGAGTGGCAGGGTCTCTAAACAATGAGGACAGACCACTCTGCAGCCTGGAAAGGAGAAGACCAATGGGGATGTCATAGAAACCTATTAAATCACAAAGAGATCTTGTGTATACTACAAGGAAATCCTGGAATACTTGAAAGAGATGATACCATTTAAAGGTTCAGAAATGTAGAGTTAGGACATGAAAAATAAAGTAACAACTTCACAAAACAGGTAATGCTCTAAGGATGATCATTATCATTATTCCCCTGAAAGATAGTACAGGCAATAAAATACAGTTTTAAGGAAATGGCCCTATAGTAGATTATTTTATCAAAATAAGTTACTACTAATAGGAGTTTTAGTTTTTCTCTTTAAAATTTAAAACGATTTTAATTGTGGTAAAATAAAAATAAAATTACATACAATAAAACACAAAATTTACCATCTTAACCCTGTTTAAGTGTATAGTTCAGTAGTATTAATTATATTGACATTGTTGTGTAACCAATCTCCAGAACTTTTTCAACTTGCAAAACTGAAACTCTATACCCATTAAACAATAATTTCCCATTTCTCCCTCCCTCCCCTCAGCCCCTAGCAACCACCATTTTATTTTCTATTTCTATGAGTTTGACTACCCTTGATATCTCATATAAATAGATGCATACAGTATTTGTCTTTTTGTGAGTGGCTTATTTCACTTAATGTCCTCAAGATACATCTGTGCTGTAACATATGTCAATTTCCTTCCCTTTTAAGGCTGAATAATATTCCACTGCATGTACATCTCACATTTTGTTTATCCATTCATCTGTCAGTGGACACTTGGATAGCTTGTTTTTTGGGGGCAGGGGGGAAGATGGGACCAAATACTAAAGTTGATATCCAGAGGATTAACCTGTCTTCTCCTAATGAGGTGCTTGGTATCACTATCAGAGACAGAAAGCTGGTAAGAATTGGGGCTCAAATGGTGGCCAAAGAGGTTAGACCAGAATTCAGGAGTCTAGGCAGACTCATAGGATTAAGACACACAAACCAGATACTGGGAGCATGAAAGGAAGAAGCAGCAATGGTAATTTAGGGATTGAACATGCAAGGATGTCTAAAACCAGGAGATCTTGGTACAACATTGTGAATCAACTATATTTCAATTAAAAAATGTTTTAAAAAAGTAAAACCAGGACATCACTTTGAGGAAGAGAAATACAGAAGAAAGAGTCAACAAGGGACTTCCCTGGCAGTCCAGTGGTTAAGACTTTGCCTTCCAATGCAGGGGGTGTGGGTTCAATCCCTGGTCAGGGAGCTAAGATCCCACATGCCTCATGGACAAAAAACCAAAATATAAACAGAAGCAATATTGTAACAAATTCAATAAAGACTTCAAAAAAATTTTTTAAAAAAAGAAAGAGTCAACAAAATAGTGAAGTATGAGTGAGAATCAAAGTCTGCCAAGCAGGGTCAGGAAGTACAGAAAATTAGCAGAGGACCCAGTGAGTGAGGGGTTGTACCAGAAAGGGAGGATATACTACAGGCTAGTGTATGTATCTAAGGGAGAGGTCCAGGATTCTAGCAGGCAGTATGCCACGAGGAAAGGAATGAACAGACTCTAAATAGACACTGGCTGCTCCACTCTGGCCTCTGCCCTAGGGCATGTTGATTTGATAAGAGAGAGGGGGAAAATGAAAATAGATAGGCCATCCAGAGAAAACCATAATTCAAAAAGATACACGCACACCAATGTTCACTGCAGTGCCATTCACAATAGCCAGGACATGGAAGCAACCTAAATGTCCATCAACAGAGGAATGGATAAAGAAGATATGGTACATATACACAATGGAATATTACTCAGCCACAAAAAGAACAAAATAATGCCATGTGCAGCAACATGGATGGACCCAGAGATTCTCATACTGAGTGAAGTAAGTCGACAGAGAAAGACAAATATAAGATAGCGCTTATATGTGGAATCTAAAAAAAGACTACAAATGAACTTATCTACAAAACCGAAATAGATTTACAGATATAGAAAATAAACTTATGGGAGCTTCCCTGGTGGCACAGTGGTTAAGAATCCGCCTGCCAGTGCAGGGGACACAGCTTCAAGCCCTGGACCGGGAAGATCCCACATGCCACAACTACTGAGCCATGCTCTAGAGGCCGCAAGCCACAACTACTGAGCCCGCGTGCCACAACTAGCCCACGTGCCTAGAGCCCGTGCTCCGCAACAAGAGAAGCCACCACCATGAGAAGTCTGTGCACTGCAACAAGAGTAGCCCCTGCTCGCTGCAACTAGAGAAAGCCCGCAAGCAACAATGAAGACCCAACGCAGCCAAAAATAAAATAAATAAATTTATTTAAAAAAAAAAGAAAAGAAACTTATGGTTACCAGGGAGTGGGAAGGGGAGGGATAAATTGGAGGACTGGGATTGACGCATACACACTACCATATATAAAATAGATAACTAATAAGGACCTACTGTATAGCACAAGGAACTCTACTCAATACTCTGTAATGGCCTATATGGGAACAGAATCTAAAAAAGAGTGTATATATGTATTTGTATAACAGATTCACTTTGCTGTAACCTGAAGCTAACACAACACTGTAAATCAATTACACCCCAATAAAAAAATTTTTTTTAAGTAAATAGATAGGCCAGATCTAGGAAATTTATACTGCATTCTGGAGCTGACTCTCAACATCCAAAACGGTGTGGCTACTTTGATTTCCATCCAGACTAGTGTCAATATTGGCATGGGTTGGATTTGGTGAGGCTGCAGGGATATCTACACAGCGGGGATGCCTGGGGTCCAGAGAGTGTTAGTTACAGTCTGAAAGTTGTTAGTGGGGCCTGCTATAATATGAATTTAGTGCTAATTTACACCACTTATTTTCTTGTGCCTACAGCCAAACTATGCCCATATTCCAGGGGTGGGACCAAACTGATAGTTGAAAGTTAATGGGTGGGGGGGCAGATACAAAAAGAAGAAGGGTATAGAGGTTAGAAGACAATCAGTTCTTTGCAATCCTACGCTATACAGTAATGTTACTGGTCCACTGTGAAATTTCTCAGGATGAGACATAACTGTTCAGATATTACATAAACAATATTACCAGTTTGTTTTTCTTTTCTTTCTTCTTCTTTTAAAGAGTTTAGAGTACATAAGTACGATGTGCAGGAAAAACATGTTTCTAGAAAATTATATTCACAGATAAGCTTCTCTAAATTGCCAGTTCTACTCTGCTGAGGCATGTTTTCCAGCAAACAAAATGCACTAATAAATCTATCAGGAACAGAAAGGCAGTGGGGGACAGCTGCAGCCACAGCATCCAGGAGTGACAATGATTAATTCCTACATCTGCTCAGTCAGATAGAAGCAAAGGTCACTGTGCATAGATTAGCATCCTGATCACCACCTCCTCCTAACACACACACACACACACACACACACACGGGTGCGCGTGCATGCACGCACACAGGAATAGCATCTTCCTCCATTGATCACGGCAAAGTTCAGAATATGAACTGAAATATGTCTACTGTCTGAAAACTTCCCTCCCCCCAGAAAGCAAGCTCTTTAGTGGGACAGAGATGGAAGAAGGAATAGAATAGGATCAGCAACTGATTAATGTCAGATTACTGTCTAACCTTGTTAACATCCAAATTAAGTGAAAATCTGATGCTCAGCTACATTTACGAAAGCCAAGGGAACAGGAAATTTAAGAACAAACCCTGATGCAGGAATCTGATCAAAGTAAGAAAGGCTATTATGGTGAAGCAGTTGAACACGTGGACATCTGGCATTATGTAAGGAAGGTATTTAGAAGCTGACTCTTTGTCCTCATGTTCAGCAGTCTCCTGAAGATGTTGCCACTTCCTATTCATGACTTCTACACTTATAGATACCTGACAGGTTGACTTTTTAAAAAAATAATCTTGGACCAGGAAAGGTATTTTTTAAGTGCACAAATTATAAATGTTTAGCTCAGTGAATTATTACCAAGAAAACATCTATGTAACTATCATCCAAGTCAAGAAAAAGAACATTTCAATACCTCAAAACCTCCACTCATAATTATTACCCTTTCCTTCCTCCCTAAAGGTACACCACTATCTTGACTTTTTTTTTTCCACTAGCTTGACTTTTAACACTATACTTTAGTTATGCCTTTAAAATGTATTTAAGGGGAAGCATATAGTACATGTTCTTTTGTGGCTAGCTTTTAAAATTTGTTTATGAGATTTGGTCATGTTTCTGGGTGTTAATAACTTGTTCATTTTCATTGCTGAATAGTATTTCATTGCAAGAATGTACCATAACATTTATTCCTTCTACTGTTAAAGGACAGTTGGGGTGACTACAAATAATGCTAGTGTGAATATTCTTTATACAACTTTTGGTATAAATGTGCATACATTTCTCATGGGAATAATTTAGAAGTGGATTTGCTGGATCACAAGGTATATGAATTGTTAATTTTAGAAAATATGCCATATAAGAAAAATAAGAACTAGGGATGTAATGTACAACATGGTAAATGTAATTAACACTGCTGTATGTTACATATGAAAGTTGTTAATAGAGTGACTCCTAAGAGTTCTCATCACAAGGAAAAAGTTTTTTTCTATTTCTTTAATTTTGTATCTATACAAGATGATGGAAGGTCACTAAACTTACTGTGATAATCATTTCACGATGTATGTAACAAATCATAATGCTGTACACCTTCAACTTATATAGTGTTATATGTCAATTATATCTCAATAAACCTGGGAGAAAAAAAATTTTCACAGGAAAAAAAAAGAAGATATACCAAATCACTTTCCAAAGTGGTTGTACCAATTTGCACTCTCACCATGAGCAGACAAGAATTTCACAGTTTTGCATCTTTATCTTTAAAAATTTAAGTCATTTGGTATATATCTCATAGTATTAATTTGCTTTTCCCTAGCCATAGGTAACCACTAACCTACTTTCTGTCTATATAGATTTGTCTATTCTAAGCATTTTAATAAATGGAATCATAAAATATATGGTCTTCTTCTCAAAAAGGGAAAGAAACCCAAACATAACACTAAAGATAGTCTTCAAATCAAAAGGGAAGAGAACAAAAGAAAAAAGGAACAAAAAAGAACTAAAAAAAACACAAAACAGTTAACAAAATGGCAATAAGTACATACTTATCAATACTTTAAAGGAACATGGACTAAATGATCCAATCAAGCCGCACAGCACAGGGAGATCAGCTTGGTGCTTTGTGTCTACCTAGAGGGGTGGGATAGGGAGGGTGGGAGGGAGATGCAAGAGGGAGGAGATATGGGGATATATGTATATGTGTAGCTGATTCACTTTGTTATAAAGCAGAAACTAACACACCATTGTAAAGCAATTATACTCCAATAAAGATGTTAAAAAAAATGATCCAATCAAAAGACATAGACTGGCTGAATGGATACAAAAACACCACCCATATATATGCTGCCTACAAGAGACTCACTTCAGATCTAAAGACACACAAAACTAAAAGCAAGGGGATGGAAAAAAGAATACTCCATGCAAATGGAAATCAAACAAAAGCTGGGGCAGCAATACTTATATGAGACATAATAGATGTTAAAGCAAAAACTGTAGCAAGAAACAAAGGAGGTCATTACATAATAATCAAGATATTGATACAAGAAGATACAGCAATTATAAATACATATGTGCTCAACATAGGAGCACATATAAAAAACTTTATATTTATATATATAATAAAACATTCCATCCCAAAGCAGCAGAATACACATTCTTTTCAAGTGCACATGGAATATTCTCCAGGATAGATCATTTGCTAGGCCACAAAACAAGTCTCAGGAAATTTAAGAAAACTGAAATCATATCAAGCATCTTTTCTGACCACAATACTATGAGACTAGAAATCAATTACAAGAAAATAATTGCAAAAAACATAAACATGTGGAATCTAGACAATATGCTACTAAACAACCAATGGATCACTGAAGAAATCAAAGAAGAAATTTTTTAAAAATCTGAAGACAAAAGCAAATAAAAGCACAACAATCCAAAAACTATAGGATGCAGAAAAAGCAGTTCTAAGAGGGAAGTTTATAGCGATACAAGCTACTTTAGGAAGCAACAAAAAATCTCCAATAAACAACCTAACCTCATACCTAAAGAAGAACAAACAAAACCCGAAGTTAGTAGAAGGAAAAAAAATCATAAAGATCATAGCAGAAATAAATGAAATACGGACTGAAAAACAATAGAAAAGATCAATGAAACTAACAGCTCGTTCTTTGAAAAGACAAACAAAAGTGATAAACCTTCAGCCAGACTCATCAAGAAAAAAGGAGAGAGGGCCCAAATCAATAAAATCAGAAATGAAAAATGAGAAGTTACAACTGGCACCACAGAAATACATTCTTGCTGGGTATGGCCACAGGCAAGGCCCTGACTGCTCCTTAACTAGACCATTTCTCAGGGCTGTGTTTGCAGTGAGCAACCTTGAGAGATGAGGTAACATACCCCACCCCCCAGACAAAGAATAGGCTTGTTACGATTCACTATAAAAGTGAAGAATTCCCCAGGCTTAGGTTCCTTTCCTTTAATGGTAGCCCCCTGTGTGTGCAAGTATCATCCATCATGGGCCCTGCATCATCCCCATGGGACTGATGGCATGGGAACCAGCACAAACCCAACACGAAGCTCTGACTACTGCTTTCTACCATGAGTAATGAAGTACTTTGTTTCTGACCCAAGAGTCTTGTGTCTTTTGCTAGCATAAAACAGTAACAGGCTAAGTTGTTAACTTATAAGTAGGGTAAAATCTCATACCCTACACAATTCTTTTTTTAAAATTAATTAATTAATTAATTTATTTTTGGCTGCATTGGGTCTTCATTGCTGCATGCAGGCTTTCTCTGTGGTGGTGAATGGGGGCTACTCTTCATTGCAGTGTGCAGGCGTCTCATTGTGGTGGCTTCTCTTGCTGAGGAGCACAGGCTCTAGGTGCACAGGCTTCAGTAGTTGCGGCACGCAGGCTTGGCAGTTATGGCTCATGGGCTCTAGAGCACAGGCTCAGTAGTTGTGGCGCACGGGCTTAGCCGTTCCACAGCATGTGGGATCTTCCCGGACCAGGGCTCGAACCCGTGTCCCCTGCATTGGCAGGCAGATTCTTAAACCACTGCACCACTAGGGAAGCCCCCCTACACAATTCTTATTACTCAAACTTTTTGATTTCCCAGGTAGTAAAAACCCAGCTACTGGGGATTATTGTGGGAATGCTACTTTCAATTCTGAGAAGTAACAATATGTAAATAACTACCATCTAAATCATTATCACAAATGACAGTGAGATAAGGTCTTAGAATAAAAGATAGTCCTTTAATTGAACAAGTTTATCTTCATGCAAAACTTACGACATTGCCCTTGTTTTGTGCATTTCAGAGGAGGCACCAGGAGAGCCTCCCTTTTGACATGAAAGGTCTACTTTGCTCCAAGAGTTAATTTGGTCCTTATTAAACTGCATGAGGAATCTAGGAAAAAAGAGTGCATTCTCCCATATCAGTCATTAATACCTAGCACACTTCACAGATGGGTTTTAGGTCACCTAGCAGGGCCCTTTGGAAAAGGACACCAAATATGGTATACTTTTTCATTCATGAGAACCTTCTCGAAAAAATAAGAATGTTTATGGACTACATTTTTAATAGCTTTAATGAGTGTAACTGACATACAATCAACTGTATGATTTTTGAGGATTATATGATTTATTAAGTTTTGATATATGTATATACCTGTGAAATATTCGCTACAATGAAGGTAATGAACCATCACCCCCAAAAGTTTCCACATGCCCCTTGGTCATCCCTCCTTCCTGCTCTTGTGTTACCCCCGACCTGCAGGCAACCACTCATCTGATCTCTATCACTACAGATTAGTTAACAATAGATTAATTTTCTAGAATTTGTATAATTGGTATTATATAGTATACAATCTTTTTTGCCTGTCTTCCTTCACTCAGCATAATTATTTTGATATCCATCCACGTTGTTCCAAATATTAATAATTATTTTAATGCTGAGTAGTATTTCATTGTATGGATATACCAAAATTTGTTTATCCGTTCACTTGTTGATAGATATTTGTTATTTGCAGTTTTTGGCTATTACAAATAAAACTGTTATGAACATGGTATACAAGTATGGTATACATATAGCTTAATTTCTCTGGGTGAAAACCTGAGAGCAGAATGACTGGATCATATGGTAGCCATATGTTGAACTTTTAAAGAAACGTTCAGGCTGTTTTCCAAAGTGGTTGTACCATATTACATTCCCACCAGCAGTATATGCCAATTTAGCCAGTCTTTCAAAATTTCAACCATTCTAATAGGTGTGTAGTGGTATTTCATTGTGGTTTTAATATGCATTTCCCTATGACGAATGGTGTTGACTATCTTTTCACATGTTTATTTGCCATCCATATATCTTCTGTGGTGAAGTGTCTGTTCAAACCTTTCACTCATTTTTTTGTTGTTGTTGGATTGCTTCTTTTATTATCAATTTTTAGTATTATTTATATATTCTGGATACAAGTTGTTTATCAGATACATGACTTGCAGATATTTTCTTCCAGTATGTGGCTTTCTTTTCATTTTCTTAAGTTTCTCTTTAGAAGAGAAGATGCTTCTAATTTTGATGAAGTTCAACTCATCAATGCTTTGTTTTATGGATTTTACTTTTATTGTTGTACCTAATAAATCTTTGCTTATTATAAGGTCACAAAATTGTTATCCTATGCTTTCTTTGAGAAGTTTTACAGTTTTAGATTTTTTTTAGATTTAATAGATAGGTCTATGATCCATTTTCAGTTAATTTCTAAACATGGCACAAGATGTAGATCAAAGTTCATTTCTGCATATGGGTATCCAATTGTTCCAGCACCATTTGCTGAAAAGACTGACTGTCCCTTCTCCACTGAATTGCCTTTGCACCTTTGTTGAAAAGCAGTTTCTCATGTATGCATAGGTTTATTTCTGGATTCTATCTGTTCTGTTGATGTATATGTCTATCTTTACCCAATACCAAACTGTCTTCATTACTGTAGCTTTGTAACATCTTGAAATCAGGTGGTCCTAGTCCTCCAACTTTATTCTTCTTTAAAGTTGTTTTGGCTCTTCTAGGTGCTTCATATTTCCATGTGAATCATAGAAACAGCTTGTCAATTTATATAAAAAAAGGCCAGCTGAATTGTGATTGTGATTGGGTTTAGTCTATAGATCAATAAGGGGAGAATTAACAATATTGAGTCTTCTAACCCATGAACACAATATGTCTCCATTTATTTAGAATTTCTTTAATATCTCTCAGCAATGTTTTGCAGTTTTCAATGCACAAGTATTTCACATTGTTTGTTAGATTTATCCCTAAATATTTCATATTTTTTATGCTACTGTAAATGGCATTACTTTTAATTTCACTTTTCAATTGTTTTTACTATATAGAAATACAGTTGAGTTTTGTACATTGATCTTGTACCCTGCAAACTTGTTAAAATAATTTATTAGTTCTAATTGTTTTTTTAAAAAAAATAGATTCCATTGAATTTTCTGTATAGATGATCAGGTGACCTGAAGGTAAGCCATTTTAGTTCTTCCTTTCTAAGTTAGGTGACTTTTATTTCTCTTTGCATTGGCTAAAACCTTCACTGTTGAATAGAACTGGTGAGAGCAGACATCTTGCTTCTGATCACAATGGGAAAGCATTTAGTCTTCTACCATTAAAAATGGTAGGGAAGGGGCTTCCCTGGTGGCGCAGTGGTTGACAGTCCGCCTGCTGATGCAGGGGACACGGGTTCGTGCCCCGGTCCGGGAAGATCCCACATGCTGCGGAGCGGCTAGGCCCGTGAGCCATGGTCACTGAGCCTGCGTGTCCGGAGCCTGTGCTCCGCGACGGGAGAGGCCACAACGGTGAGAGGCCCGCGTACCGCAAAAAAAAAAAAAAAAAAAAAAAAAAATGGTAGGGAAGGCAGCTATGCTCACTACTATACCACCAACGCACACCAAACATAAAATAGATAGCTAGTGGGAAGCAGCCGCATAGCACAGGGAGATCAGCTTGGTGCTTTGTGACCACCTAGAGGGGTGGGATAGGGAGGGTGGGAGGGAGGGAGATGCAAGAGGGTAGAGGTATGGGAACCAATGTATATGTATAACTGATTCACTTTGTTATAAAGCAGAAACTAACACACCATTGTAAAGCAATTATACTCCAATAAAGATGTTAAAAAAATGGTAGGGAGTTCTTTTCTATTTTACTTTGTTGAGATTTTATCAGGAATGGATGTTGAACCTTGTCAAATGCTCTTTCTATGCCTATTAAGATGATCATATGGTTTTCTTTTTTAGTTGGTAAACATGGTGTATTATATTGATTGATATATGGATGTTAAAACAACTTTGCATTCCTGGAATAAACTTCACTTTGTCATGATGAATTATCCTTTTGATATTGGTTGTACTCAATTTGTTAAAATTTTGTTTAGAATTTTGGATCTATGTTCATGAGCCTATAGCCTTTTTCTCTTCTAAATTCTTTGTTTCCTAACTCATTACAGTAAGTTAGGAAATGCTTCCTTATTTTCAGTTTCTTAGAAGACTTTGTGTAGAACTAGTAACATTTCTACAATACAGGCACAGGGGTGCCTCTGGCTCAGGGTCTCTCACAAGTATACCCCTTGGTGAGCCATGGCTGCAGTCCTCCAAGGCTCGACTGGGGGAAAATCTGTTTCCAAGCTTATTCACACTGCTCTTAGCAGGACTCAGAAGATCTATTTTGAAGCTCACTGACATGGCTGTTAATAAGCCTCAGGTCCTTGATGGCCACAGACTGGAACATCAGCTCCTGGCCATGTGGGCCTCTCTGCAGGGCAGCTCACAAAATGGAAGGTGGCATCCCTCAGAGTGAGTGAGTGAAAGAGTGAGAGGGATCCAAGTTGGAAGCCATAGTCTTTTTGTAACCTTATCCCAAGTGACTAATAAGCAAATCAGTCAGTCTAGCCCATACTCAAGGAGAAGAGATTTCACAATATTGTGACTACCAGGAGGTAGGACTTATTGGAGAACATTTTAGAGACTGCCTACCAAAGTTGTTCATGATATTAACTTATTTTCCTTCTAATATTTATAGAATCTTTAGTGATGACAGCTCTCTCTCCCTTACTTGGGTAGTTATATATTCTCTCTTTTTTTTCCTGGTCACTTGGTCTAGAAGTTGGTCAGTCTTATTGATCTTCATAAAGTTTTTGGTTTTGCTGTTTTTATCTGTTGCTTTTCTGTTTTTCATTTTATAAGTTTCCACTTTGATTTTTATTATTCCTTTCTTCTGTTTATTTGGGGACTCATCTGCTCTTGTTTTCTGTTTTGTAAGGTGGATCTTTCTTCTTTATAATATGGAGTTTAGTGCTCTAATTTCCCCTGAAGTACTGCTTTAATGGCATCCAAAAATTTTTGATATATTGTGTTTACACCTTCATTCAGTTGAAAATACTTTCTAGTTTCCCTTCTGATTTCTTCTTTGACCATGGGTTATTTTAAAGTATTCTATTTAGTTTCCAAATATTTCAGAATTTTCCAGAGATCTCTCTGTTATGGATTTCTAATTTAATTCCATTCTGGTCAGAGAACATACTTTGTATAATTTGAATCCTTTTAAATTTAATAAGATCTTCTCTATGGCCCAGAAGGTGATCTATCTTGGTAAATGTTCTGTGTGTACTTGAAAAGAATGTGTATTCTGCTCCTGTTGGGTGTAGGATTATACAAATGTCAATTAGGTCAAGTTGGTTGATGGAGTTGTTCAAGTCTTCTGTATCTTTACAGATTTTCCCTTGTAGACTACATTTTAAAATGTTATCAAAAATGCAGTATTGGTGACTGAACTTGAACACTGCTACATTATTTTTATTTTATTAAAATGTTTTTCTTACTCTGGCACACACATGCATGTGTGTGCACACACAGAGTCACATTCACAAATTTAGAGACCACAGAACTGGAGTGAAATGAGGCATCTAACTGTGATGCTGCACCTTTGAACAAATTTTACTATTTAAGAAAGCACTTTTGAAACTGGGTTATTTTATGTTTCCTTGTCTGACCTTGTAAGCTACTTAACTGCAAAATGTGTTTTTACTCACAGCGCCTCTTAATATGTTACTTTTTATGCCAAGTCATGCTCCCGCTGCAAGCAAGACAAGGAACAAAGTCTTTAGTAGAATGAAACAAATACAGGTGCTTCTGCTATAACACTGTTTACAAGTGTTCAGACATATAAATGCTTTTTAAAAAACCTCACATTCTACAAAATTGTGGATAAAAGTAATGGCTTATGGGAAAATAATGTGGGGCCATAACATATGAAACACATTTAACTTTGTAACCAGAATACTAATAAAAAATAATAATTATCTCAATTAAAATCCTAGTACTCAGTAAATGTCCACTACCACTTGTACCCAGGATCACAGCTGATTTTTACAGCCTTAAATCTGCAAGACATAGGTCCTTAAGGGCATTCACCTCCAATAGATAACATTGTCATCAAAATCTAATTTGGATCTCTGTTTTCTTCAGCAATCAATTGTTTTTAAATACGAGGGAAATGTCTTCTTCATGTCTTCATCTACTCCTGCAACTTCATCAGATAGCGTCACATTGTAGGTAGAATACCAGTTCTTGAAGCCATTAAACCAGCTACTGCTTGCACTGCTATCACAGTATTCTTAGCTTAAGGCTTCCTTCTTTAACTGTAAGAAAGCTTGCCCCTGGATGCTTTAAACTATTGATTAGCTGGGGAAAAAATTACATATGAACCAATGATGTTATTTTCTTATTTGCCAATTGGGTACTAACTTGCATTATAGAAATGTGTTGTAACTGAAAATAGTATACTCCATAGTTTTCTAACCTTGGAATGTGTGGTTTTCCTAGTCATTTTCTTGGCAGCAGCTACTGCTGGGATTTAAATCTCCTTACTCCCAGGATCACTGAAAACATATTTACTGAGCACTTACTACGTTCCAGTCTGTTCTAAATGCTGGAAACAGTGGTGAGCATGACAGACAAGGTCCTTGTGTTCACAGACTTTACATTCTGGTGGGGGATGCAGACAATAAACAGGTAAATCAATAAATGTGGTATTATCAGAGAGTGATACTTGCTATGAAGAAAATAAAACAGGGTGATGGGATATGGCATGAGACGTAGGGGGCTGGGTGGCCATTCTGTAGAGACGCTACCTTAGATAGGATGATCAGGGAAATCCTCCCTGAAGAGATGACAATTGAGACAAGACCTATCAGATGAGAAGGAACTAGTCATGGGACGATCTGGAGAAGACTGTCAGGCAGTGGGAACAGTAAAGTGACAGTAAATCAAAGGCCTTAAGATGGGAGTGGGCTTAGTGTATTTGAGGGACAGAATGAAAAGTGGCTGGGGAAGCTTCAGGGGTGCCCCCAGGGCCAAGTGCCACTCCTCACTGCCGTGCTGAGGTTGACCCAGTAGATCAAGCCACTGCTGCCTAACAGTTCCATGTCCTCCAAGCCTCAGATGGCCAGTGGCACCCCAAAATGCCTGCAGACAAATCCAACTGACTGACCCTCATCTGAGTGCCAAGCCCAGGCAACGGAGCATAATACACTTGATCGCCACAAAGTGTCAGGCTGCTGTGGGGACAGGCGAGTTTGGCATCTCTGAGGGGGTTGTTGAAATCTGACATGGGCTCCATCCAGAAATCACCTGTAGACCAGGGAGAGAAGGCTGGAGCAGGGCTTCTCAGGAGGGAGCCTGGGATAGCTGGGGCAGGAGGATGGCACAGAGTGGGAGAGATGGGGTGGGCCTTGAGGGAAGGACTGGATACCAGTGAAGGAAAGATTCTGCAAGTCCCTTCAGAAAAAAAGCCATCACTTTGTTTCTTTTGTCAGTCCTGGGTGCCATACGCCCTTACCTGGATGAGCCAGTGACTTTCCAACCAGTCACAATTGCCTAGCAGAATAGCCAGGTGGTGGGGCTTCACTATTTTTACGGAAACCTTAGCTTACCCAGACTGGTTCCAATTGTGCTGCCATAAACTTTAATGCTTTGGAATATTTCTCTATGTGCTCTCTATTTTTAATACAAATACCTCATCTTCTCAGAAAGATCTCACCATCCTTTATGAGGAGAGACTCTTCATTCTCTTCTTTGGATATCCTTGTAGTAGTTAGCACAAGAGTGGGCCAGACCTTTCTCCTTCTCAAGAGGGAATTGTACTGCAAGGCCAGGCCTCCTTCGGGGACAGCTTCTCACATAGTTTAATGCCACAGTAGAACACAAGCTTTGCTGATACCAGCCAGCAGCTCGTGGTGCCAAAATGACACTAACACTCTGGGTTTCATGTTTCAGGCAACGAGATATGAGAAACTAGGCATGGGGCTGCTTACCTGTTCTTCCTGCAGCGAATTGTGAAGCCAAGAAAGAAGGCTATCAGCAGAATTCCACAGCTGAGGAAAGTCCAAACAACACCCAAGAGGGCAGGAGATAATGAAGAAATGGTCTTACTGCTGTGGTGGGAAGAGGTCTGAGAACAGAATGAAGAGAAGCTGTTAGGAACGAAGGCTCTTCTATAGATCAAACATGATCTGCCCCCATCACCCCCAGAGCTGGGACATAATGTCCTGCATAAGCATTTCCTCCTTGTACTTCTCCCCCCTCCACCACCACTACCATCATCAACAATAATAACAACAACGTGTACATCTAAGCAGCCCTGACACCCCATGGCTGCTCACTTACAATTGTTGTCCTGCAGAGATCATGAAGGGGTCTCCGCTCCAGCTCCTGGCCAGGAAAACCATCACACAATTCAGAGCAGTTTATTTCAGACTCCATGTCATCATATGCCCCTCTTGGTATGTGTTTATTCACAGTCTTGGTTACCCACCAGTAGATAACCAGAAGATCTTTGAGTAAAACAGAAGAGCAACTCAAATCTTTTCTTCAGAGGTGTCATTTTGAAGTTGGCTCCTGGTGCAGAATCTGGGACGAACAATCCATTCAGGTGGAAGTGGAGAGTTATTTCACTAAGCTCCTTCATCAGACACCCTCCAGGCTCTCCTCGTCCCCTGCTGCCAGTGCAGACCATGTGAGTCAAGAGCGGGCATCTTAGTAACCATGAAGTCACACACTGTGATGATTCTGGCTTGCCACCAGATGGCAGTCGCTGCTCCAAGTACTCTCACACAGGTCTCAAAGGAGAAGAATGCAATTAAGCCTGTTAAAAAACAAATGTTATTTATATATAACACACACAAATAAACACAAACACACACATATATGTAAATGGCTTATTACAGAGGTTTAAAATATTTTACACATTTTAACTATATATTTTTATTATATGTAGTTATATACATTATATATAACAAAGGTTTAAAATATAGTATATATTTAAATAAATATATTTCAAAACCTCTTTAATAAACAATACTTTAAAAACAAAGACAAAGCACACCTAACAATTTATAGATATACAGCTCTACAGTCCCTCTTCTGATCCCTTTTATGGTCCAGCACTACAAGAATTTTAGTTTCAATATGTGAACACATCTTCTTTTTTCCCCAGTGGAAACCCCCCCTGCCCTTCAAAGATATTTCTATGCAACTTAGGGATTAAGCTCTGTCTGATCCTGGGTGGTGGTAGGCTCAGGTGCCCATACCGTCTGCATACATTGTCTGTTCGTTGGTCCTGTTCACTCCTGTTAGCTCAGTGAAGGGAGGAACATTCTATGCCCAGTCAGCTGGGATCTCAAAAGGATATGCAAGCCCTTTGCCAAGAGTTTTCTGTTTGTTTATTTTTTAACTGTTAGACTACTAGAAGTGGGATAGGCTACTCAGGTAATAGGGAGAGAAACTGAGGGTTCTAAGAATTCCCACAGAGTGAGCAAGTGGCCAGAGGATGGTGTTATTTCTCTCAGAAGGTGATTGCAATATGAATACTGTGATCTAAAAAAAAGCTCTACCTTGCAGAACAAAAGTAGAAATGTTCAAAAGTAGAGAGGCTTAAATTAACTCCAGCAGAAAAGGCAGACACGTCCCCAATACTTTGAAGCAATCTACCCCGTAACAGAGAAACAGATTTGAAATTTTACCAGTGGGAATTTAAAAAAGGATGCCACTTCTGCTTTGTGTTTCTGAAACAGCTTAGCACAGTTTTCTTTTATTGTGGAGGAAACTTGGAAGAGGAAAAAAATCAATTATTATTATTCCAATGGCCACTGAATACAGGACTTGTGTTTAAGTCAGAACAATAGTGACTGGTGTAGAATGCCATCTTTGGATTCTGCATGCTTAGACAGGAACAATATAGCACCAGGTGCTGCCCATATATTGGCCTCTCATATCTTCCTGAATTATTTACCAGGCTCATTACAATGAAATCCCAAGAGAACTAAAAGCCACTACCTCCTGTCAAGACATTTAAATTCTTGTGAAGTCTGATCAGATTACTGAATGCAAAATTAAGGAGTAAATATAAAAATCTGACTATTTGCATCTTAATTTAGTTGAAAATTTAATTGCTAAAAAGATAATGTTTTTTTCTTAAAAGTTAGACATCCCCTATCGTGCTTTCTAGCATAGAGCAATACTGGAAGCCACAGGGAGGACTATATGATGGATTGAAAAATATATTTTTCCTGTATTGCCCTTTTAATCATACTGGCAAATAAGTACACTTACATTTAAACCATAATTAAGTCCCTGTCTGTGTATCCTTACATCATATAGATGTGTGTGTGTATATATGTAAAACCTAATTTTGTTCTCACAACTGTGTCATGTGAGGTAAACAAGACATCTCCTCGTTTTCACATAAGAAAACTGAAGAGCAGAAAAGTGGAGAATCTTGCTCCAAATCTGCAGAGGCGGGACTCAAATCCAGGAGTTTAACTGAAAGGTCAATGTCCTCCCAGTTAATACCCTGCATGGGGCAGACACCCTGGACTGACCTCACCCCAAGAAGACACCAATGGCCTGTTAGGTTTCTTCATGTTTAGTTCCCAGAGCTTCACATCTATGGGATCTCTGGAGTGTGGCCCACAACAGTATGTCTATATCAGTAACTCTCAACTGGGGCAATTTTGCACATCCAGAGGACATTTGGCAGTGTCTGGACACATTGTGGTTGTCAAAACTGAGAGGAAGGTGCTACTGACATGTGGTAGGTAGAGGCCAGGGATGCTGTTAAACATCCTACAATTCACAGAATGGTCCAAATAACAAAGACTTATCCAGCCCCAAATGTCAGTAATGCTAAGGTAGAGAAACCCTGGTCAACACTGTGGATCTCAGAAGGGCTAACAACCTTAAGCCCAAATCATCTCTGGGAGATTCTGTGAACATGATAGGATTGTCCAGCTGAACATAAATTTCTGAGTACATTCTAAAGGTCACCTTGGACAGACTGAACTCACTGGCATGGAACTTTGAATGCTAGGCACCCCTCCAGTCCATGGATATCCAGTGTAGGAACTTTATAAACCATGATACTAGGCTCTTCCACGGGGCAGGCATTCAATTATAACATTAGCACACATTTACAGATTCACACATGAAGAAGTGGTGAAACAAGTGAATGGCTTAGTTATTGAGAGGACAGAGTTGAATGATTTCAAAAAGTATTGAGTGATTGGGAAAGTGGGTGGGAAGGAGTGTGTCAGAGGGGATAATAGTGAGGCATTTGACCATAACATAGATACAGAATCCAAGGCACAAAGAGAAAGGTCTGCCAGGCTCCTCCAAGAGCAATTCCCGCCCCCACCAAAGTCTACAGAGGTAAACTGTCTAGTCCACAGATAGTAGCAGGCCCAAGAAGATGAAATGGTAGGGCTTACAATTTATTTGACAGAATCCTGCCCGGTGATTAGGATCAGCAAAACAGATACTGCATCAATTACACTGTTCCAAAGAGCAAGATGGTCCTTTACAGGTTCGTAACTCTCAACAGCCCCCATATCTTTCCACAAAAATCTACCCTATTCTTCTACACATTATTTCTGGCTATTGAAAAAGTAGTCCTACAATTACTGTCTTTTAAAAATTTGTTTTGTAGTTGGTACAACTTCTGCTTCTGTTCATGAAGAATTAACTGCTATTGGAATTGCCATCCTGCTGTAAACACCTCGAAAACCAGACAAAATATACAAAGCAACTCTTACCAGATATTGGATAACAGATTTCACAGGACTTTGGAAAACAAATGAGGTGAACCTACAATTGACTGACAGATATAAAGTGAAATATAAATAAATAAATATGTCCTTCCAGTGACAATAATTGATCCCAAGTTACTGCCTGAAGGCAGTTCCCAGGCCACAGCACAAGGAGGGAAACCCAAAGAGAGCCTAGAAGCCTTGCTGAGGTAAGGAGAATAGATTGCAGTTTAGGGACATCAGGCAAACAAATTTGTGAGGCAGAGTAATGAAGAAGATGGAGATACCAAGAAAGAGAGTGCTTTGGAAACCTGCAGGGGATCCTCTCAGTCTTTTTCTGAGTATTGATCTAGGCATGAGTGAGAGGAAACTACTTGAAGTGAAAGAAATAACCACTGGTAGGCAGTAGCTGAACATTTCCTGGAGTTCACACAGGGTTGGGAATACTTTGTGTTCCCACCAGCCAGAGTGGAGAGACGTCATAATATACAGGACATTGGATACAATTCTCAGAAAAAAATGGGGCTAAATAAACCCTAGACTAGAAACTACTCTGGACCTTCCCTAAAAATGCTCAAAAGTAAGCCTTAAAAGGATCAGATTGATCCACAAAAAACCTAACTGCATTCCAGAACAAAATACAATGTTGGTTCAAGGAATACAAGAGCCAGCACTCAACAACATAAAATTCAAAATGTCCATCATCAATAAAAAATTACCAGGCATGCAAAGATGCAAGAAATAAGATCTATAACAATACACTTTAAAAATTCAATAAAAACATACAGAGGGACTTCCCTGACAGTCCAGAGGTTAGGACACCACACTTCCACGGCAGGGGGCACAGATTTGATCCCTGGTCAGGTAATTAGGATCCTGCATCCTGTGCAGCGCAGCCAAAAAATAGGAAAAAAATAAAGAAATAACAGAAATAATATAATTGGCACATGAGGCCTTTTTTTTTTTTTTTTTTTTTTGCGGTACGCGGGCCTCTCACTGCTGTGGCCTCTCCCGTTGCGGAGCACAGGCTCCGGATGCGCAGGCTCAGCAGCCATGGCTCACCAGCCCAGCCGCTCCACGGCATGTGGGACCTTCCTGGACCAGGGCATGAACCCGCATCCCCTGCATCGGCAGGCAGACTCTCAACCGCTAGCGCCACCAGGGAAGCCCACATAAGGACTTTAAAACAACTATTATAAATATGCTCAAAGATATAAAACAGAACATAAACAAAATGAAAGGTGAAATGGAGAATATATTTTAAAAACCCAAACAGAATTCTAGAGATTAAAATGCAATTACAAAATTAAAAATATAGTAGATTAGACACTCCAAAAATAAAATATTGGTGATCCACCAGAGGGGAGACAGCAGAAGCAAGAAGAACTACAATCCTGCAGCCTGTGGAACAAAAACCACATTCACAGAAAGACAGACAAGATGAAAAGGCAGAGGGCTATATGCCAGATGAAGGAACAAGATAAAACCCCAGAAAAACACCTAAATGCAGTGGAGATAGGCAACCTTCCAGAAAAAGAATTCAGAATAACGATAGTGAAGATGATCCAGGACCTCGGAAAAAGAATGCAGGCAAAGATCAAGAAGATGCAAGAAATGTTTAACAAAGACCTAGAAGAATTAAAACACAAACACCTAGAAGAATTAAAGAACAAACAAACAGAGATGAACAATACAATAACTGAAATGAAAAATATACTAGAAGGAATCAATAGCAGAATAACTGAGGCAGAAGAAAAGATTTTTAAAAATTAAAAAAAAAAAAAAGAAGAACAGATAAGTGACCTGGAAGACAGAATGGTGGAATTCACAGCCATGGAACAGAATAAAGAAAATAAGAATGAAAAGAAATGAAGACAGCCTAAGTGACCTCTGGGACAACATTAAACGCAACAACATTCGCATTATAGGGGTTCCAGAAGGAGAAGAGAGAGAGAAAGGACCCGAGAAAATATTTGAAGAGATTATAGTCAAAAACTTCCCTAACGTGGGAAAGGAAAGAGCCACCCAAATCCAGGAAGTGCAGAGAGTCCCAGGCAGGATAAACCCAAGGAGAAACACACTGAGACGCATAGTAATCAAACTGGTAAAAATTAAAGACAAAGAAAGCAGCAAGGGAAAATCAACAAATAACATATAAGGGAACTCCTTATATATATTTCTCAGCAGAAACTCTACAAGCCAGAAGGGAGTGGCATGATATATTTAAAGTGATGAAAGGGAAGAACCTACAACCAAGATTACTCAACCCAGCAAGGATCTCATTCAGATTCAATGGAGAAATCCATTGAATCTGAATGGAGAAATGGAGAAATCAAAACCTTTACAGACAAGCAAAAGCTAAGAGAATTCAGTACCATCAAACCAGCTCTACAACAAATGCTAAAGGAACTTTTCTACGTGGGAAACACAAGAGAAGAAAAGGACCTACAAAAACAAACCCACAACAATTAAGAAAATAGTAACAGGAACATACATATTGATAATTACCTTAAACATGAATGGATTAAATGCTCCAACCAAAAGACACAGGCCTGCTGAATGGATACAAAAACAAGACCCATATATATTCTGTCTACAAGAGACCCACTTCAGACCTAGGGACACATACAGACTGAAAGTGAGGGGATGGAAAAAGCTATTCCATGCAAATGTAAAACAAAAGAAAGCTGCAGTAGCAATACTCATATCAGATAAAATAGACTTTAAAATAAAGAATGTTACAAGAGACAAGGAAGGACACTACATAATGACCAAGGAATCAATCCAAGAAGAAGATATAACAATTACAAATATATATGCACCCAACATAGGAGCACCTCAATACATAAGGCAACTGCTAACAGCTATAAAAGAGGAAACCGACAGTAACACAAAAATAGTGGGGAACTTTTAACACCTCACTTACACCAATGGACATATCATCCAAACAGAAAATTAATAAGGAAACACAAGCTTTAAATGACACAATAGACCACACAGATTTAATTGATATTTATAAGACATTCCATCCCAAAACAGCAGATTACACTTTCTTCTCAAGTGCACACGGAACATTCTCCAGGATAGATCACATCTTGGGTCACAAATCAAGCCTCAGTAAATTTAAGAAAATTGAAATCATATAAAGCATCTTTCTGACCACAACGCTATGAGATTAGAAATCAATTACAGGGGAAAAAACGTAAAGAACACAAACACATGGAGGCTAAACAATACATTAGTAAATAACCAAGAGATCACTGAGGAAATCAAAGAGGAAGTCAAAAAATACCTAGAGACAAATTACCATGAAAACACGATGATCCAAAACCTATGGGATACAGCAAAGGCAGTTCTAAGAGGGAAGTTTATAGCTATACAAGCCTACCTCAACAAACAAGAAAAATCTCAAATAAACTATCTAACTTTACACCTAAAGGAACTAGAGAAAGAAGAACAAACAAAACCCAAAGTTAGTAGAAGGAAAGAAATCATAAAGATCAGAGCAGAAAAACATGAAATAGAAACAAAGAAAACAGCAAAGATCAATAAAACCAAAAGCTGGTTCTTTGAGAAGATAAACGAAATTGATAAACCATTAGCCAGACTGATCAAGAAAAAGAGGAGAGGACTCAAATCAATAAAATTAGAAATGAAAAATGAGAAGTTACAACAGACACTGCAGAAATACAAAACATCCTAAGAGAGTACTACAAGCAAACCTATGCCAATAAAATGGACAACCTGGAAGAAGTGGACAAATTCTTAGAAAGGTATAACCTTCAAAGACTGAATCAGGAAGAAATAGAAAATATGAACAGACAAATCACAAGTAATGAAATTGAAAGTGTGATTAAAAATCACACTTCCAACAAACAGAAGTCCAGGACCAGATTGCTTCACAGGTGAATTCTATCAAACATATAGAGAAGAGCTAACACCCATCCTTCTCAAACTCTTCCAACAATTGCAGAGGAAGGAACCTCCAAACTCATTCTATGAGGCCACCATCACCCTGATACCAAAACCAGACAAAGATACTACAAAAAAAGAAAATTACAGACCAATATCACTGATGAATATAGATGCAAAAATCCTCAACGAAATACTAGCAAACAGAATCCAACAACACATTAAAGAATCATACACCATGATCAAGTGGGATTTATCCCAGTGATGCAAGGATTATTTAATATATGCAAATCTATCAATGTGATACACCATACTAACAAATTGAAGAATAAAAACCATACGATCATATCAATAGATGCAGAAAAAGCTTTTGACAAAATTCAACACCCATTTATGATAAAAACTCTCCAGAAAATGGGCATAGAGGGAACCCACCTCAACATAATAAAGGCCATATATGACAAACACACAGCAAACATCATTCTCAATGGTGAAAAACTGAAAGCATTTCCTCTAAGATCAGAAACAAGACAAGGATGTCCACTCTCGCCACTATTATTCAACATATTCTGGAAGTCCTAGCCATGGCAATCAGAGAAGAACAGGAAATAAAAGGAATACACATTGGAAAAGAAGAAGTAAAACTGTCACTGTTTGCAGATGACATGATGCTATACATAGAGAATCCTAAAGATGCCACCAGAAAACTACTAGAGGTAATCAATGAATTTGGTAAAGCTGCAGGATACAAAATTAATGCACAGAAATCTCTTGCATTCCTATACACTAATGATGAAAAATCTGAAAGAGAAATTAAGGAAACACTCCCATTTACCACTGCAACAAAAAGAATAAAATACCTAGGAATAAACCTACCTAGGGAGACAAAAGACCTGTATGCAGAAAACTATTAAGACACTGACGAAAGAAATTAAAGATGATACAAACAGATGGAGAGATATACCACATTGTTGGATTGGAAGAATCAATATTGTGAAAATGACTATACTACCCAAAGCAATCTACAGATTCAGTGCAATCCCTATGAAATTACCAATGGCATTTTTTACAGAACTAGAATAAAAATCTTAAAATCTGTATGGAGACACAAAAGACCCCCAATAGCCAAAGCAGTCTTGAGGGAAAAAAACGGAGCTGGAGGAATCAGGCTCCCTGACTTCAGACTATACTACAAAGCTACAGTAATCAAGACAGTATGGTACTGGCACAAAAACAGAAATATAGATCAATGGAACAGGATAGAAAGCCCAGAGATAAACCCACGCACCTATGGTCAACTAATCTATGACAAAGGAGGCAATGATATACAATGGAGAAAAGACAGTCTCTTCAATAAGTGGTGCTGGGAAAACTGGACAGCTACATGTAAAAGAATGAAATTAGAACACTCCTTAACACCATACACAAAAATAAACTCAAAATGGATTAAAGACATAAGTGTAAGACCGGACACTGTAAAACTCTTAGAGGAAAACATAGGAAGAACACTCTTTGACATAAATCACAGCAAGATCTTTTTTGATCCACCTCCTAGAGTAATGGAAATAAAAACAAAAATAAACAAATGGGACCTAATGAAACTTAAAAGATTTTGCAAAGCAAAGGAAACTACAAACAAGATGAAAAGACAACCTTCAGAATGGGAGAAAATATTTGCAAACGAATCAATGGACAAAGGATTAATCTCCAAAATATATAAACAGCTCATACAGCTCAATATTAAAAAAAAAACCAACCCCATCAAAAAATGGGCAGAAGACCTAAACAAACATTTCTCCAGAGAAGACATACAGATGGCCAAGAGGCACATGAAAAGCTGCCCAACATCACTAATTATTAAAGAAATGCAAATCAAAACTACAATGAGGTATCACCTCACACCAGTTAGAATGGGCATCAACAGAAAGTCTACAAACAACAAATGCTGGAGAGGGTGTGGAGAAAAGGGAATCCTCTTACACTGTTGGTAGGAATGTAAATTGATACAGCCACTATGGAGAACAGTATGGAAGGTCTTTAGAAAACTAAAAATAGAATTACCATATGACCCAGCAATCCCACTACTGGGCATATACCCAGAGAAAACCATAATTCAAAAAGACACATGCACCCCAATGTTCATTGCAGGACTATTTGCAATAGCCAGGTCATGGAGGCAACCTAAATGCCCATCGACAGCCGAATGTATAAAGAAGATGTGGTACATATATACAATGGAATATTACTCAGCCATAAAAGGGAACAAAATTGGGTCATTTGTAGAGACGTGGATGGATCTAGAGACTGTCATACAGAGTGAAGTCAGAAAGAGAAAAGCAAATATCGTATATTAACGCATATATGTGGAACCTAGAAAAATGGTACAGATGAACTGGTTTGCAGGGCAGAAACAGAGACACAGATATAGAGAAAAAAGTATGGACACCAAGGGGGGAAAGTGGCAGGGGTGGTGGTGGTGGTGTGATGAATTGGGAGATGGGGATTGACATGTATACACTAATATGTATAAAATGGATAACTAATAAGAACCTGCTATATAAAAAATAAATAAAATAAAATTCAAAACTTCAAAAAAAACCAAAATTAAATCAAAAAGAAAATAAATATCTAAAAATTAGAAAGCAAGCTGAAACAAATTATTATCATCAAGTTAATGACATAACCACATAGAGAAGAATCATTTTAAGTAAAAGTAATTTGATTATATACCCGAAAGACAAAAAATAACCACAAAGAAATCTTAAATGGCATTAAGTGGGTATTGTTCCTATTTTATATAGATGGATATAAATACATATACACATACACGCATCTACCTATTAGATAAAGCAAATAAGTAATTATGTTCATGTCAATGGGAACTAAGAATTTCAAAGTAAGAGAAAAAAATATGCATATAAAATAAAATAAGTTAAAAATCTCTCAATCTTTTATTTAAATGGGAAATATCAGTATGGACTCAAAATTTTTCTTTTTCTAAAATATTCATATTTCCTAGTCTGTTAACTGAAGTTTGGAAGTAAGTACAACATAGCAACAATAAGCACTCCAAGTGCCCAGATTGTAGTCTCTAAAACCATTTTTCACTAAAAGGAATCAGGTTTCTTTAGTGAAATAGTCAATTTAAGCTACGGAGCTGGAAATATATGAGATGAAACTGGGACATTTTGTCATACTAGAGCATGAAAAATTATCAGACTACAGAGAGTACAGAATCATGTCAAAGGGATGCAGGAGTCAACAGGCTTCCACTGGTCAATGACAGGATAATTTAAGCATCAAAAAGAACAATAACTGTAATGCACTGAAACATATATGGCACATAGTAGGCATGCAATAAATGATTATTGAATAAATGAACAAAATTAGCATTGTAGGTATTAGTAAAATATTGTCGAAGGTGTGGTCTACAACACTTAGTGGCTCCTCCATGAGGACAGATGGTGGAAATTTCTCTTCCTTTCAAATACCAGGAAAAGTCTTTTTCTGGAACATTTTCATGTCATGAGTAGTACACTTCTTTCTCTTTTGGCTGCTGGGAAGCTTGGAATCAAATATGTGGTTCACTTATAGCAACTGTGCAGTGTTAGGTATTTCTGGCTCGTTATATTATCCTATGACTATTTTCCTTTTGTCTGGATTTCCTTATTCCTTCATTTTTCAACCCAATACATGCTTTATATTAAAAGCAGAAGGGACAGCTGAAGTAATACCAATGTTTCTACCCAATGTGAGCAAATAGATACATTGTTTGAAGTACCTCAGCCTCAGGTTATCCATGAAGAAGAGGTAAGTCAGAACCACATGCAAATTAATAAAAAATATATCTATTCAAACCACCACCAATAGCAGTGACTAGATACTAACGTTCCTTCTGGCACTAATATTGTCTCAAGCGTTACCTCCACATTAACTATGTTAATATAGGCAGCAGATACATGGATAATTATAAACAGCAGGGAATGTAAAATGCATTTTAATTGTTTTTGAATGCACTGTGTTATGTTCTGGTAGCAGATTTACAAACATGCTGCATATGGGTCACTTATACTAACAGTAAAATTCACGTCTCTTGCCTAAGCATACACTGCTCTTTGTGGAGGCAGCAGACAAGTACACACAGGGCGGAGGGGATTAAACCTCCTCTAACGACCACCCACCACAGAGATCCTCAACACAGAAGATGGCTTACAGTTGTAAATTCTTTCTAAGAGAGGATGAGCATGAGATTAGGGTGGAAAAGAACTGCGTGTCTATGAACAAGACAGTTCAGTCAGGAAGGTACATGAAGTCACAGAATATTGGAGATGGAAGCAACCTCAGATATAATCAAGTCCAGTCTCCATTTTATGGGTCAGAAAACTGCCCCACAGAGGTTGGGAGGCTCAGGGATCACATGGTGAGCCTAGGAAGAGAATCTTGGTGTCCCAAGTTCAGTGCTCTTTCTATACTACTTTGAAGGTCCTTTAAAGGAAGTTATGATTGGCCTTTCACGCACTTGAAACATCTGGGGCAAAGGCCTGGGCTTGGGGAAGGGAAGATGGAGACTGTGTGTGTGTACAGGGGAGTGCCGGATGGGAATGGTGACCAGCAGGAAGGCAAGTTTGATGTGAATACACAGAATATGTGCAGGGCCAGTGGAGGCAACTGGAGAGAGCAGGGCCATAGGGGTAACAGCTCTAAGGCTGTAGTTAGAAGTTTGTGGAGGAGGTCCGAGAGAAAAAAGGAACACTGTGGAAGGGGAAAGAATATTCTCTTGGGAGAGTATACGTTTTGGAACTTGTACATTTTCTCCCCAACAATGTAAAGTGTACTGAATTAATCTGCTTCTCAGAACCTCAGATTTGCCTTATAAAAGGGGGAGAAATGATAAAAGTTCTCTTTTAAAGCCTCTGAAGTGCCTCCAGTTAAGTTTTCCACATACTTTCATGGTTTCTGAATAAACATCCCCAGGACCCTGGAGCAGGGCTCGTGCAGGGAATCTTGATTCACTGGAGGGAAGATCAAGGGGAGGAGAGACAGCTGCTCCAAATACATCCCTCTTAGGGGAGTTTAGAAGCAGAAGGGAATCACTGGGTGTCCCCTGACAGGGGTGGGAAGAGGACAGGGTGGGGTGAAGGAGAGTGGACTTGATTCACCACTTTAATGTGAGTCTTAGAGAAAACGAACCTTTCGGATCCTTGGGCTCTGTATGAATTCTTGGATTATCCCACCATTCTTTCCTAATCCCTGTGTTCTAAAGCCTCTCCTCTCCAGAGCTTCCCAGCGCACAGTCAGTGATTTTTTTCTGCAATCTGTAGGACATTTTTGTTCAACATTACAGAAGGCCATACTCAACCTTTTAATTTGATATTACTTGTAACTTTTCTTCTATGAAATCTGACTTCTCCCTCTGCTTACAGTGTTTAAATATTTCTGGCTGCTTGGTAAAATTAAAGTGAATCAGACTGTCTATTGGAGTGGGTCCCCCACAGGATCTGAACAACAGTGCTGTAAGCAGTAGGTTTACTGTAAACAGTAGATCAACTGAATGCAGGGCACACCTCAGGGTCAATTCAGCCTCCATCCCAGTACATGGAGTTTGGCTTCATTTCACACATCCTAGGACCACTGGGTGTAATGAGTGATACTGCAATGGACAAAGCCCAGGCTGAATTTAACTCTCAGCTCCATCATTTTGTATCTGTGGTGTCTTAGGTTAGTCCCTTAACTTCTCCAATTCTTAGCTGCCTCCTCAGTGAAATGAGGATAATACTACCTATACCTCACAGGTTTTGTTGATGATTAAAGCATATGATGTCCAGGATGCATGCACATGGAACTGATATACTAGATCGTCAATAAATATTGGCTTCTTTCATTTCCACAATAGAGAAGGGTCGTCTATACAAAAGACTTGGATCATATAGCCAAGGTTATCTATCTTGTTTCTCTAAAGTTTCTAACAGAATCCCAAGTTCTAAATCATTGTTTCTTCTAACATGAAGAGTAACGGTCTTTATATTGTATTTAAAATCAAATTTTGTAAGGATACTGAATTATAGATCCCTGATGGTAGAGACCATGATCGTTAATTCAATAAATGTTGACTGACCAACTATTATGGGCTGGTCATTAAGACCTAGGGATGCAGCAGGGAACAAGACAACGTGGTCTTGCTCTACCACCTAGCACAGGGCCTGGTGATCAGTACATATTTGGTGAAGTGAACCCAGAGATGTTTAGAAAACATTATATAGGATAGGAGTCCTATACTCCTGGGAACAATCCTCAGGACAGTGAGATACTCCTGTAACTCAGCAGAACCAGCAGATTTGATTTATAAAGGAGGGCTGGAAAATCCCCCTGACTACTGTGGGAGCATCTCCTACTTTCAGAGACCTGCCCTGATGTGTTTTGTGACCCTCTGTACTCTCAGGTATAAACTGGCACAACCACACAAACTGGGCTGTGAGCCACTACTGCCTTATAGACGGATCCTAGAGACATGTGAATATTCCACACTACTGCCAGGGATTGGAGTTGGGAATTAAACACACAAAAAAACAAAAAACCCCAGCAACATACAAAAACCCTCACCAACTTCTCAGAGTTGCACTTAGGTACTGTCATGCAAATTATATATGCATGATTTCCATAAAAACCAGTCACAAATGTCAATTAGTGTTCATTAATATGCAGTAAAATTCTCACTTGAAAATTATGAAGAGCCAAGAATGAATTCCACTTGGCTGCCCTCCTTTAATGAGAACTGCTGTGAAGTGCTCTGTGCTATTTCTCATCAGCGAAACAGTAAGGTGTCACGACAAATCAAGCTTCAGGCAACAGAAGGACCAGAGAGAATGATCATTTGAAGGTTTCAGAGGCTGGTTTTGGACAGCTCAGGTTTTATGCTGCTATAGCTGAGACCTCAGTCCTGCTGGATACCCAGAACATAGGCTGAGTGAATTCATTAATCTACCTTGCCAATGGAGCCATGGTGATACTGACTTCTTTAAAGGGTGTTTATGAGGATGCCGTACAGCTAGAAAAAGGTAAATAACACTTCGTTCCTGAGGTTCAGTCTGTTGAGGAAACAATGTTCTACTCCTCAAAAGCAGCAGTGATCCAAGGCCCTTGGAATTAATGGGACTCATTCCTGAAAAGCCTTCTGGTTAGAATTTTTATGAGTGAACTCACATGCTGTGTCTGCAAATTCCAGTTTTATCTGGACATTGGGTTTCTCTGAACTGTTGCTCAGTGTTGCTGTGCAACCCAAGACACTGTGTGACAGTGATTCAGGCTCTTTGAGGATAAAGAGATGGAAAAATATAAGCTATTGACACTGGACTGTTCATTCTGCAGCCACTTCCTTACCAAAATGTCCTAAACTTGGCCTGAAAGCAGGGGGTACGAAATAGACTTTTCTAAGAATAGTTTAACCCAGTGGTTACCAAACTTTAGTGCACATCAAAATCACCTGGAGAATGCCTTAAAAAATACTGATTGCAGGCCCCTTTACTGCCAGAGTTTCTGATTCAGTAGGGCCTGAGAATGTACATTTCTAGTAAGTTCCCAGGTGATGTTGCACCTGTTGATCTGAGAATCATTCCATGAGAACCTGAGTCTAGCTTAAGGAAACATAAGGCTTTCATCAGATTGTGTGGAACCACACAATCCTTGGAATAACCTTTAACTTGCTACTCCAAGCTACTGTGATGAGGCTCATGTACATACATACAGATCAAATCACTTGAACCATTCCCTAGAAATTAATTTCAGAGAAGTACTAAGAAATTAGACACCTAGAATATACAGTGGAAGAAAGACAGTCTCTTCAATAAGTGGTGCTGGGAAAACTGGACAGCTACATGTAAAAGAATGAAATTAGAACACTCCTTAACACCATACACAAAAATAAACTCAAAATGGATTAAAGACCTAAATGTAAGACCGGACACAGTAAAACTCTTAAGAGGAAAACATAGGAAGAGCACTCTTTGACATAAATCACAGCAAGATCTTTTCTAATCCACCTCCTAGAGTAATGGAAATAAAAACAAAAATAAACAAATGGGACCTAATGAAACTTAAAAGCTTTTGCACAGCAAAGGAAACTATAAACAAGACATTAAGACAACCCTCACAATGGGAGAAACTATTTGCAAACGAATCAATGGACAAAGGATTAATCTCCAAAATATATAAACAGCTTATGCAGCACAATATCAGAAAAACGAACAACCCAATTAAAAAATGGGCAGAAGACCTAAATAAACATTTCTCCAAAGAAGACATACAGATGGCCAAGAAGCACATGAAAAGCTGCTCAACATCACTAATTATTAGAAAAATGCAAATCAAAACTACAATGAGGTATCACCTCACACCAGTTAGAATGAGCATCCTCAGAAAATCTACAAACCACAAATGCTGGAGAGGGTGTGGAGAAAAGGGAATCCTCTTACACTGTTGGTGGGAATATAAATTGATACAGCCACTATGGATAACAGTATGGAGGTTCCTTAAAAAACTAAAAATAGAATTACCATATGACCCAGCAATCCCACTACTGGGCATATACCCAGAGAAAACCATAATTCAAAAAGACACATGCACCCCAATGTTCATTGCAGCACTATTTACAGTAGACAGGTCATGGAAGCAACCTCAATGTCCATTGACAGACGAATGTATAAAGAAGATGTGGTACATATATATAATATAATATTACTCAGCCATAAAAAGGAACGAAATTGGGTCATTTGTAGAGACGTGGATGAACCTAGAGACTGTCATACAGAGTGAAGTAAGTCAGAAGGAGAAAAACAAATATTGTATATTAACACATACATGTGGAATCTAGAAAAATGGTACAGATGAACCAGTTTGCAAGGCAGAAATAGAGACAGATATAGAGAACAAACATATGGACACCAAGGGGGGAAAGCGGGTCGGGGGGATAAACTGGGAGACTGGGATTGACATATAAACACTAATATGTATAAAATAGATAACCAATAAAAACCTGCTGTATAAAAAAAAAGAAATTAGACACCTAGTGCAGCACTCAATTTATTCATTCTTCAAACCATGATTCTTAAATAGTTTTTTGGACATGAAATACTGATGAAAACTACTGATCCTCTCCTGAAAAACATATATAAATATGTAATACTTTACATACAAAATCAGGAGGGGGGAATCATAGCCCACCCATTAACCCCTCCTACAAACCCCACTCATGTCAAGTGAAGAGGCTCATTTCAAACCACAACTCAGGTGAAGCTAGGGATAAAATTTTTTTTAATTAAGGTTTCTCTTTATATTGGTCTCATAAATCAAACATTTCTTTGTGGCTACCCACAAGTAAAGCATGATGCATTAAAATGATGAAGGCTGGGCTTCCCTGGTGGCGCAGTGGTTGAGAGTCCGCCTGCCAATACAGGGGACACGGGTTTGTGCCCCGGTCGGGGAAGATCCCACATGCTGCGGAGCGGCTGGGCCCGTGAGCCATGGCCGCTGAGCCTGCGCGTCTGGAGCCTGTGCTCCGCAACGGGAGAGGCCACAACAGTGAGAGGCCCGCGTACCACCAAAAAAAAAAAAAAAAAAAAACTGATGAAGGCTATGAAAAACTCTGTCACCAATTATAACATTTTAATAATCCTTTTAATATGTCTGTTCTTTATCTAGTACAATAATCTTTGTCTTTTAATTGGAGTATTCTATTCGTTCTTTTTTTTTAACATCTTTATTGGAGTATAATTGCTCTACAATGGTGTGTTAGTTTCTGCTTTATAACAAAGTGAATTAGCCATACATATATGTATATCCCCATATCTCCTCCCTCTTGCATCTCCCTCCCACCCTCCCTATCCCACCCCTCTAGGTGATCACAAAGCACCGAGCTGATCTCCCTGTGCTATGTGGCTGTTTCCCACTAGCTATCGATTTTATATTTGGTAGTGTATATATGTTCTGGAGTATTCTATTTATTCTTAAGATAATTACTGACATCAATGAGTTAAAATCTATTACGTTACTATTTGTTTTACTTTCTCAATCTGTCCTATGGGTTTTTTGGGGTATTTTAGAATATTTTGTTTTGTATTTTATCCCATTTTCCTATTAGGCTTTTAAATAAACGGCTCTATTGAGGTATAAATTATACACCATAAACTGCACATATTTAAAGTGTCAATTTGATAAGTTTGACATATGCATAAACCTCTGAAAACACTCTTGCATTCAAAATAATGAACAGAGCAATAATCCTCCAACTTTGTTCCTTTTTTGAAAGCTGTTTTGGCTATTCTAGATACTGCACATTTTCCCATGAATTTTAAAGTGAGGTTATCATTTTTACAAGAAGGTCATCTGGGATTCTGATTGGGATTGTATTGAATCTATAGATCAATTAGGAGAGAATTAACGTCTTAACAATATTGAACCTTCTAACCCATTGTCTTTCAGCTCACCTGCTATAACAAAATACCATAGACTAAGTGGCTTATAAACAACATAAATTTATTTCTCACAGTTCTGAAGACTAGAAGTTCAAGATAATGGTGCCAGCATGATCATGGTCTGGTGACAGTCCTCTTCCAGTCTGCAGATGGCTGACTTCTTGTTATATCCTAACATGATGGAAAGAGAGCTACCTAGCTCTCTGGCCTCTTTTTATAAGGGCACTAATCTCATTCATGAAGGCTTCCCCCTCATGACCTAATCATCTCCCAAAGGCCCTGTCTCCAAATACCATTACACTGAGGACAAGATTTCAACATATAAATTTTGGGGAGGACATAAACATTCAATCAATAGCACCCATGAACAAGGTATATCTCTCCATTTATTTAGGTCTTCTTAAATTTCTCTCAATAAGGTTTTGTAATTCTCAGTATATAGGTCTTGCACAATTTTTATCAGATTTATCCCTGAGTATTTCATATTTTTGATGCTATTATTTTAACTTCCAATTTTGATTGTTCAACATTGGTATTTATATGCACAAACGATGTTTGTATATTGATACTGTATTTTTATGCTCAACTCATTCATTAGTTCTAGTGGCTCTTCTGTAGATTCCATTTAATATTCTAAATAGATGATCAGGTCATGTGCAAATAAAGACAGTTTTACTTCTTCCTTTCCAAACTGGATGCCTTTCATTTCTTTTTCTTACTTTACTGCACTGGCTAGGACCTCCAGAACAGTGTTGAATAGAATTGGTGACAGTGGACATCTTTGTCTCGTTCTTGATCTTAGGAGCAAGGTCTTTTACTATTAAATATGATGTTAGATGTAGGTTTTCCATAGATTCCCTTTATCAGGTTAAGGAAATTCTCTTCTAGTTTGCTAAGACTTTTTCTTTAATAGATGTGGGCTTTCACGAACTCTAAGACATATTTAATAAACTTTGGTAGTTTGTGTCTTTCAAGGTATTTGTTCTTTTCATCTAAGTTGATGGAATTATTAGAAGAAAGCTGTTTATAATATTTATAGAATTTGTAGTGTTGTCACCTCTTTAATTCATGGTGTTAGTAAATTGCATGTTCTCTTTTTATCTTGATCAGGCTCACTAGAGGCTTACTGATTTTATTGATATTCTCAATAAATCAGCATTCACTTTGATTTTCTCTACTTTTTTGTGTATCTATTTTATTGATTTCTGCTCTGATAGTTATTATTTCCTTTCTTCTGCTTACTTTGGGTCTCATTTACTCTTTTTTGTTCTAGTTGCTTGGGATGGAAGTTGAGGACATTGAGACTTTTCTTCTTGTAAGTCCTCAGCACTATAAATTTCCACCTAAGTACAGGCATACCTCAGAGATACTGAGAGTTTCAGTTCCAGACTATGACAATAAAGTGAATATTACAACAAAGTGAGTCAAATGAATTTTTTGATTTCCCAGCACATATAAAAGTTATGTTTACATTATTCTATAGTCAACTGAGTGTGCAATAGCATTATGTCTTAAAAAACCAATGTATATACCTTAATTTAAAAATACTTTATTGCTAAAAAATGTTAACCATCATCTGAACCTACAGCAAGATGTATTCTTTTTGCAATTGTAACATCAAACACCACTGATCACAGATCACCTAACAAATATACTAATAATGAAAAAGTTTGAAATATTGCAAGAATTACCAAAATGTGACACAGAGACACTAAGTGAGCAAATGCCATTGGAAAAATAGCACCAATGGACTTGCTCAAGGCAGGGTTGCCACAAACCTTCAATTTGTAAAAAACTCAATATCTGCCAAATGCAATAAAATGAAGTATACCTATACTGCTTTTTATATGTAACTTTTCATTTTCATTCGGTCCAAACTAATTTCTCATTTCCCTTTTGATTTCTTCTTTGCCTTAAGAGCTATTTTGAAATGCATTACTATTTTCAAATATTTGAAGATTGTTATTATTGATTTCTTAATTAATTCTACTGTGGTCAAGAACATACTTTGTATGCTTGAATCCTTTTAACTGTATCGAGACTTGTCCTACAGCCCAGAATATGGTCTCTCTTGATAAATGTTCCGTGTGTACTTGAAATGAATGAATATTTTGCTGTCAATAGGTAAAATGCTCTATATCAATATGTAGAGCTCTATATCTAGATCAATGAGGTCGAGCTGATTATGTTGTTTCCTTCTTCTATATCCTTAATTATTTTGTCTTCTTGCTACATGCATTAAAGAAAGCTAACGAAATTTTGGACCACAATTATGGATTTGTCTACTTCTCCTTGAAGTCATATCATCTCTACTTCATGTATTTTGGAGCTCTGTGATTAGGTGTATAATATTCTTTGCTCTGCGATCTACTTTATCTGATACTAATATTGCTACTCATCTATATTTTGATTGGTGTTAACACGGTTAAACGTTTCCACCCTTTTAATTTATTTTTGTCTTGATATGTAAAGTCTGTTTCTTATACATAGTATATAATTAGCTTTGCTTTTTTATCCTATCTGGAAATTCCTACCTTTTAGTTGAGGTGTTGAGATCCTTTATATCTAAAGTAGTTATTGGTATATTGGTATTTTTAGGTTTAAATGTATCATATTGTATTGTTTTTTATTCTTCTTTCCCTTTTCCTCCTTTTTTGCCTTTTTTAACGTGAATTTTTTTTTTTTTTTTTTTTTTTTTTTTTTTTGTGGTACGCGGGCCTCTCACTGTTGTGGCCTCTCCCGTTGCGGAGCACAGGCTCCAGACATGCAGGCTCAGCGGCCATGGCTCACGGGCCCAGCCGCTCCGCGGCATGTGGGATCTTCCTGGACCGGGGCACGAACCCATGTCCCCTGCAACGGCAGGCGGACTCTCAAACACTGCGCCACCAGGGAAGCCCTGAATTGAGTATTTTTTATGATTCCATTTTATCTCTCTTTTGGCTTACTAGTTATACTTCTTTTTTGTGACTGTTTTTGTGTTTATAGATACATCTTTAACCTATTGCAGTCTACCTTCAAGTGATATCACATGACTTCACATGTAGTATAAGAATGTGACCAAGAATATATTTCCATGTTTCCACTAACAGCCTCTGTACAGTCATTGTCATACATTTCCTTTTAAATATGTTATAAACCCCACAATACATTGTTTTTATTTTTCTTTAAACTGTCAATTTTACTTAAAAGAAGTTTAAATAATAAAAATCTTACATATTTTCCCATGTAGTTACCATGTCTGGTGCTCTTCACTTTTTTGTATATATCCATATTTCCTCCTTGTATCATTTTCCTTCTGCTGAAAGCACTTCCTTTAACATTTCTTGTAGTGAACATCTGCCAGTAAAGAATTCTTTCAGCTTTTATATATCTGAAAAAGTCTTTTGCCTTTGTTTTGAAAGATATTTTCACTCGGCATAGAATTCTAGGTTGAAGGGTTTTTTTTGTTTTTTGTCTTTCCAGTACTTTAAAGATGTTGTTCCATTGTCTTTTTGCTTGCACTTTTTCCTGATGAAATCTCTGTTCCCAGCCCTGTGTGACTGGCAAGTACTGGTTCCTCTAATCCTTTTGAGTGGTTCTTCTTCCCTCCCTAGGTAGCTTCCTCTCACTCATATGCTCATTAGTACTCAGCTTTGTACTTGAGGTATACTCTGTGAGAATCTCTGGAGTTCTCTCTGAGCAGCTTTCTCCTCTTCAATACTCCGTTTTGCAAACTCCAGCTGCCTTTGGTCTCCCTAGACTTGAAACTGTCTTCTCAGCTCAGGGACTCTACATTCTCCCTTTCTGCACTGTATTCTGGAAAGAATATTTTGGTATGCCCCCTTTTGTTTTGTTTTGTTTTAGTTCACTTAATATCAGAGACCATAAGTTACGAATACAGAATCATTTTCTCTTTTCCAAAGGGTATGTTTTTTAGCTTCTTTTCTCTTTGGATCATTTTCTCTTTTCCAAAGGGTATGTTTTTTAGCTTCTGTTACGGTGTTAGAATAAAACTGATTATCTTTTTTTTTTTGCGGTATGCGGGCCTCTGTCTCTCCCGTTGCGGAGCACAGGCTCCAGACGCGCAGGCTTAGCGGCCATGGCTCACGGGCCCAGCCGCTCCGTGGCATGTGGGATCTTCCCGGACCGGGGCATGAACCCGTGTCCCCTGAATCGGCAGGCGGACTCTCAACCACTGCGCCATAAGGGAAGCCCCTATCTTTTTTTATTTTAGTTGGAAGAAAATGTTTATTTCATAAAAAGGTATGAAGGTAGAAAGCCAGTAAGAATAGGGAAAGGAGAACTTAACAAGTGGGGGATTTTGAGGCAACTAGGAAGTGATTTGGACAAAACTTTCATTGGCAAGAGAGCTTCATATACCATAACCACTACACTGAAAGGCATCTAATAACCAGCCAATTTTATTTGTATCAGTAGTACTAAGAATAATTCTCTACACTTCCACCTTTACTAAGGAAAACGTAATCAGTTAAGACCTAGTTGGCTTTAATATTTTCAGTGTGTCTCGAGTTATCAAAGATTAACTGTAAGAGAGGAGGATGAAGTAGAAACCTGCATTTTTGTGTTGAGAAAATATTAACCTTTAATCGTGCAACTTAATTATTGGGTATGCCTTTGCTGTTTGATTTTTCTTTATTCTTCCCTACAACATTAGCATGATGGAAGTATAATTACTTGGTCACCACTTAACATTTCAGTTCTGTTTTTCAACATGTAACCAAGGGTACAATTAATTTAAACACTTTTAACAGTAAACAATTGTGTATATGGTAAAATAAGTTGGCTTTTTTTAAATTTAAAGGGTATAGTATCAACTGAAACTAACTCCACTCAAGAAATAATTGAGTGTCTTCTATTAAGCAGGCACAGTGCTGGTGGTATTACATGAATATTACCTCCTACTAATCATTCTAAGAACTTTAAAAAAGACTTGTGAAACCAGAGGACTACCAGAGGACTAACTGTAACCCTTCACACCCTGTGGTCTATTTTTCTTGCCGTTACAACAAGTAACATGAAGTATGGCCACTTTGTAGAACCAGAGAGATAAAATCACTGTCATATGGCTAGAAAGTAGCAGATGCTATAACATGAACCCAAGGCCTTGATTCCAAGATCAACTCTTTTATACTGCCATTATGATGCCTTTATACAATTCTTTAGCAGACAGTTTTCTCCACCTGGCAGTCATTTACTTAGTTTAAGTTTTTATAAGGAAAACACTGTGAAGAAGCAAAGTAAAAAACTGATTTAATCCTTGGCAGTACAGTGGCAATTAAATAGCTGTTTAAAAAAAAGCGTTTTGAGAACATGCCCAGGATTTTTGAGAACATTTCTACTGGACACCTTTGCTCCAAGCTTATCTTCCATTGAGAGAGGGAGGGGACCGTATTTAAAAACAAGAATAGGGTGGTCCAGTGGTTAAGACTCCGTGCTCCCAATTCAGGGGGCCCGGGTTCGATCCCTGGTCGGGGAACTAGATCCTGCATGCTGCAACAAAGGGCAAGGTCATTAAATGAGTGCAGTGCAAGGACACACGGTTTGATAGGGTTTGCCTTCCACAATGTGGGTGGGCCACATCCAATCAGTTGAAGGCCTTCAGAGCAAAAAACAGAGGTTTCCTGGAGGGCTCTGGCCGAGGGGCCGGACAAGGGGGTTGGGGGTTGTGCGAAAAGGCCACCGGGCCACCCACCGCGGCCCCCACGCTCCTGCGCCTGCTCCGGCCGGAGCCAAAACTGATCATGTTAATCCAGTCAGTGGCTAATCTGATTGGGGACTGGATTTCAATTGTTTATAAGATCAGGTCTATTTCTGGGCTAACTCCTCAGGCACAGTCCTTCAGGAGTCCCAACCAAAAGCTTAGGGTATTTGTACTAGTCAGGGTCCTCCAGAGAAACAGAAGTAATATTTTATATATAAATTTAAAAGATTTATTACAAGGTTCTGGCTCACACAATTAATTATGAAGGCTGAGAAGTCCCATGATCTGTCATCCACAAGCTGGAGACACAGGAAAGCCAGTGGTGTAGTTCAAAGGCCTGAGAGCCAGAGAGCTGATGGTGTAGGTGCCAGTCTGTGTCCGAAAGCCTGAAAACCAGGAGTGCCAAGGGCAAGAGAAGATGGATGTCCCAGCTCAGTAGTCAGGCAGAGAAATTTCAACCTTCCTCAGCCATTTTGCTCTATGCAGGCCTTCAACAGACTGGGTGATGTCCATCCACATTGAGGAAGGCCAACTGCTTTACTTAGTTCCCTAATTCAAATGCTAATCTCTTCCAGAAGCACCCCACAGATATACCCCAAAATAATGTTTAACCAGATATCTGGTCATCCTGTGGCCGACACCAATAGACACATAAAATTAACTGTTGCAGTGTTTTTCAGGCCCTTCCACTTTGGTGGGCCTAACACTCCCATTTTAATCTCCCCAGCACAGTAAGACTGTAATAGCTTTTCAGCACCTGCTTTCTGTTTGGCTTTCTTACCTCTTGGTCTGTGCTACTTATACATTGGTGAATGACTTATAAGGAAAATGGTTCAAACTTATCGGGCTGATTCCTCTGTGCCTCTTTTCTTTCCATGAGCATGGCCTCTTAGGTCCCAGCTCACTTAGTACCCTTGAATTCCCCCTTTTTTCCTTCCCCAGCCCTATCAGGCTGCAGAATGTTCTGCTCAGCTTCTCTGAGTCTTAGCAGCTGCTTTTTGCTTGGGTTCTTAGCTTCTCCACACATGCTACTTACTAAATGGTAAATGTCTCAAGGAAAAATGCAACCTAGAATGTAGGGCACTCAATGAATTTCTCTTCTTTCTAAGGTCTTAGCTCTCAAGCACTGGCTGCCTTGGTAGGTCTTTTACGCCTTCAAATAGATTTTTGAAATCCAGCTTTTCTAGATGTCCCCTCTGGGAGCAATCGTCTACTACCAGGTAGACCATTATGGCCAGAAGCAGATGCTTAATGTCTTGTAATATGTTTAACCTTAAATTTTTTTTACTGTCAAGACCAAACTGTTTAAAGATAATCTTTACAGATGCAAATCACAGTGCAAACAGTATAAGACATAACTATCCTTACTATTACCTGTGAGACCAATTAAGATACATTACAGAATCCCTAAGTTATAAGAGACAAACCTATAATAGGGATTGGTTTAACTATCATTATTACTCCATCAGTGCACACTTGAAAATAAAAGTTGATGTTAAAAGTATTAACACAAAGAATGATGCTTATGCTTCTGGTTTATATATGTCCAACCTAAAGTTAAAATTTCTCCTTAGAAATTAATCACAATAACTTCTATTCTGGTTTTCATTTCTTTCTTTAGTTTTCAATCTAGGACATAAAAATCCATTTCAAAGCTACTGAGCAAAAATTGCAGCATGTGTTATAGAAGCCAACAGCAAAATGTCTGCCATAGGACTTCATGATTTTGTTCCCTCCACTCAGCTTATGTTTGCATTCTGAACACAGAATCACAACTGGGTTTGTAATATAGATTAGAGATCACAGATTTCCATAGCGTGTCCACGAACTCACAGGCCTACACAGCAGCCTTCAGCTGAGGATTTAAAAACCTCGTATTTCTTGCTACTTTGTCAGTTCACCATTTATATTTCACTTGTTCATACTCACCAGCTTCCCTTAATGCTTCTCTGATATTTTCTCCAGCCCTGGTATGGTGAGGAATCCCACTCCTCTCCAGTCTTATGGGCTAGACTGAATTTTTACATGCAAACAAGAGCAAAAATAAAAATGAAAGCCAAGTAGTCCTGGGAAGCTCACTACTAATACCAGGTTGAGTAAAATCATTTGTTTAAAAATGTTCGCATCTGTTGCTTGGCACTGATCCTTAAGCTCCAAGACCCCTACCTTCTCAACTAATTATCCTCATGTCAAGTAATCAATTGTAGTTGATTGACTATATACTCATAAAAATCCCCAGATCCCAAATCCCTCAAAATAGAGAGAGAAGACCGGGATGGAATCAAAGAACTTTTCTCAATCCAACTATTAAGGGAAGGACATAACAAAAACATTAGCAGGTACCACGTTGTGAGAAAGCATTGTAACAGCTTATTCTCTCTGAAAGCGGCCCCCTCCCCACTGATCATGCTGCTCCTGCCACAGATGAAGACCATGTATAATTCCTCAGCATGGAATAAATGAGCAAGGGGAATTGTAAACAGTCTGGCCAGCCAGAAGCAATAGAGACACAATGCAACCAAGACACTGCAGACCCTGCTCCCCACTGAGCTGATATAATCCACACTTGGCAAGGATGAGGTCTCACTGCAGGGCTCTCCTGGAGAAAGGCGGTGGGAGAGGGGAGAGCAAGACAGAAGGAGGGAGGGAAACAACTGCTGTAGGGGAAACCCACAGTGAGCAGTAAAATTGTGTGTGTTCCCTTCGACCCAGAAATGCCAATTTGGGGGATTTTCCTGTGGAAATAAAAACCAAATTGTAAGGATTTATGTAGAATGTTTACTGTGGCATAGTTTGTTGTGTAAAAAAACAAAACAAAAAAACACTGGAGGAAAATATCTATCAATACAAAAATAATGGGAAAAATTACAGAACTTTTCTGCAAAGGAATATTATAAATAAATAAGGGAATATAATAAAATGAAACAGAATAACTTGTATTATATGATCCCATTTACATATGAAATAGAATATAACTCTACCTATGTTTGTCTGGAAGTAGAAAAGGGGTGAAGAAGTGGTTTTGTCAGGAAGATGGAAAGGAAAGTAGGTGGAGATTAGTAACATTTTCTTTCTATACTGCTATTTACTAGACTTGTTATAATGAGTGTGTATTACTTTTATAATTTAAAAAAGTAATAAATTAAAAATATAAAAAGGATTTATTGAGGCTGTAATATTACAAGTAATGCCAGACCCCAGAGTTCAGTGGGGTATACAGTTCTCTGGCATTTGCTTTAAATTGATCCTGGTGGGTAAAGGTAGACAGCAACTTCTGCTCCTGGACAGAGGTCTCACCACGTGTCCCTCAGTAGAAGCCAATTAAAGCACAGACTCGACAGTGCCTCTAGAAAAGGCCAGTGGTTGTGCAATGAAAACTCCATCTACCTCTCCAAAGGCTCAGCTGCAGACCTTCCCAAGGGGTTGCCTGAGCCATTGAGCAGCAGGCAGAGGCGTGGATGAGAATAGAACAGGGTTTTGTCTGGGAAAATCCCACTACTCCAACTACAGACAGCTTTTGTTGGTCCCTGTTCCATATTCCAGAGATGAGATGCACAAGGCTGGCCCGGCCATTGCAGGAATAAATATTAAACTCTGTGGAAAAGATGCTGCCGCCCAGGTTGAAGTGTTCTATGTTAGCACCTTGGTCAACATCTGTAAGCCAGTTGTGGGACTTCCAATTGTCACCCACAGGACTGCATTAAGGCCTTGGAGGTATGACACTTGGCTTAGTATTTGCAATTTGGTTTCATGCTAATAGAAGCTTCCAGATCCTTGGGGCAGGGGGCAGGAGATATGATATTCAATAATGAACAAAAAAATATGCAGAAGTTAGCAGCCTGAAAAGAATTAACTTTTTTGTTCATTCATCTTCCAACATTTTTTTTTCTATTCTTGTACAATCCTACTGTCCTCCATCTATGCCTCTTCTTCTTTCTCCCTACTTAGACCCTTAAAAGATTTTTTTACTTAATGTTTTGCTGATTATCATAGAAATCCGTACTTATAACAGCAATCATGGAAAATAGGGATAAGTTTAAAAAAAAGAAAAGGAATCATTTATAATCCCACTGCTGGTAACATTTTAGAATAGTTTCTTCTTATCTTTATACTTACTTTATAAAGTCAGTCTGCATTTGTGCATCTTTGCAAGTACAGCTGAAACGTCTCACATACATAACCAATATTATGAATGAATATGAGAGAATGTGATGGAAGCGCGAAGGGGGTTTGGACAGTGTATTACTGCTGGGATCTGCACGGTTGTGGTGTGGCTATGTGTTCTGGTGTGTCAAGCCTGTATTAATATTCCTCAAACTGACTGAAAGCAGCCTCATGTCTCCGCCCTTCTTTTCTCCTCACAGCTGCCTTGAAAGGCAGCAATATTTGCACATAAAGATTCCCATGGGTGGTTATTTGATGTTCTTTCATCCCAGTCTTTCATTTGCAGATAACTGGCTGCCTAGGACCCCAGCAAGTCACTACTCTCTTCCCTTTCCTGTCTCCTGCCATCATCTTTCCTGCGTCCTCTTCACTCCAATCTCCTGGGTTTATCTAAACAGCATCCAAAAGCAGGTAACCATCACAGCCAGGGCACAACACAGAATCACTGAAATGTCCATTAGGAAAAGGCACTCAATTAAGGATGTACATTGTTCACCTGTTCAGAGGAAATACTACAGCTAATGTGGCCCTTGGAAGATTCCACTTCATGCAAAAAATCAGGAATGTCTTAAATAAGAACCAAGAAGGATGTTGTTGGTCTGGAGTCTTGCCATTTCCCTAGTTAAGACTTTCGCTTCTGCCTCCTCTCCCAAGGTCTCCCCAATTACCCTTGGAAAATCAGGATGGTGAGTTGACAGTGCTGATTGATAGTCTGATATTGCAGCATAGGCAGATGGCAGTGGGAAGGCCCAGAGAATTCTTTCTTGGGTGTTCCCAATGGCACTCTAGAACAGGTACCCACAGCAGCAAGAGAGCAGTTCCAAATAGCAAGGCCCTGGGCAGAATCATGAAGTTTCTCTAAGAGGTCCTCCCATGCCTTATTCTGTCCTCACACCAAGAAATCGCTTCTCCCCATCCAGAGCTCTCCAGCTAATCTACACATATGCAAAGTTCCTCACCACAACACTGAAGACTGACTATCCCCAGACCATCACGTCTACAATTCTCTCTTCCTTATCACAAACACCATAAAGTGGAGATGACCGAGAGGTTTCACACCCCTCCTGACCTCCTTATTTTTATTATGGATTAAAAATAAACATCCTGAGGCACTTTTGAATAGGAATCTGTGATCTGACGGGAGAACACATGTGGAAGGTGGCCGAGCAGTCCTGTCTATGGTTTGTCAATCTGCATGGCCTCAACCCTCTACTGCCAGTTGCCTCTCTAGTCACAGCCCAGGAACAGGGTTGAAGCAGGCCTTAATCTTGCAGAGATGGTCTGCCGGCCTCATCGCTTGGTCCTCTGTTGCTTGGCAACCCAGCCTGAAGTATACTGACCCAGATATAGGTTCAGGTGATAAAGGGGTACTTAGACCCTCTCAATTCCCTCCCATTGAGGCAAAGTGGCCATGAAAGAGATCAGAGGATGCAGCATACAGCCCATGAATTCAGTTTGACTTGGAGCATTCTGAGTATTTGTGTGATGGGTGAGATCTGTCTCTGGTTAGTCCCAGGAGTATACTGAATGAATCTGACCTCCTCTTGTTTACATCCCTTAGAGTAGATTGTACAAAGTCTCTAGACTGGATTGCACACAGGAGAATATTCTGGAAGTGACTTGGACATAAACAGACCTCAAGGCCTTGCTTGGGCTGGAGGCACTGCCCAAGAATTGCTCAAAATCCGACCCAATCAAAAGTTACATGGCTCCCTACAATGAACAGACTAAAGTCCAGGCCCCTGTGTCCTTTACCATTGGCCTTTAGCTCTCCTGCTCTACCTCTTACTGCACCTGCCCTACCCCTCCCTGACCCCCGTCTTCACCTCACTCAAAGCCACACCAGCACTTTGGCCCTGACTCAAATGTCTGCTTAAGTTACTCTGTCTGTCTGGAAATGCCCTTCCACACCACAGCTGCCAGTCAGAGAGCCACACCTCCTTCAAAACTTGACTCAAAAGGCACTTCTTCCTTGGATGAAAATAACAACTCCTCCTGAAATAGCTAGTTTTCTCCCCCGGCCCCCCCACCCCTGGAAAGGCTGGCTAGCCTCCACTCCTTCTCCCATATTTTCATAGCAGGTGTGATAATTATAGCACTCAGCACAGCTGCCTTATACAGGCCTTGTCTACATTGCTGTCAAAGGAACTGTGTGCTTTAAAGGCTGATTTCTTTATTCTTCTATTTGGAACGAATGCATTCCATCTTAATTAATCCCTCCTCACGCTGACAAGCTCTTTTCCACCATCCCCTCTGGACTCACACCCTCAGGGGCACTCCATTAACAGGCCCTGCTTTTCCCAAGTCATTGTTGTCAGTCTTTCTCCCGATCCAGATATTATTAATGCTCATTCTTCTGAAGCCTCATTTGTCCCCATCCCTAGAAAGCAAGGTGGGTTCAGTATTACCAATGTTCTCTGGCCGTATCATCTATCTCTGTCTGAGCAGCTCATAATTATGACAAGTGTCTCCAAAAAAACACCTTGAGAAGTCTAGATGGAAACCAATGCCCCATGGAAACACATAAATATTTTATCAGGCTCTGAACAAGACTCTTACTCATAAATATTTAAACCCCTCGAGAACAGAATGCTCGATGGCTAATTAGAGTCAACTTGTACTGGGATGGGGAGCTGAGAGGAGGAGGTGAATACAACAGCAATGGCGGCAGGCATTCTACAGTCTCTTTTAAGGATCTAGAAACACTGAAAGTGCACCGGAGGGCTCCCCAGTTTGCCTGCGCACTCCTTTTCCAAGTGCTTTCCCTCTGCAGTGGAAGTCAGCACCCAGTGGGGCTGTCTAGGAAGGGCACTGTTGGGCTGCAGGCAGGCTGCCACATCGGTCATAGCCACCATAACCTTGCTATACTTCTCTCAGCACTGGTGGCACAAAGATTTTCAAAGAAGTACATAGAAGCCAAAATGAGGCAGACTCTATAAGAATGTTCATGGCAGCTTTATTCAAAATAGCTCCAAACTGGAAACAACCCAAGTGTCCATCAATAAGAGAATGGATAAATAGAAGGTAGATATTCATATTATGGAATACTATCTTGAAATAAAAATAAACAACTTTTATACTCAACCACATGGCTGAATCTCACAGACATTGTGCCAAGCAAAAAGAAGCCAGACACAAAAGTACATACTGTGTGAATGCGTTTATATGTTCATGAACCAGCAAGACTAATCTATGATAAAAGAAATCATAACAAAAGTTGCTTCTGGGGATTGGGAGTAACTAGAAAGGGGCAAGGGGTAAATTTCTAGGATAGAAATTTTTTATATCTTGTTTGGGATAAGGGTTTGTCAAAACTAGCCCAGCTCCTAACACAGGATTCAGCTTCAAAGCACTGTGGAGATAAGAGTGGCCACTGATCTCTAGGATCACCATTTACCTATAAAATATTGATTAACCTGAATTACTTACAAGGACTTCTGATATTTTACCAAGGGTTCTGTAACCCTTATGGGAGGCAATGTCTTGTCTGTGTCATTTAATTATCTAATTAATTCAATAATTATTTATTAATTGCCTACAATATGCCAAACAGGAACATCGCCATGAATAAAACAAAAAATTTCTTGTCCTTACTGAAGCTTACATTTGAGTGGGGGATATATGGATGATTAATAAAGAAACAGATATACTATTTAATGCTGGGTAATGGTAAGTACAGTGAAAAAAGCTAAAGCAGGGTCAGAGGACAGGGAGTGACAAAGTGTGGTTTGGGATCAGGTGGTCAAGGAAGACCTGATGGAGGAGGTCCCATTTGAAAAGAGCCCTAAATGAACTAAGGAAAGAAGCACTGCCAGTATTTGAGGGAAGAGTGTTCAGGCAAAGAAAAGCAAGGAAGACAGTAAAGTGAGGGGAGAGTGACAGAATAGAAGGGCAAAGAGGCCAGATCACATAGGGCTTTGCTAAGTCCTGGTAGAGAGTTGGATTTTCTTCCAAGTGTGAGGGATTTTATTCCATTGGAGGGTGTTAAGCAGGGGAGTGAGATCATCCAACTGATGTTTTAAGAATGGGAAAAAGGAAGCAATGAAGAGATGTGCCTAGGATTCTTAGGGAAGAGTCAGAAGAATAAGATCCTCCCCCCACCCCGAAAGGTCAATATCTTTCACTCATCTATTTCTTAACCACCTTCTGATTCGAGTTCTGTACGTCTGAAATTTTTCACAATAAAATGCTGGAGAAAAAAAAAAGAGAGGTAGGAACTTGGATCCTTTATCAGGCAAAACTCATCAGTAACTAAAGGTAAATGTTATGGTTCTCAATGCCCTTCTGCAAAATAAAGGCTCTGATTTTTAACTACATGTGGAACATTCTTTTCAACTTTCAAATCCACCTTCTGGGCCCAAGTCAGTCCACGTTCCATTGTCTCTGTGGAAAGGCAGAGCCTCAGTGCTTCTCTCTCCCCCTGCCCTCACTTACTCTCTGAAAACCTACAAGGGAGTTGAAAGAAATACAAATTTGGGAAAAGGAGGGACTTTTCAGAGAAGTTCTATACTCCCCCAACTCCATCTGGAAATGCCCTTATGGTCAAACAACAAAAAGGAAATAGTAAAACCCTCAGCAGGAAACAAACTGTCAAGCACCTACTGTCCTCCCCAGAGAATCTCTTTCCCTCCATCATTACCCTCCCACTCTTTTGAGAGCCTTCTAGGCTGGAAGTCTAGGCTGGAAGTTGCTTCACCCCACCCACCCCGAGTCTCCCCTAGGCCACAACTCTGCTTTCACTAGACTTGTAAGTTCTCTATCCCCAGGCCACCATAACTCTGCCTCTGCCAAGCTCATTGCTAGCCTTTACTGGGGAACAGGGAAAAGCTAAAAGCTGGAGGGGGAAGAGAAAGGGGAATACAGGGAGCACTCCAGAGACAGTGGTGGCCCTGAAGTGGAATTAGGTTGGCAAAATGGGGACCAGAGAGGCACCAGTCCCCTCCCAAGAGATCCCTAACTCAAGCAAAGCCTGCCAAGGCATTTTCTTCTCCAGACTCAAACTGCCTTACACTAGGTACAACCACTTCCTCAGCCATTTATCTCCATTTATTTAGCCATTTACACATTTGCTACAACTGCAGCAGGGGAAGAAGCTACTGTTTTGCAAGGCTGGCTGCTACCCAGCCTGCAGGGAGGCCTTCTATGCTGCATTTAGCCATTGGTGGAGAAACATTAGTTTTCCTTTGCAGGCCTTGCTGCCTCATACAATTATATCAACAAATTTCCCAGCTTTTAATCCCCACCTGAAAATCTTTCACTTAGGGGTGCAATAATTTAATGTTGCCCTCCATATCCTGGTTAAAGGACTACACCAGCAAAGACATTTCATTATAGGCTAGGACATAATTTGCCTATTATTCATGCACGCATGTACCTAGGAAACCAACAAAGGGAAGAGTAAGAGAGCAAGTAATGACGTCTCTCCCCCACAGATTCCTATTCGAAAATGTTAACAACAAATCTCAATTTTAAAGAAAAACCTCACGGTTCATATTTCGCAGCGTAGCACGTATAACTAGACATACACCATCCAAGTTCTAACAAGTGGCCTCTAGTTTCGGAGAGAGCTACAAGGATGCGGCAGCTCCCGGGCGACTCTCCTCTGCCCAGAACAAGGCAGTTCGACAGACCGCAGTACAAAAAAACTTTCTCTGTTCAGGACCTCACAGTGCCCGTGAGAGAGTCCACCCTATCCGCCACCCGGCACCCTGGGGTGCACGTACCCCCGCCCTCCGCCACCAGGCAGGTTTGGGGACAAGCTCGGTGAGGAGGCTCTGGGAGGTCTACACGCTGTTCCCGGATCCCTCCGATTCAGCACTGTCGTTCGTTTAACAAAACAAACAGCCGCAGCCCCTCTTCCCGACAAATACCAGTAACCCTTCTCAGGAAGCTGCCACGGGCATCCCTGGTCAGGGACCACGGCTCGCCTCCAATTTCTAAGATAGTTTCTTTACCGTTTCCAAAGAAGCTGCCCAGATTCTGGAGAGGAGAGAACGCTCTTCCCCCCTTTCCATATTTTACTTTAGAATTTAAGTGTTTAATGCTTTGTGGATATATCGTGTCCACAGAGAGGTCCTGCAAACTCCCGAATTTGGGATCCTCCAGGGCGCGCTGCTCACCTCACCAGGTCCCGGACCGCCGAGGAGCGCCTAGCCCACGGCCGGCGGCGGGACGCCCGCGGCGCCCGGGTCTCTCGCGGGTTCGCGGGGCCGGAAGGGACGGGGAGGGGCGGGGGCAGCACCGCAGGGCGCCGCGCCCATCTCCGAGCCAGGAGCCAGGAGGCGGGCGCGGAGGCGGCGGGACGGCGTGACAGCGGCGCAGCGGCGCGAGGCCCTGATATCTGCACTGGGCGCGCGGTGCCTTCGGGGCCGCCCCTGGCCGGCTAGGGCGGGGCCGGGCCTCCTGCCCCTCCCCTGGCACCGCCCCGCGCGCCGCGCGGGACCCGGCGGTCTGGCCGGGAGGGCGGGTCGGCCCCTTAGGGCCCCGTACGCCACGGGGCCACGCGTACCCGTGCGCCGCGCCGGGCTGCGCGTGAGCGGGGCTTCCCCTGGGGACTCCGCGGCGGAGCGGGGAGGAGGACGCTTACGCTCTATTTCCCAGGAGCAGGAATTATGTCCGAGATTTTATCCAGGACTCTTCCCAGATCTCTCATTCGATTCAGCCAGGCCCTTTCATTTGGAACATGCGGACAGTGAGCGGAACCAGTTTGATCCTCCTCCTTGGGGGCTGCTTTAGTTAAGAAGGCACGTGGGTTTATCTTCCCCTTAGGACAGCTGACTTACGAGACCAGAACCAGGGCTTCACTTCTGTGGTTCAGATTGAGGATTTGTCCTTCCCATCTCTGTGGGGCTTTTATTTTTCCTCAGAATTTCTCCTTGCTTTTAGCCCATTATTCTCACCATATTCTGCAAGATATTGGAATTTTTCTTCCAACGTGGTCCCCACCTTCAGTCCCAGTGTTCTTTTTCTCAAATTGAAGTATCCCCAAGCCCTCAGTTGGCCAGGCGCAGAAGGTTTTCCATCTTCCACCAAGGCCTGCCCTATTTACCTCAGAAATGTTTCTGGAACCTTTCCCCTCCTCTGCATTCCCATATTGCTGCTCCTGTTAGACTTTGATTACCTTGGCCCGAATCATTTTAAGTTTCCTTGCCTCCTATCTCTCCCCACTCCCAAAACAGAACTAAGAATGTTGCTCTCCTGACAAAATAAGCAAAACATACCTCCCCTCCTCTGCCACAGACCTGCAGTAAACCCCCTCTGCAATTGGAATACAGTCCAAACTACTTTCCCAATTGGAAACCAGCTTACCTTTCCAACCTTCGGTCCACTCAACACCTGTGTTCCAGTTATACTGAGTTGCACCAATTGCCATTCTTTGAATATACCCTGGTTGTTTAATGCCCCTGTGTGTTTTGGTCACTCTGTTCCCTTATCCTGGATTTCTCTTTATCCCCTTCTTTACCTGCTGAATTGCTCCCAAGCCTTCAAGACCCAGCTGCCTTCTCCTTTAACGAAGTTCTTCCAGATCTTCCCAGTCAGATCTGGGAGATCAAATAATTCCCTTTCCCAGCACTCTGTGCTTCTGTTACAGCACTCACTAAGTTGGTCTGTATGCTACAGCTGGCCGTGTTTTCTTGTCTCCCCACTGTCAGAGCTTGCAAGGCAGGAGGTGTTTCTGACTCAACTTCATCCCCCATGGCGATTGGCCACACACGTTTTAAAATAAATAACCATTCTTTGGTTGTATATAAACTGTGCTTATTGTAAAAATTCAAATACTTAAATGTATAAGGAAGGAAATTAACCCGCAACACACTGAAATAACCACTGTTAATGTTTTGATGATCGTATTTTCATGAATATCTTTATGCATATGTCCCTCCACCATATATGCACAAACGGAATGATTTCATGTATGCTATGTTTAGGACACCCTCTGTTTTAGTTTTCTCCCCTCACTACTCTCCCTCATTCTCAACTATTTAAAAAGTTAAGCATGCTAATATAACCATATATATTGATATCTATCTATATATTTTACAAAGTGAGTAATTATAGTGTAAACATTTCTCTGCTTCTTGCTTTTCTCATTAAACAATGTTATATAAATCCTTCCAGTTCAACTGGTATAGCTCTGATTCGTTCTTTTATCTTAGAGACTGGATAATGTTCCACAGTATGGATGTACCAAAATTTATTCAAGTTTCCCTATTCATGACATTCAAATTCTTTTAAAAAAAATTGTCACTGCCACCAACATTTCAATAAACATCCTTATGTGTATATCCAAATGCCCTGGTACTTTAATTTCTGAGGGACTGATTCCCAGGTATGAGATTGGTCTATTTAAAATGTTAATAGATTGCCTTCTTAAAGACTGTAACAATGTACTTTGCATAATTTAGCCATTCTGGTAAGTGAATAGTGATAATTTGTTGTTCCTTTATTTCACTGACTACTAGTGAAGCTGTTCATGTTTTCTCTTTCTTTCCCCTTTTGGATTTTCTGTTCTGTAAATTGCTTAATCATATACTTAGTTCATTTTTCTTTTTGAGTTACTGGTCTTTTCAAAGTGTAAGAATTTCTTGTATATTATAGATAGTAATCCTATATATGTTGTATGTTTTGCAAGTATTGTACTTTCCCCAATCTCTCATTTATCTTTTAACTTTGTTTGGAATTTAAAAACCAACTACAACTAATTCCAGTTGGTGTCAAGTTAATATCACATGTCTTATAACAAGTCAACATAGC